>NC_090831.1:33167784-33515520 GCF_028021215.1 Eschrichtius robustus | reverse complement strand
AGTGTGAGTATAATATACCTCTTCAAATTTCCTTTTTGGAAGGTTGCACTCTAGAATTTTTTGGTCGATTTTCGACCTCAGTATTTTTTGGAGGGCAGGTGTCATTTACAGCACTGCAATTGGTGAATATTTAGTGACCTTTTGCAGTGGGTTTAAAGCTGCTGTTGTGGGAAACGGCCACAAGGATGCAGCATTTCTCCATTCCCAAATCTGGGTACTAGGGCAGCAGAGCCGTTCTGGAAGTCGTTTGCCTAGGTTGTAAATTTGAATGGAATGGGCCAGGAAAACCCCCCATAAGTTCATGTCTCATTACCCCTAGTTCGTGGTTTTAATTTTTTCAATTGGGGTAAAGGTTAGAATGTTGCTTGTCCAAGGTGTACGCACTCTGGTTCATCTACATATTCTATATACCTATTTATGTAGAGATCCTCTTCCCGTGTAAATTATTACAGAGTGTTGCGTAAACCCTCCTTGCTGTATGGTCGGTCTTTTTGATATATGTGTATAATATGTGTTTGTATACATATGGTAACGCTAATCTTCATTTATCCATTCCCCCTACCTTTCCTTTTAGATAAGCATAGTATTTTTTTAATAAGTCTCTGATTGACTTTCTGTGTGGAAATATGTTCATTTATGTCAGTTATTAGATAACGCCTCTAAGTGATATCATAGGATATAGGACTTTTGCTTTCCGACTTACCTCATGTTCTGTGATTATCTCCAAGATCATCTATGGTGCCTCAAAGAGCAGTGTTTCATTGTTTTCCATGGCTAGTATTCATTGTGTACCTGGACCACTTCTTCTTTATCCTTTCATCTGTTGATGGACATTTTGGTTGCTTCACTGTCCTGTCTATTGTGAATAAGGCTGCAGTGCAGCTTTGGCAGCCCGGGTCTTCTTCATTCTGGTCTTCTCAGGTGAGAGGCCCATTGGTGCGCCTGCTGGATTGAATGGTACCTCAATTTTTCCTTTTAAACGCAGCTCCTTTCTGTTCTCATTATTAGCGTTTAACCCTTTTACATCTCACCAGCAGCTAGAGGGTACACAGTTCTCTAAAACCTCTTCAGCATTTATTGTTTGTAGACTTTTTGCCAATGGTCAGTCGACTGGTGCGAGTTGAAAACTTTTTGTAGATTAGATTGCATGAGTCTACTAATTCCTGAGGTTGAGCTTTTATCCATTTTCCTTTCTTTAAAAAGAGAGTGAGTAAAACTTACCTCTTCATACTATCTTCTTGAAAATTTTGCCTGTTTTGAATTTTTTTTATCCATTCCCTACCTCAGCACAATTTTGAGGGCAGGTGTCCTTTACAGCCCTGAGTCCTTGTGAATGGTAAGTGACCATTAGCTGTGGGTTAAAAGCTGCTCTTGCGGGAATCGGCCACAAGGCGGCAGCATTTCTCCTTTACCAAATCTGGTTACTAGGGCAACAGAGCCTTACTGGAAGTGGTGTTCTAGGTTGTCAATTAGAATGGAATGTGCGAGGAAACAGCCCTTTAATTTATGTCTCATTACTTCTTGTTGGTATTTTTAACTTAATTTTTATTTTGTATCACAGCAAACTTGATTACAATGTTTTGTTTGTTCTAGGTGTGCAAGATGTGGTTCTTTCACACATATACATATATCTGTTCTTCTTCGGATCCTTTTCCCATGTAGGTTATGACACAGTGTTGAGTAGTCTTCTCTTGGTATTGCGTAGGTCTTTGGTGATTATATATTTCATATGTGTATGTATCTCTCTGTTAACCTCAATATGGTAATGTATCCAATCCTCACACCATTCCATATGGCGAACCATAAGTTTTTTTTAATGAATCTATGATAGTGTTTCTCTGTGGAAATATCTTTGTTTGTATCATTTTTTAGGTAACACCTATATGTGATATGATAGGATATGTGTCTTTCGCTTTCTCACTTACTCCAAGTGGCGTGATTACTTCTAGACTCATCTATGGTGCCGCAAATGGCATTGTTTCATTTTTTCACTAGCTCATATTCCACCTGTACGGGTAGCAGCTTTCTTTGTCCACCCATCTGTCGTTGGACTTTTTGGTTACTTCCATATCTTGGCTATTGTAATACTATGCAATGCAGATTTGCGTGCCTGTGTCCTTCCAATTCTGTCTTCTTAGTTTATAGGTCCAGGAATAGGTCTGCTGGATCATATGGTAGCTCAATGTTTACCTTTTCAAGGCACCTCTATTTTGTTCTCCTTAGTGGCTCTTTCCAGGTTACGTCCCACTTAAAGTGGAGGGTATGTATTTCTTCCCAGCACCTTCAGCATTTGTTCTTTGTAGTTTTTGCTGATGGTTATTCTGAGTGGTGTGAGCTGATACCTCTTTGTGGTTGAATTTGCATGTGTCTCGTAATGCGTTGAAATTGAGCTTTAAGACACGTCCTTTTTATTTTTCCAGCTGTGATTAGAGCTTATTTCTTCAAAGTGTTTTCTTAAAGTATGTGTCACCATTTGAAATATTTTGGCCATTATCTCCCTCAAGACATTTTGAGGGCAGGTTTCATTTACAGCCCTGCAGTACTTGTTCATATGAAGTGACCGTTAGCTCAGGCTTTAAACCTGCTTTTGCAGGTAACGGCCAGAGAGCGGCAGCCTTTCTAGGTTCCCCATGCTGGTACTAGGGAAACAGACCTACCGGCCAGGGGTGTTCTTCGGTTATAAATTAGAGTGCAATGTGCCCGGGTAAACCCACAAATGTTGATGTCTCCTTGCTTTTGTTTGTTTTTAAATTTAATTTCTATTTATTATTAGAGTAATAGTCCATTGTGTACGTGGACCACTTCTTCTTGGTGCATTCCTCTGTTGATGGACATTTTCATGGCTTCCAAGTGCTGGCTGTGGTAAATCTTGCTGGCGTACAGGTTTGCCAGCCTGTGACTTTTTGATTCTCATTTTCTCAGGTGATAGGCCAAGCAGCGGTTGTGATTGATTGACTGGTAGCTCAATGTTTCCCTTTTCAAAGCACCTACATTGTGTTTTCATTAGTGGCTCTTTACATGCCCCCCCTTACAACCGAGGGTACGCATTTCTCCACACTCCCTTCACCATTTAATTTTTGCAGCATTTTTCCTAATGGCCATTCTGACTGCTGTGAGCTGATAGGTTTTTGTAGTATGGGTATGCATGTCATTAAAATTTTTAAAATTCATCATATTCCTACGCCTTTTTCTTTTCTCTTAAAAGAAAAAACCGTGAGTACAATAGAGCTCTTGAAATTGTCTTCTTCGAAGGTTGCCCTCTTTTGAATTTTTTGGTCGATTTTTGACCCCAGACATTTTCTGGAGGGCTGGTGTCATTTACAGAACTGCAAGTTGGTGAAAATTTAGTGACCTTTTGCAGTGGGTTCAAAGCTGCTGTTGTGAGAAACGGCCACAAGGAGGTAGCATTTCTCCATGCCCCAATCTGGGTACTAGGGCAGCAGAGCCTTTCTGGAAGTCATTGTCCTAGGTTGTAAATTAGAATGGAATTTGCCAGGAGAAATCCCCATAAGTTTATGTCTCATTACTTCTTCTTGGTTTTTAAAATTTTTTTAATCTGGGTAAAGTTTAGAATATTGTTTGTCCTAGGTGTACACAATCTGGTTCATTTGTACATCATGTATGTCTATTAACGTACAGATCCTCTTCCCATGTAAAATATTCAGGTGTTCCGTCGACCTCCCTTGCTATATGTTCGGTCTTTTTGATACATGTATATAATATGTATTTGTATATGTATGGTACCACTAATCTTCATTTCTCAATTTCCCCCCCTCCATTCCTTGTAGATGGGCATAGTTTGTTTTCTAAGCCTGTGAGTGTCTTTCTCTTTGGAAATCTGTTCATCTGTGTCAGTTATTAGATAATGCCATAAGTGATAATATAGGCTATAGGCCTTTTGCTTTCCGACCTACTTCATGTTTTGTGATTATCTCCAGGCTCATCTATGGTGCCTCAAAGAGCAGTGCTTCAATGTTTTCCATGGCTAATATTCCATTGTGTACATGGACCACTTCTTCTTGGTGCATTCCTCTGTTGATGGACATTTTCGTTGCTTCCAAGTGTTGCCTATGGTAAATATTGCTGGAGTGCAGGATTGGCAGCCTGTGATTTTTGATTTTCATTTTCTCAGGTGATAGACCCAGCAGTGGGTATGATTGATTGACTGGTATGGTAGCTCAACGTTTACCTTTTCAAGGCACCTCAATTGTGCTTTCATTAGTGGCTCTTACCACGTCCCCCTTAGAATCGAGGGTACGCATTTCTCCACAATCCCGTCAGCATCTATTGTTTGCAGCATTTTTGTTGATGGCCATTCTGACTGGTGTGAGCTGATAGGTTTTTGTAATTTGGGTTTACGTGTCTGTAAAAATTCCTACAATTCATCATTTTTCCACGCCTTTTTCTTTTCTGTTAAAAGAAAAAAGAAAAAAAGTGTGAGTATAATATACCTCTTCAAATTTCCTTTTTGGAAGGTTGCACTCTAGAATTTTTTGGTCGATTTTCGACCTCAGTATTTTTTGGAGGGCAGGTGTCATTTACAGCACTGCAATTGGTGAATATTTAGTGACCTTTTGCAGTGGGTTTAAAGCTGCTGTTGTGGGAAACGGCCACAAGGATGCAGCATTTCTCCATTCCCAAATCTGGGTACTAGGGCAGCAGAGCCGTTCTGGAAGTCGTTTGCCTAGGTTGTAAATTTGAATGGAATGGGCCAGGAAAACCCCCCATAAGTTCATGTCTCATTACCCCTAGTTCGTGGTTTTAATTTTTTCAATTGGGGTAAAGGTTAGAATGTTGCTTGTCCAAGGTGTACGCACTCTGGTTCATCTACATATTCTATATACCTATTTATGTAGAGATCCTCTTCCCGTGTAAATTATTACAGAGTGTTGCGTAAACCCTCCTTGCTGTATGGTCGGTCTTTTTGATATATGTGTATAATATGTGTTTGTATACATATGGTAACGCTAATCTTCATTTATCCATTCCCCCTACCTTTCCTTTTAGATAAGCATAGTATTTTTTTAATAAGTCTCTGATTGACTTTCTGTGTGGAAATATGTTCATTTATGTCAGTTATTAGATAACGCCTCTAAGTGATATCATAGGATATAGGACTTTTGCTTTCCGACTTACCTCATGTTCTGTGATTATCTCCAAGATCATCTATGGTGCCTCAAAGAGCAGTGTTTCATTGTTTTCCATGGCTAGTATTCATTGTGTACCTGGACCACTTCTTCTTTATCCTTTCATCTGTTGATGGACATTTTGGTTGCTTCACTGTCCTGTCTATTGTGAATAAGGCTGCAGTGCAGCTTTGGCAGCCCGGGTCTTCTTCATTCTGGTCTTCTCAGGTGAGAGGCCCATTGGTGCGCCTGCTGGATTGAATGGTACCTCAATTTTTCCTTTTAAACGCAGCTCCTTTCTGTTCTCATTATTAGCGTTTAACCCTTTTACATCTCACCAGCAGCTAGAGGGTACACAGTTCTCTAAAACCTCTTCAGCATTTATTGTTTGTAGACTTTTTGCCAATGGTCAGTCGACTGGTGCGAGTTGAAAACTTTTTGTAGATTAGATTGCATGAGTCTACTAATTCCTGAGGTTGAGCTTTTATCCATTTTCCTTTCTTTAAAAAGAGAGTGAGTAAAACTTACCTCTTCATACTATCTTCTTGAAAATTTTGCCTGTTTTGAATTTTTTTTATCCATTCCCTACCTCAGCACAATTTTGAGGGCAGGTGTCCTTTACAGCCCTGAGTCCTTGTGAATGGTAAGTGACCATTAGCTGTGGGTTAAAAGCTGCTCTTGCGGGAATCGGCCACAAGGCGGCAGCATTTCTCCTTTACCAAATCTGGTTACTAGGGCAACAGAGCCTTACTGGAAGTGGTGTTCTAGGTTGTCAATTAGAATGGAATGTGCGAGGAAACAGCCCTTTAATTTATGTCTCATTACTTCTTGTTGGTATTTTTAACTTAATTTTTATTTTGTATCACAGCAAACTTGATTACAATGTTTTGTTTGTTCTAGGTGTGCAAGATGTGGTTCTTTCACACATATACATATATCTGTTCTTCTTCGGATCCTTTTCCCATGTAGGTTATGACACAGTGTTGAGTAGTCTTCTCTTGGTATTGCGTAGGTCTTTGGTGATTATATATTTCATATGTGTATGTATCTCTCTGTTAACCTCAATATGGTAATGTATCCAATCCTCACACCATTCCATATGGCGAACCATAAGTTTTTTTTAATGAATCTATGATAGTGTTTCTCTGTGGAAATATCTTTGTTTGTATCATTTTTTAGGTAACACCTATATGTGATATGATAGGATATGTGTCTTTCGCTTTCTCACTTACTCCAAGTGGCGTGATTACTTCTAGACTCATCTATGGTGCCGCAAATGGCATTGTTTCATTTTTTCACTAGCTCATATTCCACCTGTACGGGTAGCAGCTTTCTTTGTCCACCCATCTGTCGTTGGACTTTTTGGTTACTTCCATATCTTGGCTATTGTAATACTATGCAATGCAGATTTGCGTGCCTGTGTCCTTCCAATTCTGTCTTCTTAGTTTATAGGTCCAGGAATAGGTCTGCTGGATCATATGGTAGCTCAATGTTTACCTTTTCAAGGCACCTCTATTTTGTTCTCCTTAGTGGCTCTTTCCAGGTTACGTCCCACTTAAAGTGGAGGGTATGTATTTCTTCCCAGCACCTTCAGCATTTGTTCTTTGTAGTTTTTGCTGATGGTTATTCTGAGTGGTGTGAGCTGATACCTCTTTGTGGTTGAATTTGCATGTGTCTCGTAATGCGTTGAAATTGAGCTTTAAGACACGTCCTTTTTATTTTTCCAGCTGTGATTAGAGCTTATTTCTTCAAAGGGTTTTCTTAAAGTATGTGTCACCATTTGAAATATTTTGGCCATTATCTCCCTCAAGACATTTTGAGGGCAGGTTTCATTTACAGCCCTGCAGTACTTGTTCATATGAAGTGACCGTTAGCTCAGGCTTTAAACCTGCTTTTGCAGGTAACGGCCAGAGAGCGGCAGCCTTTCTAGGTTCCCCATGCTGGTACTAGGGAAACAGACCTACCGGCCAGGGGTGTTCTTCGGTTATAAATTAGAGTGCAATGTGCCCGGGTAAACCCACAAATGTTGATGTCTCCTTGCTTTTGTTTGTTTTTAAATTTAATTTCTATTTATTATTAGAGTAATAGTCCATTGTGTACGTGGACCACTTCTTCTTGGTGCATTCCTCTGTTGATGGACATTTTCATGGCTTCCAAGTGCTGGCTGTGGTAAATCTTGCTGGCGTACAGGTTTGCCAGCCTGTGACTTTTTGATTCTCATTTTCTCAGGTGATAGGCCAAGCAGCGGTTGTGATTGATTGACTGGTAGCTCAATGTTTCCCTTTTCAAAGCACCTACATTGTGTTTTCATTAGTGGCTCTTTACATGCCCCCCCTTACAACCGAGGGTACGCATTTCTCCACACTCCCTTCACCATTTAATTTTTGCAGCATTTTTCCTAATGGCCATTCTGACTGCTGTGAGCTGATAGGTTTTTGTAGTATGGGTATGCATGTCATTAAAATTTTTAAAATTCATCATATTCCTACGCCTTTTTCTTTTCTCTTAAAAGAAAAAACCGTGAGTACAATAGAGCTCTTGAAATTGTCTTCTTCGAAGGTTGCCCTCTTTTGAATTTTTTGGTCGATTTTTGACCCCAGACATTTTCTGGAGGGCTGGTGTCATTTACAGAACTGCAAGTTGGTGAAAATTTAGTGACCTTTTGCAGTGGGTTCAAAGCTGCTGTTGTGAGAAACGGCCACAAGGAGGTAGCATTTCTCCATGCCCCAATCTGGGTACTAGGGCAGCAGAGCCTTTCTGGAAGTCATTGTCCTAGGTTGTAAATTAGAATGGAATTTGCCAGGAGAAATCCCCATAAGTTTATGTCTCATTACTTCTTCTTGGTTTTTAAAATTTTTTTAATCTGGGTAAAGTTTAGAATATTGTTTGTCCTAGGTGTACACAATCTGGTTCATTTGTACATCATGTATGTCTATTAACGTACAGATCCTCTTCCCATGTAAAATATTCAGGTGTTCCGTCGACCTCCCTTGCTATATGTTCGGTCTTTTTGATACATGTATATAATATGTATTTGTATATGTATGGTACCACTAATCTTCATTTCTCAATTTCCCCCCCTCCATTCCTTGTAGATGGGCATAGTTTGTTTTCTAAGCCTGTGAGTGTCTTTCTCTTTGGAAATCTGTTCATCTGTGTCAGTTATTAGATAATGCCATAAGTGATAATATAGGCTATAGGCCTTTTGCTTTCCGACCTACTTCATGTTTTGTGATTATCTCCAGGCTCATCTATGGTGCCTCAAAGAGCAGTGCTTCAATGTTTTCCATGGCTAATATTCCATTGTGTACATGGACCACTTCTTCTTGGTGCATTCCTCTGTTGATGGACATTTTCGTTGCTTCCAAGTGTTGCCTATGGTAAATATTGCTGGAGTGCAGGATTGGCAGCCTGTGATTTTTGATTTTCATTTTCTCAGGTGATAGACCCAGCAGTGGGTATGATTGATTGACTGGTATGGTAGCTCAACGTTTACCTTTTCAAGGCACCTCAATTGTGCTTTCATTAGTGGCTCTTACCACGTCCCCCTTAGAATCGAGGGTACGCATTTCTCCACAATCCCGTCAGCATCTATTGTTTGCAGCATTTTTGTTGATGGCCATTCTGACTGGTGTGAGCTGATAGGTTTTTGTAATTTGGGTTTACGTGTCTGTAAAAATTCCTACAATTCATCATTTTTCCACGCCTTTTTCTTTTCTGTTAAAAGAAAAAAGAAAAAAAGTGTGAGTATAATATACCTCTTCAAATTTCCTTTTTGGAAGGTTGCACTCTAGAATTTTTTGGTCGATTTTCGACCTCAGTATTTTTTGGAGGGCAGGTGTCATTTACAGCACTGCAATTGGTGAATATTTAGTGACCTTTTGCAGTGGGTTTAAAGCTGCTGTTGTGGGAAACGGCCACAAGGATGCAGCATTTCTCCATTCCCAAATCTGGGTACTAGGGCAGCAGAGCCGTTCTGGAAGTCGTTTGCCTAGGTTGTAAATTTGAATGGAATGGGCCAGGAAAACCCCCCATAAGTTCATGTCTCATTACCCCTAGTTCGTGGTTTTAATTTTTTCAATTGGGGTAAAGGTTAGAATGTTGCTTGTCCAAGGTGTACGCACTCTGGTTCATCTACATATTCTATATACCTATTTATGTAGAGATCCTCTTCCCGTGTAAATTATTACAGAGTGTTGCGTAAACCCTCCTTGCTGTATGGTCGGTCTTTTTGATATATGTGTATAATATGTGTTTGTATACATATGGTAACGCTAATCTTCATTTATCCATTCCCCCTACCTTTCCTTTTAGATAAGCATAGTATTTTTTTAATAAGTCTCTGATTGACTTTCTGTGTGGAAATATGTTCATTTATGTCAGTTATTAGATAACGCCTCTAAGTGATATCATAGGATATAGGACTTTTGCTTTCCGACTTACCTCATGTTCTGTGATTATCTCCAAGATCATCTATGGTGCCTCAAAGAGCAGTGTTTCATTGTTTTCCATGGCTAGTATTCATTGTGTACCTGGACCACTTCTTCTTTATCCTTTCATCTGTTGATGGACATTTTGGTTGCTTCACTGTCCTGTCTATTGTGAATAAGGCTGCAGTGCAGCTTTGGCAGCCCGGGTCTTCTTCATTCTGGTCTTCTCAGGTGAGAGGCCCATTGGTGCGCCTGCTGGATTGAATGGTACCTCAATTTTTCCTTTTAAACGCAGCTCCTTTCTGTTCTCATTATTAGCGTTTAACCCTTTTACATCTCACCAGCAGCTAGAGGGTACACAGTTCTCTAAAACCTCTTCAGCATTTATTGTTTGTAGACTTTTTGCCAATGGTCAGTCGACTGGTGCGAGTTGAAAACTTTTTGTAGATTAGATTGCATGAGTCTACTAATTCCTGAGGTTGAGCTTTTATCCATTTTCCTTTCTTTAAAAAGAGAGTGAGTAAAACTTACCTCTTCATACTATCTTCTTGAAAATTTTGCCTGTTTTGAATTTTTTTTATCCATTCCCTACCTCAGCACAATTTTGAGGGCAGGTGTCCTTTACAGCCCTGAGTCCTTGTGAATGGTAAGTGACCATTAGCTGTGGGTTAAAAGCTGCTCTTGCGGGAATCGGCCACAAGGCGGCAGCATTTCTCCTTTACCAAATCTGGTTACTAGGGCAACAGAGCCTTACTGGAAGTGGTGTTCTAGGTTGTCAATTAGAATGGAATGTGCGAGGAAACAGCCCTTTAATTTATGTCTCATTACTTCTTGTTGGTATTTTTAACTTAATTTTTATTTTGTATCACAGCAAACTTGATTACAATGTTTTGTTTGTTCTAGGTGTGCAAGATGTGGTTCTTTCACACATATACATATATCTGTTCTTCTTCGGATCCTTTTCCCATGTAGGTTATGACACAGTGTTGAGTAGTCTTCTCTTGGTATTGCGTAGGTCTTTGGTGATTATATATTTCATATGTGTATGTATCTCTCTGTTAACCTCAATATGGTAATGTATCCAATCCTCACACCATTCCATATGGCGAACCATAAGTTTTTTTTAATGAATCTATGATAGTGTTTCTCTGTGGAAATATCTTTGTTTGTATCATTTTTTAGGTAACACCTATATGTGATATGATAGGATATGTGTCTTTCGCTTTCTCACTTACTCCAAGTGGCGTGATTACTTCTAGACTCATCTATGGTGCCGCAAATGGCATTGTTTCATTTTTTCACTAGCTCATATTCCACCTGTACGGGTAGCAGCTTTCTTTGTCCACCCATCTGTCGTTGGACTTTTTGGTTACTTCCATATCTTGGCTATTGTAATACTATGCAATGCAGATTTGCGTGCCTGTGTCCTTCCAATTCTGTCTTCTTAGTTTATAGGTCCAGGAATAGGTCTGCTGGATCATATGGTAGCTCAATGTTTACCTTTTCAAGGCACCTCTATTTTGTTCTCCTTAGTGGCTCTTTCCAGGTTACGTCCCACTTAAAGTGGAGGGTATGTATTTCTTCCCAGCACCTTCAGCATTTGTTCTTTGTAGTTTTTGCTGATGGTTATTCTGAGTGGTGTGAGCTGATACCTCTTTGTGGTTGAATTTGCATGTGTCTCGTAATGCGTTGAAATTGAGCTTTAAGACACGTCCTTTTTATTTTTCCAGCTGTGATTAGAGCTTATTTCTTCAAAGTGTTTTCTTAAAGTATGTGTCACCATTTGAAATATTTTGGCCATTATCTCCCTCAAGACATTTTGAGGGCAGGTTTCATTTACAGCCCTGCAGTACTTGTTCATATGAAGTGACCGTTAGCTCAGGCTTTAAACCTGCTTTTGCAGGTAACGGCCAGAGAGCGGCAGCCTTTCTAGGTTCCCCATGCTGGTACTAGGGAAACAGACCTACCGGCCAGGGGTGTTCTTCGGTTATAAATTAGAGTGCAATGTGCCCGGGTAAACCCACAAATGTTGATGTCTCCTTGCTTTTGTTTGTTTTTAAATTTAATTTCTATTTATTATTAGAGTAATAGTCCATTGTGTACGTGGACCACTTCTTCTTGGTGCATTCCTCTGTTGATGGACATTTTCATGGCTTCCAAGTGCTGGCTGTGGTAAATCTTGCTGGCGTACAGGTTTGCCAGCCTGTGACTTTTTGATTCTCATTTTCTCAGGTGATAGGCCAAGCAGCGGTTGTGATTGATTGACTGGTAGCTCAATGTTTCCCTTTTCAAAGCACCTACATTGTGTTTTCATTAGTGGCTCTTTACATGCCCCCCCTTACAACCGAGGGTACGCATTTCTCCACACTCCCTTCACCATTTAATTTTTGCAGCATTTTTCCTAATGGCCATTCTGACTGCTGTGAGCTGATAGGTTTTTGTAGTATGGGTATGCATGTCATTAAAATTTTTAAAATTCATCATATTCCTACGCCTTTTTCTTTTCTCTTAAAAGAAAAAACCGTGAGTACAATAGAGCTCTTGAAATTGTCTTCTTCGAAGGTTGCCCTCTTTTGAATTTTTTGGTCGATTTTTGACCCCAGACATTTTCTGGAGGGCTGGTGTCATTTACAGAACTGCAAGTTGGTGAAAATTTAGTGACCTTTTGCAGTGGGTTCAAAGCTGCTGTTGTGAGAAACGGCCACAAGGAGGTAGCATTTCTCCATGCCCCAATCTGGGTACTAGGGCAGCAGAGCCTTTCTGGAAGTCATTGTCCTAGGTTGTAAATTAGAATGGAATTTGCCAGGAGAAATCCCCATAAGTTTATGTCTCATTACTTCTTCTTGGTTTTTAAAATTTTTTTAATCTGGGTAAAGTTTAGAATATTGTTTGTCCTAGGTGTACACAATCTGGTTCATTTGTACATCATGTATGTCTATTAACGTACAGATCCTCTTCCCATGTAAAATATTCAGGTGTTCCGTCGACCTCCCTTGCTATATGTTCGGTCTTTTTGATACATGTATATAATATGTATTTGTATATGTATGGTACCACTAATCTTCATTTCTCAATTTCCCCCCCTCCATTCCTTGTAGATGGGCATAGTTTGTTTTCTAAGCCTGTGAGTGTCTTTCTCTTTGGAAATCTGTTCATCTGTGTCAGTTATTAGATAATGCCATAAGTGATAATATAGGCTATAGGCCTTTTGCTTTCCGACCTACTTCATGTTTTGTGATTATCTCCAGGCTCATCTATGGTGCCTCAAAGAGCAGTGCTTCAATGTTTTCCATGGCTAATATTCCATTGTGTACATGGACCACTTCTTCTTGGTGCATTCCTCTGTTGATGGACATTTTCGTTGCTTCCAAGTGTTGCCTATGGTAAATATTGCTGGAGTGCAGGATTGGCAGCCTGTGATTTTTGATTTTCATTTTCTCAGGTGATAGACCCAGCAGTGGGTATGATTGATTGACTGGTATGGTAGCTCAACGTTTACCTTTTCAAGGCACCTCAATTGTGCTTTCATTAGTGGCTCTTACCACGTCCCCCTTAGAATCGAGGGTACGCATTTCTCCACAATCCCGTCAGCATCTATTGTTTGCAGCATTTTTGTTGATGGCCATTCTGACTGGTGTGAGCTGATAGGTTTTTGTAATTTGGGTTTACGTGTCTGTAAAAATTCCTACAATTCATCATTTTTCCACGCCTTTTTCTTTTCTGTTAAAAGAAAAAAGAAAAAAAGTGTGAGTATAATATACCTCTTCAAATTTCCTTTTTGGAAGGTTGCACTCTAGAATTTTTTGGTCGATTTTCGACCTCAGTATTTTTTGGAGGGCAGGTGTCATTTACAGCACTGCAATTGGTGAATATTTAGTGACCTTTTGCAGTGGGTTTAAAGCTGCTGTTGTGGGAAACGGCCACAAGGATGCAGCATTTCTCCATTCCCAAATCTGGGTACTAGGGCAGCAGAGCCGTTCTGGAAGTCGTTTGCCTAGGTTGTAAATTTGAATGGAATGGGCCAGGAAAACCCCCCATAAGTTCATGTCTCATTACCCCTAGTTCGTGGTTTTAATTTTTTCAATTGGGGTAAAGGTTAGAATGTTGCTTGTCCAAGGTGTACGCACTCTGGTTCATCTACATATTCTATATACCTATTTATGTAGAGATCCTCTTCCCGTGTAAATTATTACAGAGTGTTGCGTAAACCCTCCTTGCTGTATGGTCGGTCTTTTTGATATATGTGTATAATATGTGTTTGTATACATATGGTAACGCTAATCTTCATTTATCCATTCCCCCTACCTTTCCTTTTAGATAAGCATAGTATTTTTTTAATAAGTCTCTGATTGACTTTCTGTGTGGAAATATGTTCATTTATGTCAGTTATTAGATAACGCCTCTAAGTGATATCATAGGATATAGGACTTTTGCTTTCCGACTTACCTCATGTTCTGTGATTATCTCCAAGATCATCTATGGTGCCTCAAAGAGCAGTGTTTCATTGTTTTCCATGGCTAGTATTCATTGTGTACCTGGACCACTTCTTCTTTATCCTTTCATCTGTTGATGGACATTTTGGTTGCTTCACTGTCCTGTCTATTGTGAATAAGGCTGCAGTGCAGCTTTGGCAGCCCGGGTCTTCTTCATTCTGGTCTTCTCAGGTGAGAGGCCCATTGGTGCGCCTGCTGGATTGAATGGTACCTCAATTTTTCCTTTTAAACGCAGCTCCTTTCTGTTCTCATTATTAGCGTTTAACCCTTTTACATCTCACCAGCAGCTAGAGGGTACACAGTTCTCTAAAACCTCTTCAGCATTTATTGTTTGTAGACTTTTTGCCAATGGTCAGTCGACTGGTGCGAGTTGAAAACTTTTTGTAGATTAGATTGCATGAGTCTACTAATTCCTGAGGTTGAGCTTTTATCCATTTTCCTTTCTTTAAAAAGAGAGTGAGTAAAACTTACCTCTTCATACTATCTTCTTGAAAATTTTGCCTGTTTTGAATTTTTTTTATCCATTCCCTACCTCAGCACAATTTTGAGGGCAGGTGTCCTTTACAGCCCTGAGTCCTTGTGAATGGTAAGTGACCATTAGCTGTGGGTTAAAAGCTGCTCTTGCGGGAATCGGCCACAAGGCGGCAGCATTTCTCCTTTACCAAATCTGGTTACTAGGGCAACAGAGCCTTACTGGAAGTGGTGTTCTAGGTTGTCAATTAGAATGGAATGTGCGAGGAAACAGCCCTTTAATTTATGTCTCATTACTTCTTGTTGGTATTTTTAACTTAATTTTTATTTTGTATCACAGCAAACTTGATTACAATGTTTTGTTTGTTCTAGGTGTGCAAGATGTGGTTCTTTCACACATATACATATATCTGTTCTTCTTCGGATCCTTTTCCCATGTAGGTTATGACACAGTGTTGAGTAGTCTTCTCTTGGTATTGCGTAGGTCTTTGGTGATTATATATTTCATATGTGTATGTATCTCTCTGTTAACCTCAATATGGTAATGTATCCAATCCTCACACCATTCCATATGGCGAACCATAAGTTTTTTTTAATGAATCTATGATAGTGTTTCTCTGTGGAAATATCTTTGTTTGTATCATTTTTTAGGTAACACCTATATGTGATATGATAGGATATGTGTCTTTCGCTTTCTCACTTACTCCAAGTGGCGTGATTACTTCTAGACTCATCTATGGTGCCGCAAATGGCATTGTTTCATTTTTTCACTAGCTCATATTCCACCTGTACGGGTAGCAGCTTTCTTTGTCCACCCATCTGTCGTTGGACTTTTTGGTTACTTCCATATCTTGGCTATTGTAATACTATGCAATGCAGATTTGCGTGCCTGTGTCCTTCCAATTCTGTCTTCTTAGTTTATAGGTCCAGGAATAGGTCTGCTGGATCATATGGTAGCTCAATGTTTACCTTTTCAAGGCACCTCTATTTTGTTCTCCTTAGTGGCTCTTTCCAGGTTACGTCCCACTTAAAGTGGAGGGTATGTATTTCTTCCCAGCACCTTCAGCATTTGTTCTTTGTAGTTTTTGCTGATGGTTATTCTGAGTGGTGTGAGCTGATACCTCTTTGTGGTTGAATTTGCATGTGTCTCGTAATGCGTTGAAATTGAGCTTTAAGACACGTCCTTTTTATTTTTCCAGCTGTGATTAGAGCTTATTTCTTCAAAGGGTTTTCTTAAAGTATGTGTCACCATTTGAAATATTTTGGCCATTATCTCCCTCAAGACATTTTGAGGGCAGGTTTCATTTACAGCCCTGCAGTACTTGTTCATATGAAGTGACCGTTAGCTCAGGCTTTAAACCTGCTTTTGCAGGTAACGGCCAGAGAGCGGCAGCCTTTCTAGGTTCCCCATGCTGGTACTAGGGAAACAGACCTACCGGCCAGGGGTGTTCTTCGGTTATAAATTAGAGTGCAATGTGCCCGGGTAAACCCACAAATGTTGATGTCTCCTTGCTTTTGTTTGTTTTTAAATTTAATTTCTATTTATTATTAGAGTAATAGTCCATTGTGTACGTGGACCACTTCTTCTTGGTGCATTCCTCTGTTGATGGACATTTTCATGGCTTCCAAGTGCTGGCTGTGGTAAATCTTGCTGGCGTACAGGTTTGCCAGCCTGTGACTTTTTGATTCTCATTTTCTCAGGTGATAGGCCAAGCAGCGGTTGTGATTGATTGACTGGTAGCTCAATGTTTCCCTTTTCAAAGCACCTACATTGTGTTTTCATTAGTGGCTCTTTACATGCCCCCCCTTACAACCGAGGGTACGCATTTCTCCACACTCCCTTCACCATTTAATTTTTGCAGCATTTTTCCTAATGGCCATTCTGACTGCTGTGAGCTGATAGGTTTTTGTAGTATGGGTATGCATGTCATTAAAATTTTTAAAATTCATCATATTCCTACGCCTTTTTCTTTTCTCTTAAAAGAAAAAACCGTGAGTACAATAGAGCTCTTGAAATTGTCTTCTTCGAAGGTTGCCCTCTTTTGAATTTTTTGGTCGATTTTTGACCCCAGACATTTTCTGGAGGGCTGGTGTCATTTACAGAACTGCAAGTTGGTGAAAATTTAGTGACCTTTTGCAGTGGGTTCAAAGCTGCTGTTGTGAGAAACGGCCACAAGGAGGTAGCATTTCTCCATGCCCCAATCTGGGTACTAGGGCAGCAGAGCCTTTCTGGAAGTCATTGTCCTAGGTTGTAAATTAGAATGGAATTTGCCAGGAGAAATCCCCATAAGTTTATGTCTCATTACTTCTTCTTGGTTTTTAAAATTTTTTTAATCTGGGTAAAGTTTAGAATATTGTTTGTCCTAGGTGTACACAATCTGGTTCATTTGTACATCATGTATGTCTATTAACGTACAGATCCTCTTCCCATGTGAAATATTCAGGTGTTCCGTCGACCTCCCTTGCTATATGTTCGGTCTTTTTGATACATGTATATAATATGTATTTGTATATGTATGGTACCACTAATCTTCATTTCTCAATTTCCCCCCCTCCATTCCTTGTAGATGGGCATAGTTTGTTTTCTAAGCCTGTGAGTGTCTTTCTCTTTGGAAATCTGTTCATCTGTGTCAGTTATTAGATAATGCCATAAGTGATAATATAGGCTATAGGCCTTTTGCTTTCCGACCTACTTCATGTTTTGTGATTATCTCCAGGCTCATCTATGGTGCCTCAAAGAGCAGTGCTTCAATGTTTTCCATGGCTAATATTCCATTGTGTACATGGACCACTTCTTCTTGGTGCATTCCTCTGTTGATGGACATTTTCGTTGCTTCCAAGTGTTGCCTATGGTAAATATTGCTGGAGTGCAGGATTGGCAGCCTGTGATTTTTGATTTTCATTTTCTCAGGTGATAGACCCAGCAGTGGGTATGATTGATTGACTGGTATGGTAGCTCAACGTTTACCTTTTCAAGGCACCTCAATTGTGCTTTCATTAGTGGCTCTTACCACGTCCCCCTTAGAATCGAGGGTACGCATTTCTCCACAATCCCGTCAGCATCTATTGTTTGCAGCATTTTTGTTGATGGCCATTCTGACTGGTGTGAGCTGATAGGTTTTTGTAATTTGGGTTTACGTGTCTGTAAAAATTCCTACAATTCATCATTTTTCCACGCCTTTTTCTTTTCTGTTAAAAGAAAAAAGAAAAAAAGTGTGAGTATAATATACCTCTTCAAATTTCCTTTTTGGAAGGTTGCACTCTAGAATTTTTTGGTCGATTTTCGACCTCAGTATTTTTTGGAGGGCAGGTGTCATTTACAGCACTGCAATTGGTGAATATTTAGTGACCTTTTGCAGTGGGTTTAAAGCTGCTGTTGTGGGAAACGGCCACAAGGATGCAGCATTTCTCCATTCCCAAATCTGGGTACTAGGGCAGCAGAGCCGTTCTGGAAGTCGTTTGCCTAGGTTGTAAATTTGAATGGAATGGGCCAGGAAAACCCCCCATAAGTTCATGTCTCATTACCCCTAGTTCGTGGTTTTAATTTTTTCAATTGGGGTAAAGGTTAGAATGTTGCTTGTCCAAGGTGTACGCACTCTGGTTCATCTACATATTCTATATACCTATTTATGTAGAGATCCTCTTCCCGTGTAAATTATTACAGAGTGTTGCGTAAACCCTCCTTGCTGTATGGTCGGTCTTTTTGATATATGTGTATAATATGTGTTTGTATACATATGGTAACGCTAATCTTCATTTATCCATTCCCCCTACCTTTCCTTTTAGATAAGCATAGTATTTTTTTAATAAGTCTCTGATTGACTTTCTGTGTGGAAATATGTTCATTTATGTCAGTTATTAGATAACGCCTCTAAGTGATATCATAGGATATAGGACTTTTGCTTTCCGACTTACCTCATGTTCTGTGATTATCTCCAAGATCATCTATGGTGCCTCAAAGAGCAGTGTTTCATTGTTTTCCATGGCTAGTATTCATTGTGTACCTGGACCACTTCTTCTTTATCCTTTCATCTGTTGATGGACATTTTGGTTGCTTCACTGTCCTGTCTATTGTGAATAAGGCTGCAGTGCAGCTTTGGCAGCCCGGGTCTTCTTCATTCTGGTCTTCTCAGGTGAGAGGCCCATTGGTGCGCCTGCTGGATTGAATGGTACCTCAATTTTTCCTTTTAAACGCAGCTCCTTTCTGTTCTCATTATTAGCGTTTAACCCTTTTACATCTCACCAGCAGCTAGAGGGTACACAGTTCTCTAAAACCTCTTCAGCATTTATTGTTTGTAGACTTTTTGCCAATGGTCAGTCGACTGGTGCGAGTTGAAAACTTTTTGTAGATTAGATTGCATGAGTCTACTAATTCCTGAGGTTGAGCTTTTATCCATTTTCCTTTCTTTAAAAAGAGAGTGAGTAAAACTTACCTCTTCATACTATCTTCTTGAAAATTTTGCCTGTTTTGAATTTTTTTTATCCATTCCCTACCTCAGCACAATTTTGAGGGCAGGTGTCCTTTACAGCCCTGAGTCCTTGTGAATGGTAAGTGACCATTAGCTGTGGGTTAAAAGCTGCTCTTGCGGGAATCGGCCACAAGGCGGCAGCATTTCTCCTTTACCAAATCTGGTTACTAGGGCAACAGAGCCTTACTGGAAGTGGTGTTCTAGGTTGTCAATTAGAATGGAATGTGCGAGGAAACAGCCCTTTAATTTATGTCTCATTACTTCTTGTTGGTATTTTTAACTTAATTTTTATTTTGTATCACAGCAAACTTGATTACAATGTTTTGTTTGTTCTAGGTGTGCAAGATGTGGTTCTTTCACACATATACATATATCTGTTCTTCTTCGGATCCTTTTCCCATGTAGGTTATGACACAGTGTTGAGTAGTCTTCTCTTGGTATTGCGTAGGTCTTTGGTGATTATATATTTCATATGTGTATGTATCTCTCTGTTAACCTCAATATGGTAATGTATCCAATCCTCACACCATTCCATATGGCGAACCATAAGTTTTTTTTAATGAATCTATGATAGTGTTTCTCTGTGGAAATATCTTTGTTTGTATCATTTTTTAGGTAACACCTATATGTGATATGATAGGATATGTGTCTTTCGCTTTCTCACTTACTCCAAGTGGCGTGATTACTTCTAGACTCATCTATGGTGCCGCAAATGGCATTGTTTCATTTTTTCACTAGCTCATATTCCACCTGTACGGGTAGCAGCTTTCTTTGTCCACCCATCTGTCGTTGGACTTTTTGGTTACTTCCATATCTTGGCTATTGTAATACTATGCAATGCAGATTTGCGTGCCTGTGTCCTTCCAATTCTGTCTTCTTAGTTTATAGGTCCAGGAATAGGTCTGCTGGATCATATGGTAGCTCAATGTTTACCTTTTCAAGGCACCTCTATTTTGTTCTCCTTAGTGGCTCTTTCCAGGTTACGTCCCACTTAAAGTGGAGGGTATGTATTTCTTCCCAGCACCTTCAGCATTTGTTCTTTGTAGTTTTTGCTGATGGTTATTCTGAGTGGTGTGAGCTGATACCTCTTTGTGGTTGAATTTGCATGTGTCTCGTAATGCGTTGAAATTGAGCTTTAAGACACGTCCTTTTTATTTTTCCAGCTGTGATTAGAGCTTATTTCTTCAAAGGGTTTTCTTAAAGTATGTGTCACCATTTGAAATATTTTGGCCATTATCTCCCTCAAGACATTTTGAGGGCAGGTTTCATTTACAGCCCTGCAGTACTTGTTCATATGAAGTGACCGTTAGCTCAGGCTTTAAACCTGCTTTTGCAGGTAACGGCCAGAGAGCGGCAGCCTTTCTAGGTTCCCCATGCTGGTACTAGGGAAACAGACCTACCGGCCAGGGGTGTTCTTCGGTTATAAATTAGAGTGCAATGTGCCCGGGTAAACCCACAAATGTTGATGTCTCCTTGCTTTTGTTTGTTTTTAAATTTAATTTCTATTTATTATTAGAGTAATAGTCCATTGTGTACGTGGACCACTTCTTCTTGGTGCATTCCTCTGTTGATGGACATTTTCATGGCTTCCAAGTGCTGGCTGTGGTAAATCTTGCTGGCGTACAGGTTTGCCAGCCTGTGACTTTTTGATTCTCATTTTCTCAGGTGATAGGCCAAGCAGCGGTTGTGATTGATTGACTGGTAGCTCAATGTTTCCCTTTTCAAAGCACCTACATTGTGTTTTCATTAGTGGCTCTTTACATGCCCCCCCTTACAACCGAGGGTACGCATTTCTCCACACTCCCTTCACCATTTAATTTTTGCAGCATTTTTCCTAATGGCCATTCTGACTGCTGTGAGCTGATAGGTTTTTGTAGTATGGGTATGCATGTCATTAAAATTTTTAAAATTCATCATATTCCTACGCCTTTTTCTTTTCTCTTAAAAGAAAAAACCGTGAGTACAATAGAGCTCTTGAAATTGTCTTCTTCGAAGGTTGCCCTCTTTTGAATTTTTTGGTCGATTTTTGACCCCAGACATTTTCTGGAGGGCTGGTGTCATTTACAGAACTGCAAGTTGGTGAAAATTTAGTGACCTTTTGCAGTGGGTTCAAAGCTGCTGTTGTGAGAAACGGCCACAAGGAGGTAGCATTTCTCCATGCCCCAATCTGGGTACTAGGGCAGCAGAGCCTTTCTGGAAGTCATTGTCCTAGGTTGTAAATTAGAATGGAATTTGCCAGGAGAAATCCCCATAAGTTTATGTCTCATTACTTCTTCTTGGTTTTTAAAATTTTTTTAATCTGGGTAAAGTTTAGAATATTGTTTGTCCTAGGTGTACACAATCTGGTTCATTTGTACATCATGTATGTCTATTAACGTACAGATCCTCTTCCCATGTAAAATATTCAGGTGTTCCGTCGACCTCCCTTGCTATATGTTCGGTCTTTTTGATACATGTATATAATATGTATTTGTATATGTATGGTACCACTAATCTTCATTTCTCAATTTCCCCCCCTCCATTCCTTGTAGATGAGCATAGTTTGTTTTCTAAGCCTGTGAGTGTCTTTCTCTTTGGAAATCTGTTCATCTGTGTCAGTTATTAGATAATGCCATAAGTGATAATATAGGCTATAGGCCTTTTGCTTTCCGACCTACTTCATGTTTTGTGATTATCTCCAGGCTCATCTATGGTGCCTCAAAGAGCAGTGCTTCAATGTTTTCCATGGCTAATATTCCATTGTGTACATGGACCACTTCTTCTTGGTGCATTCCTCTGTTGATGGACATTTTCGTTGCTTCCAAGTGTTGCCTATGGTAAATATTGCTGGAGTGCAGGATTGGCAGCCTGTGATTTTTGATTTTCATTTTCTCAGGTGATAGACCCAGCAGTGGGTATGATTGATTGACTGGTATGGTAGCTCAACGTTTACCTTTTCAAGGCACCTCAATTGTGCTTTCATTAGTGGCTCTTACCACGTCCCCCTTAGAATCGAGGGTACGCATTTCTCCACAATCCCGTCAGCATCTATTGTTTGCAGCATTTTTGTTGATGGCCATTCTGACTGGTGTGAGCTGATAGGTTTTTGTAATTTGGGTTTACGTGTCTGTAAAAATTCCTACAATTCATCATTTTTCCACGCCTTTTTCTTTTCTGTTAAAAGAAAAAAGAAAAAAAGTGTGAGTATAATATACCTCTTCAAATTTCCTTTTTGGAAGGTTGCACTCTAGAATTTTTTGGTCGATTTTCGACCTCAGTATTTTTTGGAGGGCAGGTGTCATTTACAGCACTGCAATTGGTGAATATTTAGTGACCTTTTGCAGTGGGTTTAAAGCTGCTGTTGTGGGAAACGGCCACAAGGATGCAGCATTTCTCCATTCCCAAATCTGGGTACTAGGGCAGCAGAGCCGTTCTGGAAGTCGTTTGCCTAGGTTGTAAATTTGAATGGAATGGGCCAGGAAAACCCCCCATAAGTTCATGTCTCATTACCCCTAGTTCGTGGTTTTAATTTTTTCAATTGGGGTAAAGGTTAGAATGTTGCTTGTCCAAGGTGTACGCACTCTGGTTCATCTACATATTCTATATACCTATTTATGTAGAGATCCTCTTCCCGTGTAAATTATTACAGAGTGTTGCGTAAACCCTCCTTGCTGTATGGTCGGTCTTTTTGATATATGTGTATAATATGTGTTTGTATACATATGGTAACGCTAATCTTCATTTATCCATTCCCCCTACCTTTCCTTTTAGATAAGCATAGTATTTTTTTAATAAGTCTCTGATTGACTTTCTGTGTGGAAATATGTTCATTTATGTCAGTTATTAGATAACGCCTCTAAGTGATATCATAGGATATAGGACTTTTGCTTTCCGACTTACCTCATGTTCTGTGATTATCTCCAAGATCATCTATGGTGCCTCAAAGAGCAGTGTTTCATTGTTTTCCATGGCTAGTATTCATTGTGTACCTGGACCACTTCTTCTTTATCCTTTCATCTGTTGATGGACATTTTGGTTGCTTCACTGTCCTGTCTATTGTGAATAAGGCTGCAGTGCAGCTTTGGCAGCCCGGGTCTTCTTCATTCTGGTCTTCTCAGGTGAGAGGCCCATTGGTGCGCCTGCTGGATTGAATGGTACCTCAATTTTTCCTTTTAAACGCAGCTCCTTTCTGTTCTCATTATTAGCGTTTAACCCTTTTACATCTCACCAGCAGCTAGAGGGTACACAGTTCTCTAAAACCTCTTCAGCATTTATTGTTTGTAGACTTTTTGCCAATGGTCAGTCGACTGGTGCGAGTTGAAAACTTTTTGTAGATTAGATTGCATGAGTCTACTAATTCCTGAGGTTGAGCTTTTATCCATTTTCCTTTCTTTAAAAAGAGAGTGAGTAAAACTTACCTCTTCATACTATCTTCTTGAAAATTTTGCCTGTTTTGAATTTTTTTTATCCATTCCCTACCTCAGCACAATTTTGAGGGCAGGTGTCCTTTACAGCCCTGAGTCCTTGTGAATGGTAAGTGACCATTAGCTGTGGGTTAAAAGCTGCTCTTGCGGGAATCGGCCACAAGGCGGCAGCATTTCTCCTTTACCAAATCTGGTTACTAGGGCAACAGAGCCTTACTGGAAGTGGTGTTCTAGGTTGTCAATTAGAATGGAATGTGCGAGGAAACAGCCCTTTAATTTATGTCTCATTACTTCTTGTTGGTATTTTTAACTTAATTTTTATTTTGTATCACAGCAAACTTGATTACAATGTTTTGTTTGTTCTAGGTGTGCAAGATGTGGTTCTTTCACACATATACATATATCTGTTCTTCTTCGGATCCTTTTCCCATGTAGGTTATGACACAATGTTGAGTAGTCTTCTCTTGGTATTGCGTAGGTCTTTGGTGATTATATATTTCATATGTGTATGTATCTCTCTGTTAACCTCAATATGGTAATGTATCCAATCCTCACACCATTCCATATGGCGAACCATAAGTTTTTTTAATGAATCTATGATAGTGTTTCTCTGTGGAAATATCTTTGTTTGTATCATTTTTTAGGTAACACCTATATGTGATATGATAGGATATGTGTCTTTCGCTTTCTCACTTACTCCAAGTGGCGTGATTACTTCTAGACTCATCTATGGTGCCGCAAATGGCATTGTTTCATTTTTTCACTAGCTCATATTCCACCTGTACGGGTAGCAGCTTTCTTTGTCCACCCATCTGTCGTTGGACTTTTTGGTTACTTCCATATCTTGGCTATTGTAATACTATGCAATGCAGATTTGCGTGCCTGTGTCCTTCCAATTCTGTCTTCTTAGTTTATAGGTCCAGGAATAGGTCTGCTGGATCATATGGTAGCTCAATGTTTACCTTTTCAAGGCACCTCTATTTTGTTCTCCTTAGTGGCTCTTTCCAGGTTACGTCCCACTTAAAGTGGAGGGTATGTATTTCTTCCCAGCACCTTCAGCATTTGTTCTTTGTAGTTTTTGCTGATGGTTATTCTGAGTGGTGTGAGCTGATACCTCTTTGTGGTTGAATTTGCATGTGTCTCGTAATGCGTTGAAATTGAGCTTTAAGACACGTCCTTTTTATTTTTCCAGCTGTGATTAGAGCTTATTTCTTCAAAGGGTTTTCTTAAAGTATGTGTCACCATTTGAAATATTTTGGCCATTATCTCCCTCAAGACATTTTGAGGGCAGGTTTCATTTACAGCCCTGCAGTACTTGTTCATATGAAGTGACCGTTAGCTCAGGCTTTAAACCTGCTTTTGCAGGTAACGGCCAGAGAGCGGCAGCCTTTCTAGGTTCCCCATGCTGGTACTAGGGAAACAGACCTACCGGCCAGGGGTGTTCTTCGGTTATAAATTAGAGTGCAATGTGCCCGGGTAAACCCACAAATGTTGATGTCTCCTTGCTTTTGTTTGTTTTTAAATTTAATTTCTATTTATTATTAGAGTAATAGTCCATTGTGTACGTGGACCACTTCTTCTTGGTGCATTCCTCTGTTGATGGACATTTTCATGGCTTCCAAGTGCTGGCTGTGGTAAATCTTGCTGGCGTACAGGTTTGCCAGCCTGTGACTTTTTGATTCTCATTTTCTCAGGTGATAGGCCAAGCAGCGGTTGTGATTGATTGACTGGTAGCTCAATGTTTCCCTTTTCAAAGCACCTACATTGTGTTTTCATTAGTGGCTCTTTACATGCCCCCCCTTACAACCGAGGGTACGCATTTCTCCACACTCCCTTCACCATTTAATTTTTGCAGCATTTTTCCTAATGGCCATTCTGACTGCTGTGAGCTGATAGGTTTTTGTAGTATGGGTATGCATGTCATTAAAATTTTTAAAATTCATCATATTCCTACGCCTTTTTCTTTTCTCTTAAAAGAAAAAACCGTGAGTACAATAGAGCTCTTGAAATTGTCTTCTTCGAAGGTTGCCCTCTTTTGAATTTTTTGGTCGATTTTTGACCCCAGACATTTTCTGGAGGGCTGGTGTCATTTACAGAACTGCAAGTTGGTGAAAATTTAGTGACCTTTTGCAGTGGGTTCAAAGCTGCTGTTGTGAGAAACGGCCACAAGGAGGTAGCATTTCTCCATGCCCCAATCTGGGTACTAGGGCAGCAGAGCCTTTCTGGAAGTCATTGTCCTAGGTTGTAAATTAGAATGGAATTTGCCAGGAGAAATCCCCATAAGTTTATGTCTCATTACTTCTTCTTGGTTTTTAAAATTTTTTTAATCTGGGTAAAGTTTAGAATATTGTTTGTCCTAGGTGTACACAATCTGGTTCATTTGTACATCATGTATGTCTATTAACGTACAGATCCTCTTCCCATGTAAAATATTCAGGTGTTCCGTCGACCTCCCTTGCTATATGTTCGGTCTTTTTGATACATGTATATAATATGTATTTGTATATGTATGGTACCACTAATCTTCATTTCTCAATTTCCCCCCCTCCATTCCTTGTAGATGGGCATAGTTTGTTTTCTAAGCCTGTGAGTGTCTTTCTCTTTGGAAATCTGTTCATCTGTGTCAGTTATTAGATAATGCCATAAGTGATAATATAGGCTATAGGCCTTTTGCTTTCCGACCTACTTCATGTTTTGTGATTATCTCCAGGCTCATCTATGGTGCCTCAAAGAGCAGTGCTTCAATGTTTTCCATGGCTAATATTCCATTGTGTACATGGACCACTTCTTCTTGGTGCATTCCTCTGTTGATGGACATTTTCGTTGCTTCCAAGTGTTGCCTATGGTAAATATTGCTGGAGTGCAGGATTGGCAGCCTGTGATTTTTGATTTTCATTTTCTCAGGTGATAGACCCAGCAGTGGGTATGATTGATTGACTGGTATGGTAGCTCAACGTTTACCTTTTCAAGGCACCTCAATTGTGCTTTCATTAGTGGCTCTTACCACGTCCCCCTTAGAATCGAGGGTACGCATTTCTCCACAATCCCGTCAGCATCTATTGTTTGCAGCATTTTTGTTGATGGCCATTCTGACTGGTGTGAGCTGATAGGTTTTTGTAATTTGGGTTTACGTGTCTGTAAAAATTCCTACAATTCATCATTTTTCCACGCCTTTTTCTTTTCTGTTAAAAGAAAAAAGAAAAAAAGTGTGAGTATAATATACCTCTTCAAATTTCCTTTTTGGAAGGTTGCACTCTAGAATTTTTTGGTCGATTTTCGACCTCAGTATTTTTTGGAGGGCAGGTGTCATTTACAGCACTGCAATTGGTGAATATTTAGTGACCTTTTGCAGTGGGTTTAAAGCTGCTGTTGTGGGAAACGGCCACAAGGATGCAGCATTTCTCCATTCCCAAATCTGGGTACTAGGGCAGCAGAGCCGTTCTGGAAGTCGTTTGCCTAGGTTGTAAATTTGAATGGAATGGGCCAGGAAAACCCCCCATAAGTTCATGTCTCATTACCCCTAGTTCGTGGTTTTAATTTTTTCAATTGGGGTAAAGGTTAGAATGTTGCTTGTCCAAGGTGTACGCACTCTGGTTCATCTACATATTCTATATACCTATTTATGTAGAGATCCTCTTCCCGTGTAAATTATTACAGAGTGTTGCGTAAACCCTCCTTGCTGTATGGTCGGTCTTTTTGATATATGTGTATAATATGTGTTTGTATACATATGGTAACGCTAATCTTCATTTATCCATTCCCCCTACCTTTCCTTTTAGATAAGCATAGTATTTTTTTAATAAGTCTCTGATTGACTTTCTGTGTGGAAATATGTTCATTTATGTCAGTTATTAGATAACGCCTCTAAGTGATATCATAGGATATAGGACTTTTGCTTTCCGACTTACCTCATGTTCTGTGATTATCTCCAAGATCATCTATGGTGCCTCAAAGAGCAGTGTTTCATTGTTTTCCATGGCTAGTATTCATTGTGTACCTGGACCACTTCTTCTTTATCCTTTCATCTGTTGATGGACATTTTGGTTGCTTCACTGTCCTGTCTATTGTGAATAAGGCTGCAGTGCAGCTTTGGCAGCCCGGGTCTTCTTCATTCTGGTCTTCTCAGGTGAGAGGCCCATTGGTGCGCCTGCTGGATTGAATGGTACCTCAATTTTTCCTTTTAAACGCAGCTCCTTTCTGTTCTCATTATTAGCGTTTAACCCTTTTACATCTCACCAGCAGCTAGAGGGTACACAGTTCTCTAAAACCTCTTCAGCATTTATTGTTTGTAGACTTTTTGCCAATGGTCAGTCGACTGGTGCGAGTTGAAAACTTTTTGTAGATTAGATTGCATGAGTCTACTAATTCCTGAGGTTGAGCTTTTATCCATTTTCCTTTCTTTAAAAAGAGAGTGAGTAAAACTTACCTCTTCATACTATCTTCTTGAAAATTTTGCCTGTTTTGAATTTTTTTTATCCATTCCCTACCTCAGCACAATTTTGAGGGCAGGTGTCCTTTACAGCCCTGAGTCCTTGTGAATGGTAAGTGACCATTAGCTGTGGGTTAAAAGCTGCTCTTGCGGGAATCGGCCACAAGGCGGCAGCATTTCTCCTTTACCAAATCTGGTTACTAGGGCAACAGAGCCTTACTGGAAGTGGTGTTCTAGGTTGTCAATTAGAATGGAATGTGCGAGGAAACAGCCCTTTAATTTATGTCTCATTACTTCTTGTTGGTATTTTTAACTTAATTTTTATTTTGTATCACAGCAAACTTGATTACAATGTTTTGTTTGTTCTAGGTGTGCAAGATGTGGTTCTTTCACACATATACATATATCTGTTCTTCTTCGGATCCTTTTCCCATGTAGGTTATGACACAGTGTTGAGTAGTCTTCTCTTGGTATTGCGTAGGTCTTTGGTGATTATATATTTCATATGTGTATGTATCTCTCTGTTAACCTCAATATGGTAATGTATCCAATCCTCACACCATTCCATATGGCGAACCATAAGTTTTTTTTAATGAATCTATGATAGTGTTTCTCTGTGGAAATATCTTTGTTTGTATCATTTTTTAGGTAACACCTATATGTGATATGATAGGATATGTGTCTTTCGCTTTCTCACTTACTCCAAGTGGCGTGATTACTTCTAGACTCATCTATGGTGCCGCAAATGGCATTGTTTCATTTTTTCACTAGCTCATATTCCACCTGTACGGGTAGCAGCTTTCTTTGTCCACCCATCTGTCGTTGGACTTTTTGGTTACTTCCATATCTTGGCTATTGTAATACTATGCAATGCAGATTTGCGTGCCTGTGTCCTTCCAATTCTGTCTTCTTAGTTTATAGGTCCAGGAATAGGTCTGCTGGATCATATGGTAGCTCAATGTTTACCTTTTCAAGGCACCTCTATTTTGTTCTCCTTAGTGGCTCTTTCCAGGTTACGTCCCACTTAAAGTGGAGGGTATGTATTTCTTCCCAGCACCTTCAGCATTTGTTCTTTGTAGTTTTTGCTGATGGTTATTCTGAGTGGTGTGAGCTGATACCTCTTTGTGGTTGAATTTGCATGTGTCTCGTAATGCGTTGAAATTGAGCTTTAAGACACGTCCTTTTTATTTTTCCAGCTGTGATTAGAGCTTATTTCTTCAAAGGGTTTTCTTAAAGTATGTGTCACCATTTGAAATATTTTGGCCATTATCTCCCTCAAGACATTTTGAGGGCAGGTTTCATTTACAGCCCTGCAGTACTTGTTCATATGAAGTGACCGTTAGCTCAGGCTTTAAACCTGCTTTTGCAGGTAACGGCCAGAGAGCGGCAGCCTTTCTAGGTTCCCCATGCTGGTACTAGGGAAACAGACCTACCGGCCAGGGGTGTTCTTCGGTTATAAATTAGAGTGCAATGTGCCCGGGTAAACCCACAAATGTTGATGTCTCCTTGCTTTTGTTTGTTTTTAAATTTAATTTCTATTTATTATTAGAGTAATAGTCCATTGTGTACGTGGACCACTTCTTCTTGGTGCATTCCTCTGTTGATGGACATTTTCATGGCTTCCAAGTGCTGGCTGTGGTAAATCTTGCTGGCGTACAGGTTTGCCAGCCTGTGACTTTTTGATTCTCATTTTCTCAGGTGATAGGCCAAGCAGCGGTTGTGATTGATTGACTGGTAGCTCAATGTTTCCCTTTTCAAAGCACCTACATTGTGTTTTCATTAGTGGCTCTTTACATGCCCCCCCCTTACAACCGAGGGTACGCATTTCTCCACACTCCCTTCACCATTTAATTTTTGCAGCATTTTTCCTAATGGCCATTCTGACTGCTGTGAGCTGATAGGTTTTTGTAGTATGGGTATGCATGTCATTAAAATTTTTAAAATTCATCATATTCCTACGCCTTTTTCTTTTCTCTTAAAAGAAAAAACCGTGAGTACAATAGAGCTCTTGAAATTGTCTTCTTCGAAGGTTGCCCTCTTTTGAATTTTTTGGTCGATTTTTGACCCCAGACATTTTCTGGAGGGCTGGTGTCATTTACAGAACTGCAAGTTGGTGAAAATTTAGTGACCTTTTGCAGTGGGTTCAAAGCTGCTGTTGTGAGAAACGGCCACAAGGAGGTAGCATTTCTCCATGCCCCAATCTGGGTACTAGGGCAGCAGAGCCTTTCTGGAAGTCATTGTCCTAGGTTGTAAATTAGAATGGAATTTGCCAGGAGAAATCCCCATAAGTTTATGTCTCATTACTTCTTCTTGGTTTTTAAAATTTTTTTAATCTGGGTAAAGTTTAGAATATTGTTTGTCCTAGGTGTACACAATCTGGTTCATTTGTACATCATGTATGTCTATTAACGTACAGATCCTCTTCCCATGTAAAATATTCAGGTGTTCCGTCGACCTCCCTTGCTATATGTTCGGTCTTTTTGATACATGTATATAATATGTATTTGTATATGTATGGTACCACTAATCTTCATTTCTCAATTTCCCCCCCTCCATTCCTTGTAGATGGGCATAGTTTGTTTTCTAAGCCTGTGAGTGTCTTTCTCTTTGGAAATCTGTTCATCTGTGTCAGTTATTAGATAATGCCATAAGTGATAATATAGGCTATAGGCCTTTTGCTTTCCGACCTACTTCATGTTTTGTGATTATCTCCAGGCTCATCTATGGTGCCTCAAAGAGCAGTGCTTCAATGTTTTCCATGGCTAATATTCCATTGTGTACATGGACCACTTCTTCTTGGTGCATTCCTCTGTTGATGGACATTTTCGTTGCTTCCAAGTGTTGCCTATGGTAAATATTGCTGGAGTGCAGGATTGGCAGCCTGTGATTTTTGATTTTCATTTTCTCAGGTGATAGACCCAGCAGTGGGTATGATTGATTGACTGGTATGGTAGCTCAACGTTTACCTTTTCAAGGCACCTCAATTGTGCTTTCATTAGTGGCTCTTACCACGTCCCCCTTAGAATCGAGGGTACGCATTTCTCCACAATCCCGTCAGCATCTATTGTTTGCAGCATTTTTGTTGATGGCCATTCTGACTGGTGTGAGCTGATAGGTTTTTGTAATTTGGGTTTACGTGTCTGTAAAAATTCCTACAATTCATCATTTTTCCACGCCTTTTTCTTTTCTGTTAAAAGAAAAAAGAAAAAAAGTGTGAGTATAATATACCTCTTCAAATTTCCTTTTTGGAAGGTTGCACTCTAGAATTTTTTGGTCGATTTTCGACCTCAGTATTTTTTGGAGGGCAGGTGTCATTTACAGCACTGCAATTGGTGAATATTTAGTGACCTTTTGCAGTGGGTTTAAAGCTGCTGTTGTGGGAAACGGCCACAAGGATGCAGCATTTCTCCATTCCCAAATCTGGGTACTAGGGCAGCAGAGCCGTTCTGGAAGTCGTTTGCCTAGGTTGTAAATTTGAATGGAATGGGCCAGGAAAACCCCCCATAAGTTCATGTCTCATTACCCCTAGTTCGTGGTTTTAATTTTTTCAATTGGGGTAAAGGTTAGAATGTTGCTTGTCCAAGGTGTACGCACTCTGGTTCATCTACATATTCTATATACCTATTTATGTAGAGATCCTCTTCCCGTGTAAATTATTACAGAGTGTTGCGTAAACCCTCCTTGCTGTATGGTCGGTCTTTTTGATATATGTGTATAATATGTGTTTGTATACATATGGTAACGCTAATCTTCATTTATCCATTCCCCCTACCTTTCCTTTTAGATAAGCATAGTATTTTTTTAATAAGTCTCTGATTGACTTTCTGTGTGGAAATATGTTCATTTATGTCAGTTATTAGATAACGCCTCTAAGTGATACCATAGGATATAGGACTTTTGCTTTCCGACTTACCTCATGTTCTGTGATTATCTCCAAGATCATCTATGGTGCCTCAAAGAGCAGTGTTTCATTGTTTTCCATGGCTAGTATTCATTGTGTACCTGGACCACTTCTTCTTTATCCTTTCATCTGTTGATGGACATTTTGGTTGCTTCACTGTCCTGTCTATTGTGAATAAGGCTGCAGTGCAGCTTTGGCAGCCCGGGTCTTCTTCATTCTGGTCTTCTCAGGTGAGAGGCCCATTGGTGCGCCTGCTGGATTGAATGGTACCTCAATTTTTCCTTTTAAACGCAGCTCCTTTCTGTTCTCATTATTAGCGTTTAACCCTTTTACATCTCACCAGCAGCTAGAGGGTACACAGTTCTCTAAAACCTCTTCAGCATTTATTGTTTGTAGACTTTTTGCCAATGGTCAGTCGACTGGTGCGAGTTGAAAACTTTTTGTAGATTAGATTGCATGAGTCTACTAATTCCTGAGGTTGAGCTTTTATCCATTTTCCTTTCTTTAAAAAGAGAGTGAGTAAAACTTACCTCTTCATACTATCTTCTTGAAAATTTTGCCTGTTTTGAATTTTTTTTATCCATTCCCTACCTCAGCACAATTTTGAGGGCAGGTGTCCTTTACAGCCCTGAGTCCTTGTGAATGGTAAGTGACCATTAGCTGTGGGTTAAAAGCTGCTCTTGCGGGAATCGGCCACAAGGCGGCAGCATTTCTCCTTTACCAAATCTGGTTACTAGGGCAACAGAGCCTTACTGGAAGTGGTGTTCTAGGTTGTCAATTAGAATGGAATGTGCGAGGAAACAGCCCTTTAATTTATGTCTCATTACTTCTTGTTGGTATTTTTAACTTAATTTTTATTTTGTATCACAGCAAACTTGATTACAATGTTTTGTTTGTTCTAGGTGTGCAAGATGTGGTTCTTTCACACATATACATATATCTGTTCTTCTTCGGATCCTTTTCCCATGTAGGTTATGACACAGTGTTGAGTAGTCTTCTCTTGGTATTGCGTAGGTCTTTGGTGATTATATATTTCATATGTGTATGTATCTCTCTGTTAACCTCAATATGGTAATGTATCCAATCCTCACACCATTCCATATGGCGAACCATAAGTTTTTTTTAATGAATCTATGATAGTGTTTCTCTGTGGAAATATCTTTGTTTGTATCATTTTTTAGGTAACACCTATATGTGATATGATAGGATATGTGTCTTTCGCTTTCTCACTTACTCCAAGTGGCGTGATTACTTCTAGACTCATCTATGGTGCCGCAAATGGCATTGTTTCATTTTTTCACTAGCTCATATTCCACCTGTACGGGTAGCAGCTTTCTTTGTCCACCCATCTGTCGTTGGACTTTTTGGTTACTTCCATATCTTGGCTATTGTAATACTATGCAATGCAGATTTGCGTGCCTGTGTCCTTCCAATTCTGTCTTCTTAGTTTATAGGTCCAGGAATAGGTCTGCTGGATCATATGGTAGCTCAATGTTTACCTTTTCAAGGCACCTCTATTTTGTTCTCCTTAGTGGCTCTTTCCAGGTTACGTCCCACTTAAAGTGGAGGGTATGTATTTCTTCCCAGCACCTTCAGCATTTGTTCTTTGTAGTTTTTGCTGATGGTTATTCTGAGTGGTGTGAGCTGATACCTCTTTGTGGTTGAATTTGCATGTGTCTCGTAATGCGTTGAAATTGAGCTTTAAGACACGTCCTTTTTATTTTTCCAGCTGTGATTAGAGCTTATTTCTTCAAAGGGTTTTCTTAAAGTATGTGTCACCATTTGAAATATTTTGGCCATTATCTCCCTCAAGACATTTTGAGGGCAGGTTTCATTTACAGCCCTGCAGTACTTGTTCATATGAAGTGACCGTTAGCTCAGGCTTTAAACCTGCTTTTGCAGGTAACGGCCAGAGAGCGGCAGCCTTTCTAGGTTCCCCATGCTGGTACTAGGGAAACAGACCTACCGGCCAGGGGTGTTCTTCGGTTATAAATTAGAGTGCAATGTGCCCGGGTAAACCCACAAATGTTGATGTCTCCTTGCTTTTGTTTGTTTTTAAATTTAATTTCTATTTATTATTAGAGTAATAGTCCATTGTGTACGTGGACCACTTCTTCTTGGTGCATTCCTCTGTTGATGGACATTTTCATGGCTTCCAAGTGCTGGCTGTGGTAAATCTTGCTGGCGTACAGGTTTGCCAGCCTGTGACTTTTTGATTCTCATTTTCTCAGGTGATAGGCCAAGCGGCGGTTGTGATTGATTGACTGGTAGCTCAATGTTTCCCTTTTCAAAGCACCTACATTGTGTTTTCATTAGTGGCTCTTTACATGCCCCCCCTTACAACCGAGGGTACGCATTTCTCCACACTCCCTTCACCATTTAATTTTTGCAGCATTTTTCCTAATGGCCATTCTGACTGCTGTGAGCTGATAGGTTTTTGTAGTATGGGTATGCATGTCATTAAAATTTTTAAAATTCATCATATTCCTACGCCTTTTTCTTTTCTCTTAAAAGAAAAAACCGTGAGTACAATAGAGCTCTTGAAATTGTCTTCTTCGAAGGTTGCCCTCTTTTGAATTTTTTGGTCGATTTTTGACCCCAGACATTTTCTGGAGGGCTGGTGTCATTTACAGAACTGCAAGTTGGTGAAAATTTAGTGACCTTTTGCAGTGGGTTCAAAGCTGCTGTTGTGAGAAACGGCCACAAGGAGGTAGCATTTCTCCATGCCCCAATCTGGGTACTAGGGCAGCAGAGCCTTTCTGGAAGTCATTGTCCTAGGTTGTAAATTAGAATGGAATTTGCCAGGAGAAATCCCCATAAGTTTATGTCTCATTACTTCTTCTTGGTTTTTAAAATTTTTTTTAATCTGGGTAAAGTTTAGAATATTGTTTGTCCTAGGTGTACACAATCTGGTTCATTTGTACATCATGTATGTCTATTAACGTACAGATCCTCTTCCCATGTAAAATATTCAGGTGTTCCGTCGACCTCCCTTGCTATATGTTCGGTCTTTTTGATACATGTATATAATATGTATTTGTATATGTATGGTACCACTAATCTTCATTTCTCAATTTCCCCCCCTCCATTCCTTGTAGATGAGCATAGTTTGTTTTCTAAGCCTGTGAGTGTCTTTCTCTTTGGAAATCTGTTCATCTGTGTCAGTTATTAGATAATGCCATAAGTGATAATATAGGCTATAGGCCTTTTGCTTTCCGACCTACTTCATGTTTTGTGATTATCTCCAGGCTCATCTATGGTGCCTCAAAGAGCAGTGCTTCAATGTTTTCCATGGCTAATATTCCATTGTGTACATGGACCACTTCTTCTTGGTGCATTCCTCTGTTGATGGACATTTTCGTTGCTTCCAAGTGTTGCCTATGGTAAATATTGCTGGAGTGCAGGATTGGCAGCCTGTGATTTTTGATTTTCATTTTCTCAGGTGATAGACCCAGCAGTGGGTATGATTGATTGACTGGTATGGTAGCTCAACGTTTACCTTTTCAAGGCACCTCAATTGTGCTTTCATTAGTGGCTCTTACCACGTCCCCCTTAGAATCGAGGGTACGCATTTCTCCACAATCCCGTCAGCATCTATTGTTTGCAGCATTTTTGTTGATGGCCATTCTGACTGGTGTGAGCTGATAGGTTTTTGTAATTTGGGTTTACGTGTCTGTAAAAATTCCTACAATTCATCATTTTTCCACGCCTTTTTCTTTTCTGTTAAAAGAAAAAAGAAAAAAAGTGTGAGTATAATATACCTCTTCAAATTTCCTTTTTGGAAGGTTGCACTCTAGAATTTTTTGGTCGATTTTCGACCTCAGTATTTTTTGGAGGGCAGGTGTCATTTACAGCACTGCAATTGGTGAATATTTAGTGACCTTTTGCAGTGGGTTTAAAGCTGCTGTTGTGGGAAACGGCCACAAGGATGCAGCATTTCTCCATTCCCAAATCTGGGTACTAGGGCAGCAGAGCCGTTCTGGAAGTCGTTTGCCTAGGTTGTAAATTTGAATGGAATGGGCCAGGAAAACCCCCCATAAGTTCATGTCTCATTACTCCTAGTTCGTGGTTTTAATTTTTTCAATTGGGGTAAAGGTTAGAATGTTGCTTGTCCAAGGTGTACGCACTCTGGTTCATCTACATATTCTATATACCTATTTATGTAGAGATCCTCTTCCCGTGTAAATTATTACAGAGTGTTGCGTAAACCCTCCTTGCTGTATGGTCGGTCTTTTTGATATATGTGTATAATATGTGTTTGTATACATATGGTAACGCTAATCTTCATTTATCCATTCCCCCTACCTTTCCTTTTAGATAAGCATAGTATTTTTTTAATAAGTCTCTGATTGACTTTCTGTGTGGAAATATGTTCATTTATGTCAGTTATTAGATAACGCCTCTAAGTGATATCATAGGATATAGGACTTTTGCTTTCCGACTTACCTCATGTTCTGTGATTATCTCCAAGATCATCTATGGTGCCTCAAAGAGCAGTGTTTCATTGTTTTCCATGGCTAGTATTCATTGTGTACCTGGACCACTTCTTCTTTATCCTTTCATCTGTTGATGGACATTTTGGTTGCTTCACTGTCCTGTCTATTGTGAATAAGGCTGCAGTGCAGCTTTGGCAGCCCGGGTCTTCTTCATTCTGGTCTTCTCAGGTGAGAGGCCCATTGGTGCGCCTGCTGGATTGAATGGTACCTCAATTTTTCCTTTTAAACGCAGCTCCTTTCTGTTCTCATTATTAGCGTTTAACCCTTTTACATCTCACCAGCAGCTAGAGGGTACACAGTTCTCTAAAACCTCTTCAGCATTTATTGTTTGTAGACTTTTTGCCAATGGTCAGTCGACTGGTGCGAGTTGAAAACTTTTTGTAGATTAGATTGCATGAGTCTACTAATTCCTGAGGTTGAGCTTTTATCCATTTTCCTTTCTTTAAAAAGAGAGTGAGTAAAACTTACCTCTTCATACTATCTTCTTGAAAATTTTGCCTGTTTTGAATTTTTTTTATCCATTCCCTACCTCAGCACAATTTTGAGGGCAGGTGTCCTTTACAGCCCTGAGTCCTTGTGAATGGTAAGTGACCATTAGCTGTGGGTTAAAAGCTGCTCTTGCGGGAATCGGCCACAAGGCGGCAGCATTTCTCCTTTACCAAATCTGGTTACTAGGGCAACAGAGCCTTACTGGAAGTGGTGTTCTAGGTTGTCAATTAGAATGGAATGTGCGAGGAAACAGCCCTTTAATTTATGTCTCATTACTTCTTGTTGGTATTTTTAACTTAATTTTTATTTTGTATCACAGCAAACTTGATTACAATGTTTTGTTTGTTCTAGGTGTGCAAGATGTGGTTCTTTCACACATATACATATATCTGTTCTTCTTCGGATCCTTTTCCCATGTAGGTTATGACACAATGTTGAGTAGTCTTCTCTTGGTATTGCGTAGGTCTTTGGTGATTATATATTTCATATGTGTATGTATCTCTCTGTTAACCTCAATATGGTAATGTATCCAATCCTCACACCATTCCATATGGCGAACCATAAGTTTTTTTAATGAATCTATGATAGTGTTTCTCTGTGGAAATATCTTTGTTTGTATCATTTTTTAGGTAACACCTATATGTGATATGATAGGATATGTGTCTTTCGCTTTCTCACTTACTCCAAGTGGCGTGATTACTTCTAGACTCATCTATGGTGCCGCAAATGGCATTGTTTCATTTTTTCACTAGCTCATATTCCACCTGTACGGGTAGCAGCTTTCTTTGTCCACCCATCTGTCGTTGGACTTTTTGGTTACTTCCATATCTTGGCTATTGTAATACTATGCAATGCAGATTTGCGTGCCTGTGTCCTTCCAATTCTGTCTTCTTAGTTTATAGGTCCAGGAATAGGTCTGCTGGATCATATGGTAGCTCAATGTTTACCTTTTCAAGGCACCTCTATTTTGTTCTCCTTAGTGGCTCTTTCCAGGTTACGTCCCACTTAAAGTGGAGGGTATGTATTTCTTCCCAGCACCTTCAGCATTTGTTCTTTGTAGTTTTTGCTGATGGTTATTCTGAGTGGTGTGAGCTGATACCTCTTTGTGGTTGAATTTGCATGTGTCTCGTAATGCGTTGAAATTGAGCTTTAAGACACGTCCTTTTTATTTTTCCAGCTGTGATTAGAGCTTATTTCTTCAAAGGGTTTTCTTAAAGTATGTGTCACCATTTGAAATATTTTGGCCATTATCTCCCTCAAGACATTTTGAGGGCAGGTTTCATTTACAGCCCTGCAGTACTTGTTCATATGAAGTGACCGTTAGCTCAGGCTTTAAACCTGCTTTTGCAGGTAACGGCCAGAGAGCGGCAGCCTTTCTAGGTTCCCCATGCTGGTACTAGGGAAACAGACCTACCGGCCAGGGGTGTTCTTCGGTTATAAATTAGAGTGCAATGTGCCCGGGTAAACCCACAAATGTTGATGTCTCCTTGCTTTTGTTTGTTTTTAAATTTAATTTCTATTTATTATTAGAGTAATAGTCCATTGTGTACGTGGACCACTTCTTCTTGGTGCATTTCTCTGGTGATGCACATATTCATTGCTTCCAAATATTGGCTGTGGCAAATGTTGCTTGAGTGCAGGATTGCCAACTCTTGTCTTTTTGATCCTCATCTTCTCAGGTGATAGCCCCAGCAGTGGGCATGGAAAAATGCTCAACCTCTTGAATTAATAAAGACATGCTAATCCAATCTACAGAAACATTTACCTCACAACAGTCAGAATGATCATCACCAAAAAATCTACAAACGATAAATGCTGAACAGGTATTAGAGAACTGTGTACCCTCTAGCAGCTGATTGGATGTAAACTGGTAACAGTCAGTAGTGAGAACATAATGGAGGTGAGTTTAAAGGTAAACACTGAGCTACTATATGATCTGGAAAGCCCACTGCTGGGACTACCACCTCAGAAGACCAGAATCAGAAAGAAACAGGCTGGCAATCCTGCACTGAAGCAATATTTACCATAGCCAAAGTTGGAAACAACCAAAATGTCCTTCAACAGATGAATGCACAAAGAAGAAGTTTTCATTGTACACAGTCGAATATTAGCCATGGAAAAGAATGAAACAGTGACGTTTGCAACACCATAGAAAGACCTAGAGATAATCACACAACTTGAAGTAACGAAGAAACTGAAAGACAGATATCGTATGATATCACTTTTAGGTTTTACCTAAAAATTGATACACATGAACTTATTTCCAAGACAAGGGCCCTAATGGATGAAGAAAACAAAATTATATTTAACCAAATGGAAAGGAGTGAGGCATGTATAAATTAGGATATGCTGGATGACAGACCTATACTAATACATATGAAAAATATAAATCACCAAAACCTAGGCTATACCTACAGAGGTCTACTCAACACCCTGTAATAACCTACGTGGGATAGGATCCAAAGATCTATAGATACATATATAGAATGAACCAGATTCTGTACACCTAGAAGAAACACAACATTTTAATCAAATTTGCTCTAATAAAAAATAAATTTAAAAATCAAACAGAAAGTAAGGAGATATAAGCTGTTGGGTGTTGTCTTGGCACATTCCACTCTAATTTTCAGCCTACTAACACGATTTCCAGGAAGGCTCTTTTGCCCAAGTGCCGAGAGTTGGAAATGTAGAAATGCTGCCTCCTTGTGGCCATTTAACGCAAGACCAGCTTTAACCCCACAGCTAATGGTCAGTTAATATTCACAAGGACTCAGGGCTGTAAAGGACACCTGCCCTCAAAAAATGTCCTGAGGCAGGGAATGGGCAAAAAACTCAACACACAAAAATTTTTCAAGAAGATCATAGGTAAGTTTTACTCATTTTTTAAGGGGTAAGTTTTACTCACTTTTTTTTAAAAAGGAAAATGGATATAAACTAAACATAAAGAATTATTAGACTAATGCAAATCTAATCTACAAAAAGTTTCAACTCGCACCAGTCAAATAACCATTAGAAAAACGTCTACGAACAATAAATGCTGAAGGGGTTTTAGCCAACTCTGTGCCCTGTAGCGGCTGGTGAGATGTAAAGTGGTAAGAGGCAATAATGAGAAGAGAAAGGAGCTGAGTTTAAAAGTAAAAATTGAGCCACCATTTGATCCAGCAGGCCCAGAGCTGGGCCTATCACCAGAGAAGAGCAGAATCGAGAAGACAGAGGCTGCAAAAGCTGCACTGCAGCAGTATTCACAATAGACAAGACAAGGAAACAACAAAAATGCCCATCAACATGAATAGACAAAGAAGAAGTGGTCGGGGTACACAATGGAATATTTGCCATGGAAACAATGAAACACTGCTCTTTGCAGCACCATAGATGAGTCTAGATATAATCACAGAACATGAGGTAATTCAGAAAGCAAAAGAAAAATATACTATGATATTATTTATAGGTATTATCTAACAACTGACACAAATGAACATATTTCCACAGAGAAAGACCCAGAGTTAGAAGAAAAACTATGCTTATGTTTAATATAACAGTGAGCATACGTAAAGAAATACATATTAAATACATATATCAAAAAGACCGACCATATAGAAATGGAGGTCTATGGAACACTCTAAATAATTTACATGAGAAGGTGATCTGTACATGAAGAAATATATGTAATGTACAATTGAAACAGAATGTGTACACCTGAGAAAAAACATATTCTAAAAATTAAAATAATGAACAAGAAGTAATGAGACATAAACTTCAGGGTCTTCTTCCTGGCACATTCCATTCTAATTTACAACCTAGAACACCACTTCCAGTAAGCCTCTGTTTCCCTAGTAACCAAATTTGGTAAAGGAGAAATGCTGCCACCTTGTGGCCGTTTCCTGCAAGAGCAGCTTTAAACTCACAGCTAATGGTCACTTAACACTCAGAAGGACTCAGGGCTGTAAAGGACACCTGCCCTAAAAAACTGTGCTGAAGTAGGGAGTGGACAAAAAAATTCAAAACAGGCAAATGTTTCAAGAGGAGAGTATGAAGAGTTAAGTTTTATTCACACTGTTTTTAAAAAGAAGGAAAATGGATAAAAGCTCAACCTCAGGGAGTGTTAGACCCATGCAATCTAATCTACAAAAAGTTTCAACTTACACCAGTCGACTGACCATCAGCAAAAAGTCTACAAACAGTAAATGCTGAAGGGATTTTAGAGAACTGTGTACCCTCTACCTGCTGGTGAGACGTAAAGGGGCCACAGCCAATAATGAGAACAGAAAGGAGCTGTGTTTCAAAGTAAAAATGGAGGTACCGTTCAATCCAGCAGGCGCACCATTGGACCTCTCACCTGAGAAGACAAGAATCGAGAAGACACAGGCCGCAAAAGCTGCAGAGCAGCCTTATTCACAATAGCCAAGAGAGTAAAGCAATCAAAATGTCCAACAACAGGTGAATGGATAAAGAAGAAGTGGTCCATGTACACAATGGAATATTAGCTATGGAAAACAATGAACCATTGCTCTCTGAGGCACCACAAATGAGTCTGGAGATAATCATGAAACATGAGGTAGGTCGGAAAGCAAAAGACCTATACACTATGATATCACTTATAGGCGTTACCTAATAACTGACACAAATGAACATATTTCCACAGAGAAAGACGCTCACAGAGTTAGAAAACAAACTATGCTCATCTAAAAGGAAAGGTGGGGGGAATGGATAAATTAAGATTAGTGTTACTATATGTATACAAACACATATTATATACATATCTCAAAAAGACCGACAATATAGCAAGGGAGGTCTGCGGAACCCTCTGTAACATTTTACAAGGGAAGAGGATCTGTAGTTGAATAGACATATGTAATGTACAAATGAACCAGATTGTGTACACCTAGGACAAACAATATTCTAAGCTTTACCCCAATTAAAAAAAAATTTTAAAACCAAGAAGAAATAATGAGACATAAACTTATGGGGGTTTCTCCATGCACATTCCAATGTAATTTACAACCTAGGAACACGACTTCCAGAAAGGCTCTGCTGCCCTAGTACCCAGATTTGGGAATGGAGAAATGCTGCCTGCTTGAGGCCTCTTCCCACAACAGCAGCTTTAAACCCATTGCTAAAGGTCACTAAATATTCACCACACTTGCAGTTCGGTAAATGACACCTGCTCTCTAAAAAAATTCTGGGGTGGAAAATCGACCAAAAATTTCAAAAGAGGACAACCTTCCAAGAGGACAATTTCAAGAGTTATACTGTACTCCCAATTGTTTCCTTTTTTGAACAGAAAAGAAAACGGCAGAGAAAAATAATGAGTTTTACGAATTTTCAACGACATGCAAACCCAAATTACAAAATCCTATCAGCTCACAGCAGCCAGAAGGGCCATTAGCATAAATGCTGCAAACAATAAATGCTGAAGCGATTGTGGAGAAATGCGTACCCTCGATTCTAAGGGGGACGTGGTAAGTGCCACTAATGAAAACGCAAAGAAGGTGCTTTGAAAAGGGAAACACGGTGCTACCAGTCAGTCAATCACACCCACTGCTGGGCCTATCACCTGAGAACATGAGAATCAAAAAGTCACAGGCTGGCAATCCTGCACTCCAACAATATTTAACATAGCCAACACTTGGAAGCAATGAAAATGTCCATCAACCGAGGAATGCACAAAGTAGAAGCGGTCCACGTACACAGTGGAAAATTACTCCAATAAGAAATAAAAATTAAGTTTAAAAATCCAACAAAAGTAAGGAGACATCAGATTGTGTGGGTGTCTCCGGGCACACTCCACTCTAATTTATAACCGAGAAACACCACAGGCCGCAAGGGCTTTTCCCTAGGTACCAGGGTGGGCAACATAGAAAGGCTGCCACCCTCTGGCAGTTACCTGCACAAGCAGCTTTAAAGCCTGTGCTAATGGTCATTGCATAGGAACAAGTACTGCAGAACTGTAAATGAAACCTGCCCTCAAAATGTCTTGAGGGAGGTAATGGCCAAAACATTTCAAAATGTGACACATACTTTAAGAGAACCCTCTGAAGAACGAAGGGGTAATCACAGCTTGAAAAATAAAAAGGACATGTCTTAAAGCTCAATTTCAACGGATTATGAGGCACGTGTGAATTCAACCACAAAGAGGTATCAGCTCACAATTGTCAGAATAACCATCAGCAAGAAAACTACAAACAATAAATGCTGAAGGTGTTGTGGAGAAATGCCTACCCTCAACATCAAGGGGGACGTAACTTGGAAAGGGCCACGGACGAGAACAGAATGGAGGTGCCTTAAAAAGGTAAACATTGAGCTACCATATGATCCAGCAGGCCCACTCCTCGACCTATAATCTAAGAAGAGAGAATTGGAAAGACACAGGCAGGCAAATCTGCATGGCACAGTATTACAATAGCCAAGATATGGAAGTAACCAAAAAGTCCACCAACAGACGGGTGGACACAGAAGAACTCCTCCATGTACAGATGGAATATTCGCTAGTGAAAAAAATGAAACAATGCCATTTGCAGCACCATAGATGAGTCTAGACGTAATCACGCCACCTGTAGTAAGTGAGAAAGCAAAAGACACATATCCTATCATATCACTTTCAGGAGTTACTTCAAAATTGATACCAGTGAAGATATTGCCACAGAGAAAGGCAATCACAGATTCATTAAAAAACTTATGGTTCACCAAATAGAAAGGGATGAGGATTGGATACACTACCATTTTGGGGTTAACAGAGATATACAAACCATGTGAAATATATAATCACCAAAGATATACGGAAGACCAGGAGAAGACTACTCAACATTGTGTCATAACCTACATGGGAAAAGGATGCGAGGAAGAATAGATACATGTATATGTGTGAAAGAACCACATCTTGCACACCTAGAACAAACAAGGCATTGTAATCAAATTTGCTGGGATAAAAAATAAAAAGTAAATTACAAATATGAACAAGAAGTAATGAGGCATAAACTTAAAGGGCTTTTTCCTGGCACATTCCATTCTAATTTACAACCTAGAACAACACTTCCAGTAAGCCTCTGTTTCCCTAGTAACCAAATTTGGTAAAGGAGAAATGCTGCCACCTTGTGGCCGTTTCCTGCAAGAGCAGCTTTAAACTCACAGCTAATGGTCACTTAACACTCAGAAGGACTCAGGGCTGTAAAGGACACCTGCCCTAAAAAACTGTGCTGAAGTAGGGAGTGGACAAAAAAATTCAAAACAGGCAAATGTTTCAAGAGGAGAGTATGAAGAGTTAAGTTTTATTCACACTCTTTTTAAAAAGAAGGAAAATGGATAAAAGCTCAACCTCAGGGAGTGTTAGACCCATGCAATCTAATCTACAAAAAGTTTCAACTTACACCAGTCGACTGACCATCAGCAAAAAGTCTACAAACAGTAAATGCTGAAGGGATTTTAGAGAACTGTGTACCCTCTACCTGCTGGTGAGACGTAAAGGGGCCACAGCCAATAATGAGAACAGAAAGAAGCTGTGTTTCAAAGTAAAAATGGAGGTACCGTTCAATCCAGCAGGCGCACCATTGGACCTCTCACCTGAGAAGACAAGAATCGAGAAGACACAGGCCGCAAAAGCTGCAGAGCAGCCTTATTCACAATAGCCAAGAGAGTAAAGCAATCAAAATGTCCAACAACAGGTGAATGGATAAAGAAGAAGTGGTCCATGTACACAATGGAATATTAGCTATGGAAAACAATGAACCATTGCTCTCTGAGGCACCACAAATGAGTCTGGAGATAATCATGAAACATGAGGTAGGTCGGAAAGCAAAAGACCTATACACTATGATATCACTTATAGGCGTTACCTAATAACTGACACAAATGAACATATTTCCACAGAGAAAGACGCTCACAGAGTTAGAAAACAAACTATGCTCATCTAAAAGGAAAGGTGGGGGGAATGGATAAATTAAGATTAGTGTTACTATATGTATACAAACACATATTATATACATATCTCAAAAAGACCGACAATATAGCAAGGGAGGTCTGCGGAACCCTCTGTAACATTTTACAAGGGAAGAGGATCTGTAGTTGAATAGACATATGTAATGTACAAATGAACCAGATTGTGTACACCTAGGACAAACAATATTCTAAGCTTTACCCCAATTAAAAAAAAATTTTAAAACCAAGAAGAAATAATGAGACATAAACTTATGGGGGTTTCTCCATGCACATTCCAATGTAATTTACAACCTAGGAACACGACTTCCAGAAAGGCTCTGCTGCCCTAGTACCCAGATTTGGGAATGGAGAAATGCTGCCTGCTTGAGGCCTCTTCCCACAACAGCAGCTTTAAACCCATTGCTAAAGGTCACTAAATATTCACCACACTTGCAGTTCGGTAAATGACACCTGCTCTCTAAAAAAATTCTGGGGTGGAAAATCGACCAAAAATTTCAAAAGAGGACAACCTTCCAAGAGGACAATTTCAAGAGTTATACTGTACTCCCAATTGTTTCCTTTTTTGAACAGAAAAGAAAACGGCAGAGAAAAATAATGAGTTTTACGAATTTTCAACGACATGCAAACCCAAATTACAAAATCCTATCAGCTCACAGCAGCCAGAAGGGCCATTAGCATAAATGCTGCAAACAATAAATGCTGAAGCGATTGTGGAGAAATGCGTACCCTCGATTCTAAGGGGGACGTGGTAAGTGCCACTAATGAAAACGCAAAGAAGGTGCTTTGAAAAGGGAAACACGGTGCTACCAGTCAGTCAATCACACCCACTGCTGGGCCTATCACCTGAGAACATGAGAATCAAAAAGTCACAGGCTGGCAATCCTGCACTCCAACAATATTTAACATAGCCAACACTTGGAAGCAATGAAAATGTCCATCAACCGAGGAATGCACAAAGTAGAAGCGGTCCACGTACACAGTGGAAAATTACTCCAATAAGAAATAAAAATTAAGTTTAAAAATCCAACAAAAGTAAGGAGACATCAGATTGTGTGGGTGTCTCCGGGCACACTCCACTCTAATTTATAACCGAGAAACACCACAGGCCGCAAGGGCTTTTCCCTAGGTACCAGGGTGGGGAACATAGAAAGGCTGCCACCCTCTGGCAGTTACCTGCACAAGCAGCTTTAAAGCCTGTGCTAATGGTCATTGCATAGGAACAAGTACTGCAGAACTGTAAATGAAACCTGCCCTCAAAATGTCTTGAGGGAGGTAATGGCCAAAACATTTCAAAATGTGACACATACTTTAAGAGAACCCTCTGAAGAACGAAGGGGTAATCACAGCTTGAAAAATAAAAAGGACATGTCTTAAAGCTCAATTTCAACGGATTATGAGGCACGTGTGAATTCAACCACAAAGAGGTATCAGCTCACAATTGTCAGAATAACCATCAGCAAGAAAACTACAAACAATAAATGCTGAAGGTGTTGTGGAGAAATGCCTACCCTCAACATCAAGGGGGACGTAACTTGGAAAGGGCCACGGACGAGAACAGAATGGAGGTGCCTTAAAAAGGTAAACATTGAGCTACCATATGATCCAGCAGGCCCACTCCTCGACCTATAATCTAAGAAGAGAGAATTGGAAAGACACAGGCAGGCAAATCTGCATGGCACAGTATTACAATAGCCAAGATATGGAAGTAACCAAAAAGTCCACCAACAGACGGGTGGACACAGAAGAACTCCTCCATGTACAGATGGAATATTCGCTAGTGAAAAAAATGAAACAATGCCATTTGCAGCACCATAGATGAGTCTAGACGTAATCACGCCACCTGTAGTAAGTGAGAAAGCAAAAGACACATATCCTATCATATCACTTTCAGGAGTTACTTCAAAATTGATACCAGTGAAGATATTGCCACAGAGAAAGGCAATCACAGATTCATTAAAAAACTTATGGTTCACCAAATAGAAAGGGATGAGGATTGGATACACTACCATTTTGGGGTTAACAGAGATATACAAACCATGTGAAATATATAATCACCAAAGATATACGGAAGACCAGGAGAAGACTACTCAACATTGTGTCATAACCTACATGGGAAAAGGATGCGAGGAAGAATAGATACATGTATATGTGTGAAAGAACCACATCTTGCACACCTAGAACAAACAAGGCATTGTAATCAAATTTGCTGGGATAAAAAATAAAAAGTAAATTACAAATATGAACAAGAAGTAATGAGGCATAAACTTAAAGGGCTTTTTCCTGGCACATTCCATTCTAATTTACAACCTAGAACAACACTTCCAGTAAGCCTCTGTTTCCCTAGTAACCAAATTTGGTAAAGGAGAAATGCTGCCACCTTGTGGCCGTTTCCTGCAAGAGCAGCTTTAAACTCACAGCTAATGGTCACTTAACACTCAGAAGGACCCAGGGCTGTAAAGGACACCTGCCCTAAAAAACTGTGCTGAAGTAGGGAGTGGACAAAAAAATTCAAAACAGGCAAATGTTTCAAGAGGAGAGTATGAAGAGTTAAGTTTTATTCACACTCTTTTTAAAAAGAAGGAAAATGGATAAAAGCTCAACCTCAGGGAGTGTTAGACCCATGCAATCTAATCTACAAAAAGTTTCAACTTACACCAGTCGACTGACCATCAGCAAAAAGTCTACAAACAGTAAATGCTGAAGGGATTTTAGAGAACTGTGTACCCTCTACCTGCTGGTGAGACGTAAAGGGGCCACAGCCAATAATGAGAACAGAAAGAAGCTGTGTTTCAAAGTAAAAATGGAGGTACCGTTCAATCCAGCAGGCGCACCATTGGACCTCTCACCTGAGAAGACAAGAATCGAGAAGACACAGGCCGCAAAAGCTGCAGAGCAGCCTTATTCACAATAGCCAAGAGAGTAAAGCAATCAAAATGTCCAACAACAGGTGAATGGATAAAGAAGAAGTGGTCCATGTACACAATGGAATATTAGCTATGGAAAACAATGAACCATTGCTCTCTGAGGCACCACAAATGAGTCTGGAGATAATCATGAAACATGAGGTAGGTCGGAAAGCAAAAGACCTATACACTATGATATCACTTATAGGCGTTACCTAATAACTGACACAAATGAACATATTTCCACAGAGAAAGACGCTCACAGAGTTAGAAAACAAACTATGCTCATCTAAAAGGAAAGGTGGGGGGAATGGATAAATTAAGATTAGTGTTACTATATGTATACAAACACATATTATATACATATCTCAAAAAGACCGACAATATAGCAAGGGAGGTCTGCGGAACCCTCTGTAACATTTTACAAGGGAAGAGGATCTGTAGTTGAATAGACATATGTAATGTACAAATGAACCAGATTGTGTACACCTAGGACAAACAATATTCTAAGCTTTACCCCAATTAAAAAAAAATTTTAAAACCAAGAAGAAATAATGAGACATAAACTTATGGGGGTTTCTCCATGCACATTCCAATGTAATTTACAACCTAGGAACACGACTTCCAGAAAGGCTCTGCTGCCCTAGTACCCAGATTTGGGAATGGAGAAATGCTGCCTGCTTGAGGCCTCTTCCCACAACAGCAGCTTTAAACCCATTGCTAAAGGTCACTAAATATTCACCACACTTGCAGTTCGGTAAATGACACCTGCTCTCTAAAAAAATTCTGGGGTGGAAAATCGACCAAAAATTTAAAAAGAGGACAACCTTCCAAGAGGACAATTTCAAGAGTTATACTGTACTCCCAATTGTTTCCTTTTTTGAACAGAAAAGAAAACGGCAGAGAAAAATAATGAGTTTTACGAATTTTCAACGACATGCAAACCCAAATTACAAAATCCTATCAGCTCACAGCAGCCAGAAGGGCCATTAGCATAAATGCTGCAAACAATAAATGCTGAAGCGATTGTGGAGAAATGCGTACCCTCGATTCTAAGGGGGACGTGGTAAGTGCCACTAATGAAAACGCAAAGAAGGTGCTTTGAAAAGGGAAACACGGTGCTACCAGTCAGTCAATCACACCCACTGCTGGGCCTATCACCTGAGAACATGAGAATCAAAAAGTCACAGGCTGGCAATCCTGCACTCCAACAATATTTAACATAGCCAACACTTGGAAGCAATGAAAATGTCCATCAACCGAGGAATGCACAAAGTAGAAGCGGTCCACGTACACAGTGGAAAATTACTCCAATAAGAAATAAAAATTAAGTTTAAAAATCCAACAAAAGTAAGGAGACATCAGATTGTGTGGGTGTCTCCGGGCACACTCCACTCTAATTTATAACCGAGAAACACCACAGGCCGCAAGGGCTTTTCCCTAGGTACCAGGGTGGGGAACATAGAAAGGCTGCCACCCTCTGGCAGTTACCTGCACAAGCAGCTTTAAAGCCTGTGCTAATGGTCATTGCATAGGAACAAGTACTGCAGAACTGTAAATGAAACCTGCCCTCAAAATGTCTTGAGGGAGGTAATGGCCAAAACATTTCAAAATGTGACACATACTTTAAGAGAACCCTCTGAAGAACGAAGGGGTAATCACAGCTTGAAAAATAAAAAGGACATGTCTTAAAGCTCAATTTCAACGGATTATGAGGCACGTGTGAATTCAACCACAAAGAGGTATCAGCTCACAATTGTCAGAATAACCATCAGCAAGAAAACTACAAACAATAAATGCTGAAGGTGTTGTGGAGAAATGCCTACCCTCAACATCAAGGGGGACGTAACTTGGAAAGGGCCACGGACGAGAACAGAATGGAGGTGCCTTAAAAAGGTAAACATTGAGCTACCATATGATCCAGCAGGCCCACTCCTCGACCTATAATCTAAGAAGAGAGAATTGGAAAGACACAGGCAGGCAAATCTGCATGGCACAGTATTACAATAGCCAAGATATGGAAGTAACCAAAAAGTCCACCAACAGACGGGTGGACACAGAAGAACTCCTCCATGTACAGATGGAATATTCGCTAGTGAAAAAAATGAAACAATGCCATTTGCAGCACCATAGATGAGTCTAGACGTAATCACGCCACCTGTAGTAAGTGAGAAAGCAAAAGACACATATCCTATCATATCACTTTCAGGAGTTACTTCAAAATTGATACCAGTGAAGATATTGCCACAGAGAAAGGCAATCACAGATTCATTAAAAAACTTATGGTTCACCAAATAGAAAGGGATGAGGATTGGATACACTACCATTTTGGGGTTAACAGAGATATACAAACCATGTGAAATATATAATCACCAAAGATATACGGAAGACCAGGAGAAGACTACTCAACATTGTGTCATAACCTACATGGGAAAAGGATGCGAGGAAGAATAGATACATGTATATGTGTGAAAGAACCACATCTTGCACACCTAGAACAAACAAGGCATTGTAATCAAATTTGCTGGGATAAAAAATAAAAAGTAAATTACAAATATGAACAAGAAGTAATGAGGCATAAACTTAAAGGGCTTTTTCCTGGCACATTCCATTCTAATTTACAACCTAGAACAACACTTCCAGTAAGCCTCTGTTTCCCTAGTAACCAAATTTGGTAAAGGAGAAATGCTGCCACCTTGTGGCCGTTTCCTGCAAGAGCAGCTTTAAACTCACAGCTAATGGTCACTTAACACTCAGAAGGACTCAGGGCTGTAAAGGACACCTGCCCTAAAAAACTGTGCTGAAGTAGGGAGTGGACAAAAAAATTCAAAACAGGCAAATGTTTCAAGAGGAGAGTATGAAGAGTTAAGTTTTATTCACACTCTTTTTAAAAAGAAGGAAAATGGATAAAAGCTCAACCTCAGGGAGTGTTAGACCCATGCAATCTAATCTACAAAAAGTTTCAACTTACACCAGTCGACTGACCATCAGCAAAAAGTCTACAAACAGTAAATGCTGAAGGGATTTTAGAGAACTGTGTACCCTCTACCTGCTGGTGAGACGTAAAGGGGCCACAGCCAATAATGAGAACAGAAAGAAGCTGTGTTTCAAAGTAAAAATGGAGGTACCGTTCAATCCAGCAGGCGCACCATTGGACCTCTCACCTGAGAAGACAAGAATCGAGAAGACACAGGCCGCAAAAGCTGCAGAGCAGCCTTATTCACAATAGCCAAGAGAGTAAAGCAATCAAAATGTCCAACAACAGGTGAATGGATAAAGAAGAAGTGGTCCATGTACACAATGGAATATTAGCTATGGAAAACAATGAACCATTGCTCTCTGAGGCACCACAAATGAGTCTGGAGATAATCATGAAACATGAGGTAGGTCGGAAAGCAAAAGACCTATACACTATGATATCACTTATAGGCGTTACCTAATAACTGACACAAATGAACATATTTCCACAGAGAAAGACGCTCACAGAGTTAGAAAACAAACTATGCTCATCTAAAAGGAAAGGTGGGGGGAATGGATAAATTAAGATTAGTGTTACTATATGTATACAAACACATATTATATACATATCTCAAAAAGACCGACAATATAGCAAGGGAGGTCTGCGGAACCCTCTGTAACATTTTACAAGGGAAGAGGATCTGTAGTTGAATAGACATATGTAATGTACAAATGAACCAGATTGTGTACACCTAGGACAAACAATATTCTAAGCTTTACCCCAATTAAAAAAAAATTTTAAAACCAAGAAGAAATAATGAGACATAAACTTATGGGGGTTTCTCCATGCACATTCCAATGTAATTTACAACCTAGGAACACGACTTCCAGAAAGGCTCTGCTGCCCTAGTACCCAGATTTGGGAATGGAGAAATGCTGCCTGCTTGAGGCCTCTTCCCACAACAGCAGCTTTAAACCCATTGCTAAAGGTCACTAAATATTCACCACACTTGCAGTTCGGTAAATGACACCTGCTCTCTAAAAAAATTCTGGGGTGGAAAATCGACCAAAAATTTCAAAAGAGGACAACCTTCCAAGAGGACAATTTCAAGAGTTATACTGTACTCCCAATTGTTTCCTTTTTTGAACAGAAAAGAAAACGGCAGAGAAAAATAATGAGTTTTACGAATTTTCAACGACATGCAAACCCAAATTACAAAATCCTATCAGCTCACAGCAGCCAGAAGGGCCATTAGCATAAATGCTGCAAACAATAAATGCTGAAGCGATTGTGGAGAAATGCGTACCCTCGATTCTAAGGGGGACGTGGTAAGTGCCACTAATGAAAACGCAAAGAAGGTGCTTTGAAAAGGGAAACACGGTGCTACCAGTCAGTCAATCACACCCACTGCTGGGCCTATCACCTGAGAACATGAGAATCAAAAAGTCACAGGCTGGCAATCCTGCACTCCAACAATATTTAACATAGCCAACACTTGGAAGCAATGAAAATGTCCATCAACCGAGGAATGCACAAAGTAGAAGCGGTCCACGTACACAGTGGAAAATTACTCCAATAAGAAATAAAAATTAAGTTTAAAAATCCAACAAAAGTAAGGAGACATCAGATTGTGTGGGTGTCTCCGGGCACACTCCACTCTAATTTATAACCGAGAAACACCACAGGCCGCAAGGGCTTTTCCCTAGGTACCAGGGTGGGGAACATAGAAAGGCTGCCACCCTCTGGCAGTTACCTGCACAAGCAGCTTTAAAGCCTGTGCTAATGGTCATTGCATAGGAACAAGTACTGCAGAACTGTAAATGAAACCTGCCCTCAAAATGTCTTGAGGGAGGTAATGGCCAAAACATTTCAAAATGTGACACATACTTTAAGAGAACCCTCTGAAGAACGAAGGGGTAATCACAGCTTGAAAAATAAAAAGGACATGTCTTAAAGCTCAATTTCAACGGATTATGAGGCACGTGTGAATTCAACCACAAAGAGGTATCAGCTCACAATTGTCAGAATAACCATCAGCAAGAAAACTACAAACAATAAATGCTGAAGGTGTTGTGGAGAAATGCCTACCCTCAACATCAAGGGGGACGTAACTTGGAAAGGGCCACGGACGAGAACAGAATGGAGGTGCCTTAAAAAGGTAAACATTGAGCTACCATATGATCCAGCAGGCCCACTCCTCGACCTATAATCTAAGAAGAGAGAATTGGAAAGACACAGGCAGGCAAATCTGCATGGCACAGTATTACAATAGCCAAGATATGGAAGTAACCAAAAAGTCCACCAACAGACGGGTGGACACAGAAGAACTCCTCCATGTACAGATGGAATATTCGCTAGTGAAAAAAATGAAACAATGCCATTTGCAGCACCATAGATGAGTCTAGACGTAATCACGCCACCTGTAGTAAGTGAGAAAGCAAAAGACACATATCCTATCATATCACTTTCAGGAGTTACTTCAAAATTGATACCAGTGAAGATATTGCCACAGAGAAAGGCAATCACAGATTCATTAAAAAACTTATGGTTCACCAAATAGAAAGGGATGAGGATTGGATACACTACCATTTTGGGGTTAACAGAGATATACAAACCATGTGAAATATATAATCACCAAAGATATACGGAAGACCAGGAGAAGACTACTCAACATTGTGTCATAACCTACATGGGAAAAGGATGCGAGGAAGAATAGATACATGTATATGTGTGAAAGAACCACATCTTGCACACCTAGAACAAACAAGGCATTGTAATCAAATTTGCTGGGATAAAAAATAAAAAGTAAATTACAAATATGAACAAGAAGTAATGAGGCATAAACTTAAAGGGCTTTTTCCTGGCACATTCCATTCTAATTTACAACCTAGAACAACACTTCCAGTAAGCCTCTGTTTCCCTAGTAACCAAATTTGGTAAAGGAGAAATGCTGCCACCTTGTGGCCGTTTCCTGCAAGAGCAGCTTTAAACTCACAGCTAATGGTCACTTAACACTCAGAAGGACCCAGGGCTGTAAAGGACACCTGCCCTAAAAAACTGTGCTGAAGTAGGGAGTGGACAAAAAAATTCAAAACAGGCAAATGTTTCAAGAGGAGAGTATGAAGAGTTAAGTTTTATTCACACTCTTTTTAAAAAGAAGGAAAATGGATAAAAGCTCAACCTCAGGGAGTGTTAGACCCATGCAATCTAATCTACAAAAAGTTTCAACTTACACCAGTCGACTGACCATCAGCAAAAAGTCTACAAACAGTAAATGCTGAAGGGATTTTAGAGAACTGTGTACCCTCTACCTGCTGGTGAGACGTAAAGGGGCCACAGCCAATAATGAGAACAGAAAGAAGCTGTGTTTCAAAGTAAAAATGGAGGTACCGTTCAATCCAGCAGGCGCACCATTGGACCTCTCACCTGAGAAGACAAGAATCGAGAAGACACAGGCCGCAAAAGCTGCAGAGCAGCCTTATTCACAATAGCCAAGAGAGTAAAGCAATCAAAATGTCCAACAACAGGTGAATGGATAAAGAAGAAGTGGTCCATGTACACAATGGAATATTAGCTATGGAAAACAATGAACCATTGCTCTCTGAGGCACCACAAATGAGTCTGGAGATAATCATGAAACATGAGGTAGGTCGGAAAGCAAAAGACCTATACACTATGATATCACTTATAGGCGTTACCTAATAACTGACACAAATGAACATATTTCCACAGAGAAAGACGCTCACAGAGTTAGAAAACAAACTATGCTCATCTAAAAGGAAAGGTGGGGGGAATGGATAAATTAAGATTAGTGTTACTATATGTATACAAACACATATTATATACATATCTCAAAAAGACCGACAATATAGCAAGGGAGGTCTGCGGAACCCTCTGTAACATTTTACAAGGGAAGAGGATCTGTAGTTGAATAGACATATGTAATGTACAAATGAACCAGATTGTGTACACCTAGGACAAACAATATTCTAAGCTTTACCCCAATTAAAAAAAAATTTTAAAACCAAGAAGAAATAATGAGACATAAACTTATGGGGGTTTCTCCATGCACATTCCAATGTAATTTACAACCTAGGAACACGACTTCCAGAAAGGCTCTGCTGCCCTAGTACCCAGATTTGGGAATGGAGAAATGCTGCCTGCTTGAGGCCTCTTCCCACAACAGCAGCTTTAAACCCATTGCTAAAGGTCACTAAATATTCACCACACTTGCAGTTCGGTAAATGACACCTGCTCTCTAAAAAAATTCTGGGGTGGAAAATCGACCAAAAATTTAAAAAGAGGACAACCTTCCAAGAGGACAATTTCAAGAGTTATACTGTACTCCCAATTGTTTCCTTTTTTGAACAGAAAAGAAAACGGCAGAGAAAAATAATGAGTTTTACGAATTTTCAACGACATGCAAACCCAAATTACAAAATCCTATCAGCTCACAGCAGCCAGAAGGGCCATTAGCATAAATGCTGCAAACAATAAATGCTGAAGCGATTGTGGAGAAATGCGTACCCTCGATTCTAAGGGGGACGTGGTAAGTGCCACTAATGAAAACGCAAAGAAGGTGCTTTGAAAAGGGAAACACGGTGCTACCAGTCAGTCAATCACACCCACTGCTGGGCCTATCACCTGAGAACATGAGAATCAAAAAGTCACAGGCTGGCAATCCTGCACTCCAACAATATTTAACATAGCCAACACTTGGAAGCAATGAAAATGTCCATCAACCGAGGAATGCACAAAGTAGAAGCGGTCCACGTACACAGTGGAAAATTACTCCAATAAGAAATAAAAATTAAGTTTAAAAATCCAACAAAAGTAAGGAGACATCAGATTGTGTGGGTGTCTCCGGGCACACTCCACTCTAATTTATAACCGAGAAACACCACAGGCCGCAAGGGCTTATCCCTAGGTACCAGGGTGGGCAACATAGAAAGGCTGCCACCCTCTGGCAGTTACCTGCACAAGCAGCTTTAAAGCCTGTGCTAATGGTCATTGCATAGGAACAAGTACTGCAGAACTGTAAATGAAACCTGCCCTCAAAATGTCTTGAGGGAGGTAATGGCCAAAACATTTCAAAATGTGACACATACTTTAAGAGAACCCTCTGAAGAACGAAGGGGTAATCACAGCTTGAAAAATAAAAAGGACATGTCTTAAAGCTCAATTTCAACGGATTATGAGGCACGTGTGAATTCAACCACAAAGAGGTATCAGCTCACAATTGTCAGAATAACCATCAGCAAGAAAACTACAAACAATAAATGCTGAAGGTGTTGTGGAGAAATGCCTACCCTCAACATCAAGGGGGACGTAACTTGGAAAGGGCCACGGACGAGAACAGAATGGAGGTGCCTTAAAAAGGTAAACATTGAGCTACCATATGATCCAGCAGGCCCAATCCTCGACCTATAATCTAAGAAGAGAGAATTGGAAAGACACAGGCAGGCAAATCTGCATGGCACAGTATTACAATAGCCAAGATATGGAAGTAACCAAAAAGTCCACCAACAGACGGGTGGACACAGAAGAACTCCTCCATGTACAGATGGAATATTCGCTAGTGAAAAAAATGAAACAATGCCATTTGCAGCACCATAGATGAGTCTAGACGTAATCACGCCACCTGTAGTAAGTGAGAAAGCAAAAGACACATATCCTATCATATCACTTTCAGGAGTTACTTCAAAATTGATACCAGTGAAGATATTGCCACAGAGAAAGGCAATCACAGATTCATTAAAAAACTTATGGTTCACCAAATAGAAAGGGATGAGGATTGGATACACTACCATTTTGGGGTTAACAGAGATATACAAACCATGTGAAATATATAATCACCAAAGATGTACGGAAGACCAGGAGAAGACTACTCAACATTGTGTCATAACCTACATGGGAAAAGGATGCGAGGAAGAATAGATACACGTCTATGTGTGAAAGAACCACATCTTGCACACCTAGAACAAACAAGGCATTGCAATCAAATGTGCTGGGATAAAAAATAAAAAGTAAATTACAAATATGAACAAGAAGTAATGAGACATAACCTTAAAGGGCTTTTTCCTGGCACATTCCATTCTAATTTACAACCTAGAACACCACTTCCATTAAGCCTCTGTTTCCCTAGTAACCAAATTTGGTAAAGGAGAAATGCTGCCACCTTGTGGCCGTTTCCTGCAAGAGCAGCTTTAAACTCACAGCTAATGGTCACTTAACACTCAGAAGGACTCAGGGCTGTAAAGGACACCTGCCGTAAAAAAACTGTGCTGAAGTAGGGAATGGACAAAAAAATTCAAAACAGGCAAATGTTTCAAGAGGAGAGTATGAAGAGTGAAGTTTTATTCACACTCTTTTTAAAAAAAAGGAAAATGGATAAAAGCTCAACCTCAGGGAGTGTTAGACCCATGCAATCTAATCTACAAAAAGTTTCAACTTACACCAGTCGACTGACCATCAGCAAAAAGTCTACAAACAATAAATGCTGAAGGGGTTTTAGAGAACTGTGTACCCTCTACCTGCTGGTGAGACATAAAGGGCTAACAGCCAATAATTAGAACAGAAAGGAGCTGTGTTTCAAAGTAAAAATGGAGGTACCGTTCAATCCAGCAGGCGCACCATTGGACCTCTCACCTGAGAAGACAAGAATCGAGAAGACACAGGCCGCAAAAGCTGCAGAGCAGCCTTATTCACAATAGCCAAGACAGTAAAGCAATCAAAATGTCCAACAACAGGTGAATGGATAAAGAAGAAGTGGTCCATGTACACAATGGAATATTAGCTATGGAAAACAATGAACCATTGCTCTTTGAGGCACCACAAATGAGTCTGGAGATAATCAGGAAACATGAGGTAGGTCGGAAAGCCAAAGACCTATATTCTATGATATCACTTATAGGCGTTATCTAATAACTGACACAAATGAACATATTTCCACAGAGAAAGACGCTCACAGAGTTAGAAAACAAACTATGCTCATCTAAAAGGAAAGGTGGGGGGAATGGATAAATTAAGATTAGTGTTACTATATGTATACAAACACATATTATATACATATCTCAAAAAGACCGACAATATAGCAAGGGAGGTCTGCGGAACCCTCTGTAACATTTTACAAGGGAAGAGGATCTGTACTTGAATAGACATATGTAATGTACAAATGAACCAGATTGTGTACACCTAGGACAAACAATATGCTAAGCTTTACCCCAATTTAAAAAAATTTTAAAACCAAGAAGAAATAATGAGACATAAACTTATGGGGGTTTCTCCATGCACATTCCAATGTAATTTACAACCTAGGAACACGACTTCCAGAAAGGCTCTGCTGCCCTAGTACCCAGATTTGGGAATGGAGAAATACTGCCTGCTTGAGGCCTCTTCCCACAACAGCAGCTTTAAACCCATTGCTAAAGGTCACTAAATATTCACCACACTTGCAGTTCGGTAAATGACACCTGCTCTCTAAAAAAATTCTGGGGTGGAAAATCGACCAAAAATTTCAAAAGAGGGCAACCTTCCAAGAAGACGATTTCAAGAGTTCTACTGTACTCCCAACTGTTTCCTTTTTTGAACAGAAAAGAAAACGGCAGAGAAAAATAATGAGTTTTACGAATTTTCAACGACATGCAAACCCAAATTACAAAATCCTATCAGCTCACAGCAGCCAGAAGGGCCATTAGCATAAATGCTGCAAACAATAAATGCTGAAGCGATTGTGGAGAAATGCGTACCCTCGATTCTAAGGGGGACATGGTAAGTGCCACTAATGAAAACGGAAAGAAGGTGCTTTGAAAAGGGAAACACGGTGCTACCAGTCAGTCAATCACACCCACAGCTGGGCCTATCACCTGAGAACATGAGAATCAAAAAGTCACAGGCTGGCAATCCTGCACTCCAACCATATTTACCATAGCCAACGCTTGGAAGCAATGAAAATGTCCATCAACCGAGGAATGCACAAAGTAGAAGTGGTCCACGTACACGGTGGAAAATTACTCCAATAAAAAATAAAAATTAAATTTAAAAATCCAACAAAAGTAAGGAGACATCAGATTGTGTGGGTGTGTCCGGGCACACTCCACTCTAATTTATAACCGAGAAACACCACAGGCCGCAAGGGCTTTTCCCTAGGTACCAGGGTGGGGAACATAGAAAGGCTGCCCCCCTCTGGCAGTTACCTGCAAAAGCAGCTTTAAAGCCTGTGCTAATGGTCATTGCATAGGAACAAGTACTGCAGAACTGTAAATGAAACCTGCCCTCAAAATGTCTTGAGGGAGGTAAAGGCCAAAACATTTCAAAATGTGACACATACTTTAAGAGAACCCTCTGAAGAACGAAGGGGTAATCACAGCTTGAAAAATAAAAAGGACATGTCTTAAAGCTCAATTTCAACGGATTATGAGGCACGTGTGAATTCAACCACAAAGAGGTATCAGCTCACAATTGTCAGAATAACCATCAGCAAGAAAACTACAAACAATAAATGCTGAAGGGGTTGTGGAGAAATGCCTACCCTCAACTTCAAGGGGGACGTAACGTGGAAAGGGCCACGAACGAGAACAGAATGGAGGTGCCATATGATCCAGCAGGCCCACTCCTCGACCTATAATCTAAGAAGAGAGAATTGGAAAGACACAGGCAGGCAAATCTGCATGGCACAGTATTACAATAGCCAAGATATGGAAGTAACGAAAAAGTCCACCAATAGACGGGTGGACACAGAAGAACTCCTCCATGTACAGACGGAATATGCGCTAGTGAAAAAAATGAAACAATGCCATTTGCAGCACCATAGATGAGTCTAGACGTAATCACGCCACCTGTAGTAAGTGAGAAAGCAAAAGACACATATCCTATCATATCACTTTCAGGAGTTACTTCAAAATTGATACCAGTGAAGATATTTCCAAAGAGAAAGGCAATCACAGATTCATTAAAAAACTTATGGTTCACCAAATAGAAAGGGATGAGGATTGGATACACTACCATTTTGGGGTTAACAGAGATATACAAACCATGTGAAATATATAATCACCAAAGATGTACGGAAGGCCAGGAGAAGACTACTCAACATTGTTTCATAACCTACATGGGAAAAGGATGCGAGGAAGAATAGAAACACGTATATGTGTGAAAGAACCACATCTTGCACACCTAGAACAAACAAGGCATTGTAATCAAATTTGCTGGGATAAAAAATACAAAGTAAATTACAAATATGAACAAGAAGTAATGAGACATAACCTTAAAGGGCTTTTTCCTGGCACATTCCATTCTAATTTACAACCTAGAACACCACTTCCATTAAGCCTCTGTTTCCCTAATAACCAAATTTGGTAAAGTAGAAATGCTGCCACCTTGTGGCCGTTTCCTGCAAGAGCAGCTTTAAACTCACAGCTAATGGTCACTTAACACTCACAAGGACTCAGGGCTGTAAAGGACACCTGCCCTAAAAAAACTGTGCTGAAGTAGGGAATGGACAAAAAAATTCAAAACAGGCAAATGTTTCAAGAGGAGAGTATGAAGAGTGAAGTTTTATTCACACTCTTTTTAAAAAAAAGGAAAATGGATAAAAGCTCAACCTCAGGGAGTGGTAGACCCATGCAATCTAATCTACAAAAAGTTTCAACTTACACCAGTCGACTAACCATCAGCAAAAAGTCTACAAACAATAAATGCTGAATGGGGTTTTAGAGAACTGTGTACCCTCTACCTGCTGGTGAGACGTAAAGGGGTAACAGCCAATAATGAGAACAGAAAGGAGCTGTGTTTCAAAGTAAAAATGGAGGTACCGTTCAATCCAGCAGGCGCACCATTGGACCTCTCACCTGAGAAGACAAGAATCGAGAAGACACAGGCCGCAAAAGCGGCAGAGCAGCCTTATTCACAATAGCCAAGACAGTAAAGCAATCAAAATGTCCAACAACAGGTGAATGGATAAAGAAGAAGTGATCCATGTACACAATGGAATATTAGCTATGGAAAACAATGAACCATTGCTCTCTGAGGCACCACAAATGAGTCTGGAGATAATCAGGAAACATGAGGTAGGTCGGAAAGCAAAAGACCTATATTCTATGATATCACTTATAGGCGTTATCTAATAACTGACACAAATGAACATATTTCCACAGAGAAAGACGCTCACAGAGTTAGAAAACAAACTATGCTCATCTAAAAGGAAAGGTGGGGGGAATGGATAAATTAAGATTAGTGTTACTATATGGATACAAACACATATTATATACATATCTCAAAAAGACCGACAATATAGCAAGGGAGGTCTGCGGAACCCTCTGTAACATTTTACAAGGGAAGAGGATCTGTACTTGAATAGACATATGTAATGTACAAATGAACCAGATTGTGTACACCTAGGACAAACAATATTCTAAGCTTTACCCCAATTAAAAAAAAATTTTAAAACCAAGAAGAAATAATGAGACATAAACTTATGGGGGTTTCTCCATGCACATTCCAATGTAATTTACAACCTAGGAACACGACTTCCAGAAAGGCTCTGCTGCCCTAGTACCCAGATTTGGGAATGGAGAAATGCTGCCTGCTTGAGGCCTCTTCCCACAACAGCAGCTTTAAACCCATTGCTAAAGGTCACTAAATATTCACCACACTTGCAGTTCGGTAAATGACACCTGCTCTCTAAAAAAATTCTGGGGTGGAAAATCGACCAAAAATTTAAAAAGAGGACAACCTTCCAAGAGGACAATTTCAAGAGTTATACTGTACTCCCAATTGTTTCCTTTTTTGAACAGAAAAGAAAACGGCAGAGAAAAATAATGAGTTTTACGAATTTTCAACGACATGCAAACCCAAATTACAAAATCCTATCAGCTCACAGCAGCCAGAAGGGCCATTAGCATAAATGCTGCAAACAATAAATGCTGAAGCGATTGTGGAGAAATGCGTACCCTCGATTCTAAGGGGGACGTGGTAAGTGCCACTAATGAAAACGCAAAGAAGGTGCTTTGAAAAGGGAAACACGGTGCTACCAGTCAGTCAATCACACCCACTGCTGGGCCTATCACCTGAGAACATGAGAATCAAAAAGTCACAGGCTGGCAATCCTGCACTCCAACAATATTTAACATAGCCAACACTTGGAAGCAATGAAAATGTCCATCAACCGAGGAATGCACAAAGTAGAAGCGGTCCACGTACACAGTGGAAAATTACTCCAATAAGAAATAAAAATTAAGTTTAAAAATCCAACAAAAGTAAGGAGACATCAGATTGTGTGGGTGTCTCCGGGCACACTCCACTCTAATTTATAACCGAGAAACACCACAGGCCGCAAGGGCTTTTCCCTAGGTACCAGGGTGGGCAACATAGAAAGGCTGCCACCCTCTGGCAGTTACCTGCACAAGCAGCTTTAAAGCCTGTGCTAATGGTCATTGCATAGGAACAAGTACTGCAGAACTGTAAATGAAACCTGCCCTCAAAATGTCTTGAGGGAGGTAATGGCCAAAACATTTCAAAATGTGACACATACTTTAAGAGAACCCTCTGAAGAACGAAGGGGTAATCACAGCTTGAAAAATAAAAAGGACATGTCTTAAAGCTCAATTTCAACGGATTATGAGGCACGTGTGAATTCAACCACAAAGAGGTATCAGCTCACAATTGTCAGAATAACCATCAGCAAGAAAACTACAAACAATAAATGCTGAAGGTGTTGTGGAGAAATGCCTACCCTCAACATCAAGGGGGACGTAACTTGGAAAGGGCCACGGACGAGAACAGAATGGAGGTGCCTTAAAAAGGTAAACATTGAGCTACCATATGATCCAGCAGGCCCACTCCTCGACCTATAATCTAAGAAGAGAGAATTGGAAAGACACAGGCAGGCAAATCTGCATGGCACAGTATTACAATAGCCAAGATATGGAAGTAACCAAAAAGTCCACCAACAGACGGGTGGACACAGAAGAACTCCTCCATGTACAGATGGAATATTCGCTAGTGAAAAAAATGAAACAATGCCATTTGCAGCACCATAGATGAGTCTAGACATAATCACGCCACCTGTAGTAAGTGAGAAAGCAAAAGACACATATCCTATCATATCACTTTCAGGAGTTACTTCAAAATTGATACCAGTGAAGATATTGCCACAGAGAAAGGCAATCACAGATTCATTAAAAAACTTATGGTTCACCAAATAGAAAGGGATGAGGATTGGATACACTACCATTTTGGGGTTAACAGAGATATACAAACCATGTGAAATATATAATCACCAAAGATGTACGGAAGACCAGGAGAAGACTACTCAACATTGTGTCATAACCTACATGGGAAAAGGATGCGAGGAAGAATAGATACACGTCTATGTGTGAAAGAACCACATCTTGCACACCTAGAACAAACAAGGCTTTGCAATCAAATGTGCTGGGATAAAAAATAAAAAGTAAATTACAAATATGAACAAGAAGTAATGAGACATAACCTTAAAGGGCTTTTTCCTGGCACATTCCATTCTAATTTACAACCTAGAACACCACTTCCATTAAGCCTCTGTTTCCCTAGTAACCAAATTTGGTAAAAGAGAAATGCTGCCACCTTGTGGCCGTTTCCTGCAAGAGCAGCTTTAAACTCACAGCTAATGGTCACTTAACACTCAGAAGGACTCAGGGCTGTAAAGGACACCTGCCGTAAAAAAACTGTGCTGAAGTAGGGAATGGACAAAAAAATTCAAAACAGGCAAATGTTTCAAGAGGAGAGTATGAAGAGTGAAGTTTTATTCACACTCTTTTTAAAAAAAAGGAAAATGGATAAAAGCTCAACCTCAGGGAGTGTTAGACCCATGCAATCTAATCTACAAAAAGTTTCAACTTACACCAGTCGACTGACCATCAGCAAAAAGTCTACAAACAATAAATGCTGAAGGGGTTTTAGAGAACTGTGTACCCTCTACCTGCTGGTGAGACATAAAGGGCTAACAGCCAATAATTAGAACAGAAAGGAGCTGTGTTTCAAAGTAAAAATGGAGGTACCGTTCAATCCAGCAGGCGCACCATTGGACCTCTCACCTGAGAAGACAAGAATCGAGAAGACACAGGCCGCAAAAGCTGCAGAGCAGCCTTATTCACAATAGCCAAGACAGTAAAGCAATCAAAATGTCCAACAACAGGTGAATGGATAAAGAAGAAGTGGTCCATGTACACAATGGAATATTAGCTATGGAAAACAATGAACCATTGCTCTTTGAGGCACCACAAATGAGTCTGGAGATAATCAGGAAACATGAGGTAGGTCGGAAAGCAAAAGACCTATATTCTATGATATCACTTATAGGCGTTATCTAATAACTGACACAAATGAACATATTTCCACAGAGAAAGACGCTCACAGAGTTAGAAAACAAACTATGCTCATCTAAAAGGAAAGGTGGGGGGAATGGATAAATTAAGATTAGTGTTACTATATGTATACAAACACATATTATATACATATCTCAAAAAGACCGACAATATAGCAAGGGAGGTCTGCGGAACCCTCTGTAACATTTTACAAGGGAAGAGGATCTGTACTTGAATAGACATATGTAATGTACAAATGAACCAGATTGTGTACACCTAGGACAAACAATATGCTAAGCTTTACCCCAATTTAAAAAAATTTTAAAACCAAGAAGAAATAATGAGACATAAACTTATGGGGGTTTCTCCATGCACATTCCAATGTAATTTACAACCTAGGAACACGACTTCCAGAAAGGCTCTGCTGCCCTAGTACCCAGATTTGGGAATGGAGAAATGCTGCCTGCTTGAGGCCTCTTCCCACAACAGCAGCTTTAAACCCATTGCTAAAGGTCACTAAATATTCACCACACTTGCAGTTCGGTAAATGACACCTGCTCTCTAAAAAAATTCTGGGGTGGAAAATCGACCAAAAATTTCAAAAGAGGACAACCTTCCAAGAGGACAATTTCAAGAGTTATACTGTACTCCCAATTGTTTCCTTTTTTGAACAGAAAAGAAAACGGCAGAGAAAAATAATGAGTTTTACGAATTTTCAACGACATGCAAACCCAAATTACAAAATCCTATCAGCTCACAGCAGCCAGAAGGGCCATTAGCATAAATGCTGCAAACAATAAATGCTGAAGCGATTGTGGAGAAATGCGTACCCTCGATTCTAAGGGGGACGTGGTAAGTGCCACTAATGAAAACGCAAAGAAGGTGCTTTGAAAAGGGAAACACGGTGCTACCAGTCAGTCAATCACACCCACTGCTGGGCCTATCACCTGAGAACATGAGAATCAAAAAGTCACAGGCTGGCAATCCTGCACTCCAACAATATTTAACATAGCCAACACTTGGAAGCAATGAAAATGTCCATCAACCGAGGAATGCACAAAGTAGAAGCGGTCCACGTACACAGTGGAAAATTACTCCAATAAGAAATAAAAATTAAGTTTAAAAATCCAACAAAAGTAAGGAGACATCAGATTGTGTGGGTGTCTCCGGGCACACTCCACTCTAATTTATAACCGAGAAACACCACAGGCCGCAAGGGCTTTTCCCTAGGTACCAGGGTGGGGAACATAGAAAGGCTGCCACCCTCTGGCAGTTACCTGCACAAGCAGCTTTAAAGCCTGTGCTAATGGTCATTGCATAGGAACAAGTACTGCAGAACTGTAAATGAAACCTGCCCTCAAAATGTCTTGAGGGAGGTAATGGCCAAAACATTTCAAAATGTGACACATACTTTAAGAGAACCCTCTGAAGAACGAAGGGGTAATCACAGCTTGAAAAATAAAAAGGACATGTCTTAAAGCTCAATTTCAACGGATTATGAGGCACGTGTGAATTCAACCACAAAGAGGTATCAGCTCACAATTGTCAGAATAACCATCAGCAAGAAAACTACAAACAATAAATGCTGAAGGTGTTGTGGAGAAATGCCTACCCTCAACATCAAGGGGGACGTAACTTGGAAAGGGCCACGGACGAGAACAGAATGGAGGTGCCTTAAAAAGGTAAACATTGAGCTACCATATGATCCAGCAGGCCCACTCCTCGACCTATAATCTAAGAAGAGAGAATTGGAAAGACACAGGCAGGCAAATCTGCATGGCACAGTATTACAATAGCCAAGATATGGAAGTAACCAAAAAGTCCACCAACAGACGGGTGGACACAGAAGAACTCCTCCATGTACAGATGGAATATTCGCTAGTGAAAAAAATGAAACAATGCCATTTGCAGCACCATAGATGAGTCTAGACGTAATCACGCCACCTGTAGTAAGTGAGAAAGCAAAAGACACATATCCTATCATATCACTTTCAGGAGTTACTTCAAAATTGATACCAGTGAAGATATTGCCACAGAGAAAGGCAATCACAGATTCATTAAAAAACTTATGGTTCACCAAATAGAAAGGGATGAGGATTGGATACACTACCATTTTGGGGTTAACAGAGATATACAAACCATGTGAAATATATAATCACCAAAGATATACGGAAGACCAGGAGAAGACTACTCAACATTGTGTCATAACCTACATGGGAAAAGGATGCGAGGAAGAATAGATACATGTATATGTGTGAAAGAACCACATCTTGCACACCTAGAACAAACAAGGCATTGTAATCAAATTTGCTGGGATAAAAAATAAAAAGTAAATTACAAATATGAACAAGAAGTAATGAGGCATAAACTTAAAGGGCTTTTTCCTGGCACATTCCATTCTAATTTACAACCTAGAACAACACTTCCAGTAAGCCTCTGTTTCCCTAGTAACCAAATTTGGTAAAGGAGAAATGCTGCCACCTTGTGGCCGTTTCCTGCAAGAGCAGCTTTAAACTCACAGCTAATGGTCACTTAACACTCAGAAGGACTCAGGGCTGTAAAGGACACCTGCCCTAAAAAACTGTGCTGAAGTAGGGAGTGGACAAAAAAATTCAAAACAGGCAAATGTTTCAAGAGGAGAGTATGAAGAGTTAAGTTTTATTCACACTCTTTTTAAAAAGAAGGAAAATGGATAAAAGCTCAACCTCAGGGAGTGTTAGACCCATGCAATCTAATCTACAAAAAGTTTCAACTTACACCAGTCGACTGACCATCAGCAAAAAGTCTACAAACAGTAAATGCTGAAGGGATTTTAGAGAACTGTGTACCCTCTACCTGCTGGTGAGACGTAAAGGGGCCACAGCCAATAATGAGAACAGAAAGAAGCTGTGTTTCAAAGTAAAAATGGAGGTACCGTTCAATCCAGCAGGCGCACCATTGGACCTCTCACCTGAGAAGACAAGAATCGAGAAGACACAGGCCGCAAAAGCTGCAGAGCAGCCTTATTCACAATAGCCAAGAGAGTAAAGCAATCAAAATGTCCAACAACAGGTGAATGGATAAAGAAGAAGTGGTCCATGTACACAATGGAATATTAGCTATGGAAAACAATGAACCATTGCTCTCTGAGGCACCACAAATGAGTCTGGAGATAATCATGAAACATGAGGTAGGTCGGAAAGCAAAAGACCTATACACTATGATATCACTTATAGGCGTTACCTAATAACTGACACAAATGAACATATTTCCACAGAGAAAGACGCTCACAGAGTTAGAAAACAAACTATGCTCATCTAAAAGGAAAGGTGGGGGGAATGGATAAATTAAGATTAGTGTTACTATATGTATACAAACACATATTATATACATATCTCAAAAAGACCGACAATATAGCAAGGGAGGTCTGCGGAACCCTCTGTAACATTTTACAAGGGAAGAGGATCTGTACTTGAATAGACATATGTAATGTACAAATGAACCAGATTGTGTACACCTAGGACAAACAATATTCTAAGCTTTACCCCAATTAAAAAAAAATTTTAAAACCAAGAAGAAATAATGAGACATAAACTTATGGGGGTTTCTCCATGCACATTCCAATGTAATTTACAACCTAGGAACACGACTTCCAGAAAGGCTCTGCTGCCCTAGTACCCAGATTTGGGAATGGAGAAATGCTGCCTGCTTGAGGCCTCTTCCCACAACAGCAGCTTTAAACCCATTGCTAAAGGTCACTAAATATTCACCACACTTGCAGTTCGGTAAATGACACCTGCTCTCTAAAAAAATTCTGGGGTGGAAAATCGACCAAAAATTTCAAAAGAGGACAACCTTCCAAGAGGACAATTTCAAGAGTTATACTGTACTCCCAATTGTTTCCTTTTTTGAACAGAAAAGAAAACGGCAGAGAAAAATAATGAGTTTTACGAATTTTCAACGACATGCAAACCCAAATTACAAAATCCTATCAGCTCACAGCAGCCAGAAGGGCCATTAGCATAAATGCTGCAAACAATAAATGCTGAAGCGATTGTGGAGAAATGCGTACCCTCGATTCTAAGGGGGACGTGGTAAGTGCCACTAATGAAAACGCAAAGAAGGTGCTTTGAAAAGGGAAACACGGTGCTACCAGTCAGTCAATCACACCCACTGCTGGGCCTATCACCTGAGAACATGAGAATCAAAAAGTCACAGGCTGGCAATCCTGCACTCCAACAATATTTAACATAGCCAACACTTGGAAGCAATGAAAATGTCCATCAACCGAGGAATGCACAAAGTAGAAGCGGTCCACGTACACAGTGGAAAATTACTCCAATAAGAAATAAAAATTAAGTTTAAAAATCCAACAAAAGTAAGGAGACATCAGATTGTGTGGGTGTCTCCGGGCACACTCCACTCTAATTTATAACCGAGAAACACCACAGGCCGCAAGGGCTTTTCCCTAGGTACCAGGGTGGGGAACATAGAAAGGCTGCCACCCTCTGGCAGTTACCTGCACAAGCAGCTTTAAAGCCTGTGCTAATGGTCATTGCATAGGAACAAGTACTGCAGAACTGTAAATGAAACCTGCCCTCAAAATGTCTTGAGGGAGGTAATGGCCAAAACATTTCAAAATGTGACACATACTTTAAGAGAACCCTCTGAAGAACGAAGGGGTAATCACAGCTTGAAAAATAAAAAGGACATGTCTTAAAGCTCAATTTCAACGGATTATGAGGCACGTGTGAATTCAACCACAAAGAGGTATCAGCTCACAATTGTCAGAATAACCATCAGCAAGAAAACTACAAACAATAAATGCTGAAGGTGTTGTGGAGAAATGCCTACCCTCAACATCAAGGGGGACGTAACTTGGAAAGGGCCACGGACGAGAACAGAATGGAGGTGCCTTAAAAAGGTAAACATTGAGCTACCATATGATCCAGCAGGCCCACTCCTCGACCTATAATCTAAGAAGAGAGAATTGGAAAGACACAGGCAGGCAAATCTGCATGGCACAGTATTACAATAGCCAAGATATGGAAGTAACCAAAAAGTCCACCAACAGACGGGTGGACACAGAAGAACTCCTCCATGTACAGATGGAATATTCGCTAGTGAAAAAAATGAAACAATGCCATTTGCAGCACCATAGATGAGTCTAGACGTAATCACGCCACCTGTAGTAAGTGAGAAAGCAAAAGACACATATCCTATCATATCACTTTCAGGAGTTACTTCAAAATTGATACCAGTGAAGATATTGCCACAGAGAAAGGCAATCACAGATTCATTAAAAAACTTATGGTTCACCAAATAGAAAGGGATGAGGATTGGATACACTACCATTTTGGGGTTAACAGAGATATACAAACCATGTGAAATATATAATCACCAAAGATGTACGGAAGACCAGGAGAAGACTACTCAACATTGTGTCATAACCTACATGGGAAAAGGATGCGAGGAAGAATAGATACACGTCTATGTGTGAAAGAACCACATCTTGCACACCTAGAACAAACAAGGCATTGCAATCAAATGTGCTGGGATAAAAAATAAAAAGTAAATTACAAATATGAACAAGAAGTAATGAGACATAACCTTAAAGGGCTTTTTCCTGGCACATTCCATTCTAATTTACAACCTAGAACACCACTTCCATTAAGCCTCTGTTTCCCTAGTAACCAAATTTGGTAAAGGAGAAATGCTGCCACCTTGTGGCCGTTTCCTGCAAGAGCAGCTTTAAACTCACAGCTAATGGTCACTTAACACTCAGAAGGACTCAGGGCTGTAAAGGACACCTGCCGTAAAAAAACTGTGCTGAAGTAGGGAATGGACAAAAAAATTCAAAACAGGCAAATGTTTCAAGAGGAGAGTATGAAGAGTGAAGTTTTATTCACACTCTTTTTAAAAAAAAGGAAAATGGATAAAAGCTCAACCTCAGGGAGTGTTAGACCCATGCAATGTAATCTACAAAAAGTTTCAACTTACACCAGTCGACTGACCATCAGCAAAAAGTCTACAAACAATAAATGCTGAAGGGGTTTTAGAGAACTGTGTACCCTCTACCTGCTGGTGAGACATAAAGGGCTAACAGCCAATAATTAGAACAGAAAGGAGCTGTGTTTCAAAGTAAAAATGGAGGTACCATTCAATCCAGCAGGCGCACCATTGGACCTCTCACCTGAGAAGACAAGAATCGAGAAGACACAGGCCGCAAAAGCTGCAGAGCAGCCTTATTCACAATAGCCAAGACAGTAAAGCAATCAAAATGTCCAACAACAGGTGAATGGATAAAGAAGAAGTGGTCCATGTACACAATGGAATATTAGCTATGGAAAACAATGAACCATTGCTCTTTGAGGCACCACAAATGAGTCTGGAGATAATCAGGAAACATGAGGTAGGTCGGAAAGCAAAAGACCTATATTCTATGATATCACTTATAGGCGTTATCTAATAACTGACACAAATGAACATATTTCCACAGAGAAAGACGCTCACAGAGTTAGAAAACAAACTATGCTCATCTAAAAGGAAAGGTGGGGGGAATGGATAAATTAAGATTAGTGTTACTATATGTATACAAACACATATTATATACATATCTCAAAAAGACCGACAATATAGCAAGGGAGGTCTGCGGAACCCTCTGTAACATTTTACAAGGGAAGAGGATCTGTACTTGAATAGACATATGTAATGTACAAATGAACCAGATTGTGTACACCTAGGACAAACAATATGCTAAGCTTTACCCCAATTTAAAAAAATTTTAAAACCAAGAAGAAATAATGAGACATAAACTTATGGGGGTTTCTCCATGCACATTCCAATGTAATTTACAACCTAGGAACACGACTTCCAGAAAGGTTCTGCTGCCCTAGTACCCAGATTTGGGAATGGAGAAATGCTGCCTGCTTGAGGCCTCTTCCCACAACAGCAGCTTTAAACCCATTGCTAAAGGTCACTAAATATTCACCACACTTGCAGTTCGGTAAATGACACCTGCTCTCTAAAAAAATTCTGGGGTGGAAAATCGACCAAAAATTTCAAAAGAGGGCAACCTTCCAAGAAGACGATTTCAAGAGTTCTACTGTACTCCCAACTGTTTCCTTTTTTGAACAGAAAAGAAAACGGCGGAGAAAAATAATGAGTTTTACGAATTTTCAACGACATGCAAACCCAAATTACAAAATCCTATCAGCTCACAGCAGCCAGAAGGGCCATTAGCATAAATGCTGCAAACAATAAATGCTGAAGCGATTGTGGAGAAATGCGTACCCTCGATTCTAAGGGGGACATGGTAAGTGCCACTAATGAAAACGGAAAGAAGGTGCTTTGAAAAGGGAAACACGGTGCTACCAGTCAGTCAATCACACCCACAGCTGGGCCTATCACCTGAGAACATGAGAATCAAAAAGTCACAGGCTGGCAATCCTGCACTCCAACCATATTTACCATAGCCAACGCTTGGAAGCAATGAAAATGTCCATCAACCGAGGAATGCACAAAGTAGAAGTGGTCCACGTACACGGTGGAAAATTACTCCAATAAAAAATAAAAATTAAATTTAAAAATCCAACAAAAGTAAGGAGACATCAGATTGTGTGGGTGTGTCCGGGCACACTCCACTCTAATTTATAACCGAGAAACACCACAGGCCGCAAGGGCTTTTCCCTAGGTACCAGGGTGGGGAACATAGAAAGGCTGCCCCCCTCTGGCAGTTACCTGCAAAAGCAGCTTTAAAGCCTGTGCTAATGGTCATTGCATAGGAACAAGTACTGCAGAACTGTAAATGAAACCTGCCCTCAAAATGTCTTGAGGGAGGTAATGGCCAAAACATTTCAAAATGTGACACATACTTTAAGAGAACCCTCTGAAGAACGAAGGGGTAATCACAGCTTGAAAAATAAAAAGGACATGTCTTAAAGCTCAATTTCAACGGATTATGAGGCACGTGTGAATTCAACCACAAAGAGGTATCAGCTCACAATTGTCAGAATAACCATCAGCAAGAAAACTACAAACAATAAATGCTGAAGGGGTTGTGGAGAAATGCCTACCCTCAACTTCAAGGGGGACGTAACTTGGAAAGGGCCACGAACGAGAACAGAATGGAGGTGCCATATGATCCAGCAGGCCCACTCCTCGACCTATAATCTAAGAAGAGAGAATTGGAAAGACACAGGCAGGCAAATCTGCATGGCACAGTATTACAATAGCCAAGATATGGAAGTAACGAAAAAGTCCACCAATAGACGGGTGGACACAGAAGAACTCCTCCATGTACAGACGGAATATGCGCTAGTGAAAAAAATGAAACAATGCCATTTGCAGCACCATAGATGAGTCTAGACGTAATCACGCCACCTGTAGTAAGTGAGAAAGCAAAAGACACATATCCTATCATATCACTTTCAGGAGTTACTTCAAAATTGATACCAGTGAAGATATTTCCAAAGAGAAAGGCAATCACAGATTCATTAAAAAACTTATGGTTCACCAAATAGAAAGGGATGAGGATTGGATACACTACCATTTTGGGGTTAACAGAGATATACAAACCATGTGAAATATATAATCACCAAAGATGTACGGAAGGCCAGGAGAAGACTACTCAACATTGTTTCATAACCTACATGGGAAAAGGATGCGAGGAAGAATAGAAACACGTATATGTGTGAAAGAACCACATCTTGCACACCTAGAACAAACAAGGCATTGTAATCAAATTTGCTGGGATAAAAAATAAAAAGTAAATTACAAATATGAACAAGAAGTAATGAGACATAACCTTAAAGGGCTTTTTCCTGGCACATTCCATTCTAATTTACAACCTAGAACACCACTTCCATTAAGCCTCTGTTTCCCTAGTAACCAAATTTGGTAAAGGAGAAATGCTGCCACCTTGTGGCCGTTTCCTGCAAGAGCAGCTTTAAACTCACAGCTAATGGTCACTTAACACTCACAAGGACTCAGGGCTGTAAAGGACACCTGCCCTAAAAAAACTGTGCTGAAGTAGGGAATGGACAAAAAAATTCAAAACAGGCAAATGTTTCAAGAGGAGAGTATGAAGAGTGAAGTTTTATTCACACTCTTTTTAAAAAAAAGGAAAATGGATAAAAGCTCAACCTCAGGGAGTGGTAGACCCATGCAATCTAATCTACAAAAAGTTTCAACTTACACCAGTCGACTGACCATCAGCAAAAAGTCTACAAACAATAAATGCTGAATGGGGTTTTAGAGAACTGTGTACCCTCTACCTGCTGGTGAGACGTAAAGGGGTAACAGCCAATAATGAGAACAGAAAGGAGCTGTGTTTCAAAGTAAAAATGGAGGTACCGTTCAATCCAGCAGGCGCACCATTGGACCTCTCACCTGAGAAGACAAGAATCGAGAAGACACAGGCCGCAAAAGCGGCAGAGCAGCCTTATTCACAATAGCCAAGACAGTAAAGCAATCAAAATGTCCAACAACAGGTGAATGGATAAAGAAGAAGTGATCCATGTACACAATGGAATATTAGCTATGGAAAACAATGAACCATTGCTCTCTGAGGCACCACAAATGAGTCTGGAGATAATCAGGAAACATGAGGTAGGTCGGAAAGCAAAAGACCTATATTCTATGATATCACTTATAGGCGTTATCTAATAACTGACACAAATGAACATATTTCCACAGAGAAAGACGCTCACAGAGTTAGAAAACAAACTATGCTCATCTAAAAGGAAAGGTGGGGGGAATGGATAAATTAAGATTAGTGTTACTATATGGATACAAACACATATTATATACATATCTCAAAAAGACCGACAATATAGCAAGGGAGGTCTGCGGAACCCTCTGTAACATTTTACAAGGGAAGAGGATCTGTACTTGAATAGACATATGTAATGTACAAATGAACCAGATTGTGTACACCTAGGACAAACAATATGCTAAGCTTTATCCCAATTTAAAAAATTTTTAAAACCAAGAAGAAATAATGAGACCTAAACTTATGGGGGTTTCTCCGTGCACATTCCAATGTAATTTACAACCTAGGAACACGACTTCCAGAAAGGCTCTGCTGCCCTAGTACCCAGATTTGGGAATGGAGAAATGCTGCCTGCTTGAGGCCTCTTCCCACAACAGCAGCTTTAAACCCATTGCTAAAGGTCACTGAATGTTCACCACACTTGCAGTTCGGTAAATGACACCTGCTCTCTAAAAAAATTCTGGGGTGGAAAATCGACCAAAAATTTCAAAAGAGGGCAACCTTCCAAGAAGACGATTTCAAGAGTTCTACTGTACTCCCAACTGTTTCCTTTTTTGAACAGAAAAGAAAACGGCGGAGAAAAATAATGAGTTTTACGAATTTTCAACGACATGCAAACCCAAATTACAAAATCCTATCAGCTCACAGCAGCCAGAAGGGCCATTAGCATAAATGCTGCAAACAATAAATGCTGAAGCGATTGTGGAGAAATGCGTACCCTCGATTCTAAGGGGGACATGGTAAGTGCCACTAATGAAAACGCAAAGAAGGTGCTTTGAAAAGGGAAACACGGTGCTACCAGTCAGTCAATCACACCCACAGCTGGGCCTATCAACTGAGAACATGAGAATCAAAAAGTCACAGGCTGGCAATCCTGCACTCCAACAATATTTACCATCGCCAACGCTTGAAAGCAATGAAAATGTCCATCAACAGAGGAATGCACAAAGTAGAAGTGGTCCACGTACACAGTGGAAAATTACTCCAATAAAAAATAAAAATTAAATTTAAAAATCCAACAAAAGTAAGGAGACATCAGATTGTGTGGGTGGGTCCGGGCACACTCCACTCTAATTTATAACCGAGAAACACCACAGGCCGCAAGGGCTTTTCCCTAGGTACCAGGGTGGGGAACATAGAAAGGCTGCCCCCCTCTGGCAGTTACCTGCAAAAGCAGCTTTAAAGCCTGTGCTAATGGTCATTGCATAGGAACAAGTACTGCAGAACTGTAAATGAAACCTGCCCTCAAAATGTCTTGAGGGAGGTAATGGCCAAAACATTTCAAAATGTGACACATACTTTAAGAGAAACCTCTGAAGAACGAAGGGGTAATCACAGCTTGAAAAATAAAAAGGACATGTCTTAAAGCTCAATTTCAACGGATTATGAGGCACGTGTGAATTCAACCACAAAGAGGTATCAGCTCACAAGTGGCAGAATAACCATCAGCAAGAAAACTACAAACAATAAATGCTGAAGGTGTTGTGAAGAAATGCCTACCCTCAACTTCAAGGGGGACGTAACTTGGAAAGGGCCACGAACGAGAACAGAATGGAGGTGCCATATGATCCAGCAGGCCCACTCCTCGACCTATAATCTAAGAAGAGAGAATTGGAAAGACACAGGCAGGCAAATCTGCATGGCACAGTATTACAATAGCCAAGATATGGAAGTAACGAAAAAGTCCACCAACAGACGGGTGGACACAGAAGAACTCCTCCATGTACAGACGGAATATGCGCTAGTGAAAAAAATGAAACAATGCCATTTGCAGCACCATAGATGAGTCTAGACGTAATCACGCCACCTGTAGTAAGTGAGAAAGCAAAAGACACATATCCTATCATATCACTTTCAGGAGTTACTTCAAAATTGATACCAGTGAAGATATTTCCACAGAGAAAGGCAATCACAGATTCATTAAAAAACTTATGGTTCACCAAATAGAAAGGGATGAGGATTGGATACACTACCATTTTGGGGTTAACAGAGATATACAAACCATGTGAAATATATAATCACCAAAGATGTACGGAAGGCCAGGAGAAGACTACTCAACATTGTTTCATAACCTACATGGGAAAAGGATGCGAGGAAGAATAGAAACACGTATATGTGTGAAAGAACCACATCTTGCACACCTAGAACAAACAAGGCATTGTAATCAAATTTGCTGGGATAAAAAATAAAAAGTAAATTACAAATATGAACAAGAAGTAATGAGACATAACCTTAAAGGGCTTTTTCCTGGCACATTCCATTCTAATTTACAACCTAGAACACCACTTCCATTAAGCCTCTGTTTCCCTAGTAACCAAATTTGGTAAAGTAGAAATGCTGCCACCTTGTGGCCGTTTCCTGCAAGAGCAGCTTTAAACTCACAGCTAATGGTCACTTAACACTCACAAGGACTCAGGGCTGTAAAGGACACCTGCCCTAAAAAAACTGTGCTGAAGTAGGGAATGGACAAAAAAATTCAAAACAGGCAAATGTTTCAAGAGGAGAGTATGAAGAGTGAAGTTTTATTCACACTCTTTTTAAAAAAAAGGAAAATGGATAAAAGCTCAACCTCAGGGAGTGGTAGACCCATGCAATCTAATCTACAAAAAGTTTCAACTTACACCAGTCGACTGACCATCAGCAAAAAGTCTACAAACAATAAATGCTGAATGGGGTTTTAGAGAACTGTGTACCCTCTACCTGCTGGTGAGACGTAAAGGGGTAACAGCCAATAATGAGAACAGAAAGGAGCTGTGTTTCAAAGTAAAAATGGAGGTACCGTTCAATCCAGCAGGCGCACCATTGGACCTCTCACCTGAGAAGACAAGAATCGAGAAGACACAGGCCGCAAAAGCGGCAGAGCAGCCTTATTCACAATAGCCAAGACAGTAAAGCAATCAAAATGTCCAACAACAGGTGAATGGATAAAGAAGAAGTGATCCATGTACACAATGGAATATTAGCTATGGAAAACAATGAACCATTGCTCTCTGAGACACCACAAATGAGTCTGGAGATAATCAGGAAACATGAGGTAGGTCGGAAAGCAAAAGACCTATATTCTATGATATCACTTATAGGCGTTATCTAATAACTGACACAAATGAACATATTTCCACAGAGAAAGACGCTCACAGAGTTAGAAAACAAACTATGCTCATCTAAAAGGAAAGGTGGGGGGAATGGATAAATTAAGATTAGTGTTACTATATGGATACAAACACATATTATATACATATCTCAAAAAGACCGACAATATAGCAAGGGAGGTCTGCGGAACCCTCTGTAACATTTTACAAGGGAAGAGGATCTGTACTTGAATAGACATATGTAATGTACAAATGAACCAGATTGTGTACACCTAGGACAAACAATATGCTAAGCTTTACCCCAATTTAAAAAATTTTTAAAACCAAGAAGAAATAATGAGGCCTAAACTTATGGGGGTTTCTCCGTGCACATTCCAATGTAATTTACAACCTAGGAACACGACTTCCAGAAAGGCTCTGCTGCCCTAGTACCCAGATTTGGGAATGGAGAAATGCTGCCTGCTTGAGGCCTCTTCCCACAACAGCAGCTTTAAACCCATTGCTAAAGGTCACTAAATATTCACCACACTTGCAGTTCGGTAAATGACACCTGCTCTCTAAAAAAATTCTGGGGTGGAAAATCGACCAGAAATTTCAAAAGAGGGCAACCTTCCAAGAAGACGATTTCAAGAGTTCTACTGTACTCCCAACTGTTTCCTTTTTTGAACAGAAAAGAAAACGGCGGAGAAAAATAATGAGTTTTACGAATTTTCAATGACATGCAAACCCAAATTACAAAATCCTATCAGCTCACAGCAGCCAGAAGGGCCATTAGCATAAATGCTGCAAACAATAAATGCTGAAGCGATTGTGGAGAAATGCGTACCCTCGATTCTAAGGGGGACATGGTAAGTGCCACTAATGAAAATGCAAAGAAGGTGCTTTGAAAAGGGAAACACGGTGCTACCAGTCAGTCAATCACTCCCACAGCTGGGCCTATCACCTGAGAACATGAGAATCAAAAAGTCACAGGCTGGCAATCCTGCACTCCAACAATATTTACCATAGCCAACGCTTGGAAGCAATGAAAATGTCCATCAACCGAGGAATGCACAAAGTAGAAGTGGTCCACGTACACAGTGGAAAATTACTCCAATAAAAAATAAAAATTAAATTTAAAAATCCAACAAAAGAAAGGAGACATCAGATTGTGTGGGTGTGTCCGGGCACACTCCACTCTAATTTATAACCGAGAAACACCACAGGCCGCAAGGGCTTTTCCCTAGGTACCAGGGTGGGGAACATAGAAAGGCTGCCCCCCTCTGGCAGTTACCTGCAAAAGCAGCTTTAAAGCCTGTGCTAATGGTCATTTCATAGGAACAAGTACTGCAGAACTGTAAATGAAACCTGCCCTCAAAATGTCTTGAGGGAGGTAATGGCCAAAACATTTCAAAATGTGACACATACTTTAAGAGAACCCTCTGAAGAACGAAGGGGTAATCACAGCTTGAAAAATAAAAAGGACATGTCTTAAAGCTCAATTTCAACGGATTATGAGGCACGTGTGAATTCAACCACAAAGAGGTATCAGCTCACAATTGTCAGAATAACCATCAGCAAGAAAACTACAAACAATAAATGCTGAAGGTGTTGTGGAGAAATGCCTACCCTCAACTTCAAGGGGGACGTAACTTGGAAAGGGCCACGAACGAGAACAGAATGGAGGTGCCATATGATCCAGCAGGCCCACTCCTCGACCTATAATCTAAGAAGAGAGAATTGGAAAGACACAGGCAGGCAAATCTGCATGGCACAGTATTACAATAGCCAAGATATGGAAGTAACGAAAAAGTCCAAAAACAGACGGGTGGACACAGAAGAACTCCTCCATGTACAGACGGAATATTCGCTAGTGAAAAAAATGAAACAATGCCATTTGCAGCACCATAGATGAGTCTAGACGTAATCACGCCAGCTGTAGTAAGTGAGAAAGCAAAAGACACATATCCTATCATATCACTTTCAGGAGTTACTTCAAAATGGATACCAGTGAAGATATTTCCACAGAGAAAGGCAATCACAGATTCATTAAAAAACTTATGGTTCACCAAATAGAAAGGGATGAGGATTGGATACACTACTATATTGGGGTTAACAGAGATATACAAACCATGTGAAATATATAATCACCAAAGATGTACGGAAGACCAGGAGAAGACTACTCAACATTGTGTCATAACCTACATGGGAAAAGGATGCGAGGAAGAATAGATACACGTCTATGTGTGAAAGAACCACATCTTGCACACCTAGAACAAACAAGGCATTGCAATCAAATGTGCTGGGATAAAAAATAAAAAGTAAATTACAAATATGAACAAGAAGTAATGAGACATAACCTTAAAGGGCTTTTTCCTGGCACATTCCATTCTAATTTACAACCTAGAACACCACTTCCATTAAGCCTCTGTTTCCCTAGTAACCAAATTTGGTAAAAGAGAAATGCTGCCACCTTGTGGCCGTTTCCTGCAAGAGCAGCTTTAAACTCACAGCTAATGGTCACTTAACACTCAGAAGGACTCAGGGCTGTAAAGGACACCTGCCCTAAAAAAACTGTGCTGAAGTAGGGAATGGACAAAAAAATTCAAAACAGGCAAATGTTTCAAGAGGAGAGTATGAAGAGTGAAGTTTTATTCACACTCTTTTTAAAAAAAAAGGAAAATGGATAAAAGCTCAACCTCAGGGAGTGTTAGACCCATGCAATCTAATCTACAAAAAGTTTCAACTTACACCAGTCGACTGACCATCAGCAAAAAGTCTACAAACAATAAATGCTGAAGGGGTTTTAGAGAACTGTGTACCCTCTACCTGCTGGTGAGACGTAAAGGGCTAACAGCCAATAATGAGAACAGAAAGGAGCTGTGTTTCAAAGTAAAAATGGAGGTACCGTTCAATCCAGCAGGCGCACCATTGGACCTCTCACCTGAGAAGACAAGAATCGAGAAGACACAGGCCGCAAAAGCTGCAGAGCAGCCTTATTCACAATAGCCAAGAGAGTAAAGCAATCAAAATGTCCAACAACAGGTGAATGGATAAAGAAGAAGTGGTCCATGTACACAATGGAATATTAGCTATGGAAAACAATGAACCATTGCTCTCTGAGGCACCACAAATGAGTCTGGAGATAATCATGAAACATGAGGTAGGTCGGAAAGCAAAAGACCTATACACTATGATATCACTTATAGGCGTTACCTAATAACTGACACAAATGAACATATTTCCACAGAGAAAGACGCTCACAGAGTTAGAAAACAAACTATGCTCATCTAAAAGGAAAGGTGGGGGGAATGGATAAATTAAGATTAGTGTTACTATATGTATACAAACACATATTATATACATATCTCAAAAAGACCGACAATATAGCAAGGGAGGTCTGCGGAACCCTCTGTAACATTTTACAAGGGAAGAGGATCTGTAGTTGAATAGACATATGTAATGTACAAATGAACCAGATTGTGTACACCTAGGACAAACAATATTCTAAGCTTTACCCCAATTAAAAAAAAATTTTAAAACCAAGAAGAAATAATGAGACATAAACTTATGGGGGTTTCTCCATGCACATTCCAATGTAATTTACAACCTAGGAACACGACTTCCAGAAAGGCTCTGCTGCCCTAGTACCCAGATTTGGGAATGGAGAAATGCTGCCTGCTTGAGGCCTCTTCCCACAACAGCAGCTTTAAACCCATTGCTAAAGGTCACTAAATATTCACCACACTTGCAGTTCGGTAAATGACACCTGCTCTCTAAAAAAATTCTGGGGTGGAAAATCGACCAAAAATTTCAAAAGAGGACAACCTTCCAAGAGGACAATTTCAAGAGTTATACTGTACTCCCAATTGTTTCCTTTTTTGAACAGAAAAGAAAACGGCAGAGAAAAATAATGAGTTTTACGAATTTTCAACGACATGCAAACCCAAATTACAAAATCCTATCAGCTCACAGCAGCCAGAAGGGCCATTAGCATAAATGCTGCAAACAATAAATGCTGAAGCGATTGTGGAGAAATGCGTACCCTCGATTCTAAGGGGGACGTGGTAAGTGCCACTAATGAAAACGCAAAGAAGGTGCTTTGAAAAGGGAAACACGGTGCTACCAGTCAGTCAATCACACCCACTGCTGGGCCTATCACCTGAGAACATGAGAATCAAAAAGTCACAGGCTGGCAATCCTGCACTCCAACAATATTTAACATAGCCAACACTTGGAAGCAATGAAAATGTCCATCAACCGAGGAATGCACAAAGTAGAAGCGGTCCACGTACACAGTGGAAAATTACTCCAATAAGAAATAAAAATTAAGTTTAAAAATCCAACAAAAGTAAGGAGACATCAGATTGTGTGGGTGTCTCCGGGCACACTCCACTCTAATTTATAACCGAGAAACACCACAGGCCGCAAGGGCTTTTCCCTAGGTACCAGGGTGGGCAACATAGAAAGGCTGCCACCCTCTGGCAGTTACCTGCACAAGCAGCTTTAAAGCCTGTGCTAATGGTCATTGCATAGGAACAAGTACTGCAGAACTGTAAATGAAACCTGCCCTCAAAATGTCTTGAGGGAGGTAATGGCCAAAACATTTCAAAATGTGACACATACTTTAAGAGAACCCTCTGAAGAACGAAGGGGTAATCACAGCTTGAAAAATAAAAAGGACATGTCTTAAAGCTCAATTTCAACGGATTATGAGGCACGTGTGAATTCAACCACAAAGAGGTATCAGTTCACAATTGTCAGAATAACCATCAGCAAGAAAACTACAAACAATAAATGCTGAAGGTGTTGTGGAGAAATGCCTACCCTCAACATCAAGGGGGACGTAACTTGGAAAGGGCCACGGACGAGAACAGAATGGAGGTGCCTTAAAAAGGTAAACATTGAGCTACCATATGATCCAGCAGGCCCACTCCTCGACCTATAATCTAAGAAGAGAGAATTGGAAAGACACAGGCAGGCAAATCTGCATGGCACAGTATTACAATAGCCAAGATATGGAAGTAACCATAAAGTCCACCAACAGACGGGTGGACACAGAAGAACTCCTCCATGTACAGATGGAATATTCGCTAGTGAAAAAAATGAAACAATGCCATTTGCAGCACCATAGATGAGTCTAGACGTAATCACGCCACCTGTAGTAAGTGAGAAAGCAAAAGACACATATCCTATCATATCACTTTCAGGAGTTACTTCAAAATTGATACCAGTGAAGATATTGCCACAGAGAAAGGCAATCACAGATTCATTAAAAAACTTATGGTTCACCAAATAGAAAGGGATGAGGATTGGATACACTACCATTTTGGGGTTAACAGAGATATACAAACCATGTGAAATATATAATCACCAAAGATATACGGAAGACCAGGAGAAGACTACTCAACATTGTGTCATAACCTACATGGGAAAAGGATGCGAGGAAGAATAGATACATGTATATGTGTGAAAGAACCACATCTTGCACACCTAGAACAAACAAGGCATTGTAATCAAATTTGCTGGGATAAAAAATAAAAAGTAAATTACAAATATGAACAAGAAGTAATGAGGCATAAACTTAAAGGGCTTTTTCCTGGCACATTCCATTCTAATTTACAACCTAGAACAACACTTCCAGTAAGCCTCTGTTTCCCTAGTAACCAAATTTGGTAAAGGAGAAATGCTGCCACCTTGTGGCCGTTTCCTGCAAGAGCAGCTTTAAACTCACAGCTAATGGTCACTTAACACTCAGAAGGACTCAGGGCTGTAAAGGACACCTGCCCTAAAAAACTGTGCTGAAGTAGGGAGTGGACAAAAAAATTCAAAACAGGCAAATGTTTCAAGAGGAGAGTATGAAGAGTTAAGTTTTATTCACACTCTTTTTAAAAAGAAGGAAAATGGATAAAAGCTCAACCTCAGGGAGTGTTAGACCCATGCAATCTAATCTACAAAAAGTTTCAACTTACACCAGTCGACTGACCATCAGCAAAAAGTCTACAAACAGTAAATGCTGAAGGGATTTTAGAGAACTGTGTACCCTCTACCTGCTGGTAAGACGTAAAGGGGCCACAGCCAATAATGAGAACAGAAAGAAGCTGTGTTTCAAAGTAAAAATGGAGGTACCGTTCAATCCAGCAGGCGCACCATTGGACCTCTCACCTGAGAAGACAAGAATCGAGAAGACACAGGCCGCAAAAGCTGCAGAGCAGCCTTATTCACAATAGCCAAGAGAGTAAAGCAATCAAAATGTCCAACAACAGGTGAATGGATAAAGAAGAAGTGGTCCATGTACACAATGGAATATTAGCTATGGAAAACAATGAACCATTGCTCTCTGAGGCACCACAAATGAGTCTGGAGATAATCATGAAACATGAGGTAGGTCGGAAAGCAAAAGACCTATACACTATGATATCACTTATAGGCGTTACCTAATAACTGACACAAATGAACATATTTCCACAGAGAAAGACGCTCACAGAGTTAGAAAACAAACTATGCTCATCTAAAAGGAAAGGTGGGGGGAATGGATAAATTAAGATTAGTGTTACTATATGTATACAAACACATATTATATACATATCTCAAAAAGACCGACAATATAGCAAGGGAGGTCTGCGGAACCCTCTGTAACATTTTACAAGGGAAGAGGATCTGTAGTTGAATAGACATATGTAATGTACAAATGAACCAGATTGTGTACACCTAGGACAAACAATATTCTAAGCTTTACCCCAATTAAAAAAAAATTTTAAAACCAAGAAGAAATAATGAGACATAAACTTATGGGGGTTTCTCCATGCACATTCCAATGTAATTTACAACCTAGGAACACGACTTCCAGAAAGGCTCTGCTGCCCTAGTACCCAGATTTGGGAATGGAGAAATGCTGCCTGCTTGAGGCCTCTTCCCACAACAGCAGCTTTAAACCCATTGCTAAAGGTCACTAAATATTCACCACACTTGCAGTTCGGTAAATGACACCTGCTCTCTAAAAAAATTCTGGGGTGGAAAATCGACCAAAAATTTCAAAAGAGGACAACCTTCCAAGAGGACAATTTCAAGAGTTATACTGTACTCCCAATTGTTTCCTTTTTTGAACAGAAAAGAAAACGGCAGAGAAAAATAATGAGTTTTACGAATTTTCAACGACATGCAAACCCAAATTACAAAATCCTATCAGCTCACAGCAGCCAGAAGGGCCATTAGCATAAATGCTGCAAACAATAAATGCTGAAGCGATTGTGGAGAAATGCGTACCCTCGATTCTAAGGGGGACGTGGTAAGTGCCACTAATGAAAACGCAAAGAAGGTGCTTTGAAAAGGGAAACACGGTGCTACCAGTCAGTCAATCACACCCACTGCTGGGCCTATCACCTGAGAACATGAGAATCAAAAAGTCACAGGCTGGCAATCCTGCACTCCAACAATATTTAACATAGCCAACACTTGGAAGCAATGAAAATGTCCATCAACCGAGGAATGCACAAAGTAGAAGCGGTCCACGTACACAGTGGAAAATTACTCCAATAAGAAATAAAAATTAAGTTTAAAAATCCAACAAAAGTAAGGAGACATCAGATTGTGTGGGTGTCTCCGGGCACACTCCACTCTAATTTATAACCGAGAAACACCACAGGCCGCAAGGGCTTTTCCCTAGGTACCAGGGTGGGGAACATAGAAAGGCTGCCACCCTCTGGCAGTTACCTGCACAAGCAGCTTTAAAGCCTGTGCTAATGGTCATTGCATAGGAACAAGTACTGCAGAACTGTAAATGAAACCTGCCCTCAAAATGTCTTGAGGGAGGTAATGGCCAAAACATTTCAAAATGTGACACATACTTTAAGAGAACCCTCTGAAGAACGAAGGGGTAATCACAGCTTGAAAAATAAAAAGGACATGTCTTAAAGCTCAATTTCAACGGATTATGAGGCACGTGTGAATTCAACCACAAAGAGGTATCAGCTCACAATTGTCAGAATAACCATCAGCAAGAAAACTACAAACAATAAATGCTGAAGGTGTTGTGGAGAAATGCCTACCCTCAACATCAAGGGGGACGTAACTTGGAAAGGGCCACGGACGAGAACAGAATGGAGGTGCCTTAAAAAGGTAAACATTGAGCTACCATATGATCCAGCAGGCCCACTCCTCGACCTATAATCTAAGAAGAGAGAATTGGAAAGACACAGGCAGGCAAATCTGCATGGCACAGTATTACAATAGCCAAGATATGGAAGTAACCAAAAAGTCCACCAACAGACGGGTGGACACAGAAGAACTCCTCCATGTACAGATGGAATATTCGCTAGTGAAAAAAATGAAACAATGCCATTTGCAGCACCATAGATGAGTCTAGACGTAATCACGCCACCTGTAGTAAGTGAGAAAGCAAAAGACACATATCCTATCATATCACTTTCAGGAGTTACTTCAAAATTGATACCAGTGAAGATATTGCCACAGAGAAAGGCAATCACAGATTCATTAAAAAACTTATGGTTCACCAAATAGAAAGGGATGAGGATTGGATACACTACCATTTTGGGGTTAACAGAGATATACAAACCATGTGAAATATATAATCACCAAAGATATACGGAAGACCAGGAGAAGACTACTCAACATTGTGTCATAACCTACATGGGAAAAGGATGCGAGGAAGAATAGATACATGTATATGTGTGAAAGAACCACATCTTGCACACCTAGAACAAACAAGGCATTGTAATCAAATTTGCTGGGATAAAAAATAAAAAGTAAATTACAAATATGAACAAGAAGTAATGAGGCATAAACTTAAAGGGCTTTTTCCTGGCACATTCCATTCTAATTTACAACCTAGAACAACACTTCCAGTAAGCCTCTGTTTCCCTAGTAACCAAATTTGGTAAAGGAGAAATGCTGCCACCTTGTGGCCGTTTCCTGCAAGAGCAGCTTTAAACTCACAGCTAATGGTCACTTAACACTCACAAGGACTCAGGGCTGTAAAGGACACCTGCCCTAAAAAAACTGTGCTGAAGTAGGGAATGGACAAAAAAAATCAAAACAGGCAAATGTTTCAAGAGGAGAGTATGAAGAGTGAAGTTTTATTCACACTCTTTTTAAAAAAAAGGAAAATGGATAAAAGCTCAACCTCAGGGAGTGGTAGACCCATGCAATCTAATCTACAAAAAGTTTCAACTTACACCAGTCGACTGACCATCAGCAAAAAGTCTACAAACAATAAATGCTGAATGGGGTTTTAGAGAACTGTGTACCCTCTACCTGCTGGTGAGACGTAAAGGGGTAACAGCCAATAATGAGAACAGAAAGGAGCTGTGTTTCAAAGTAAAAATGGAGGTACCGTTCAATCCAGCAGGCGCACCATTGGACCTCTCACCTGAGAAGACAAGAATCGAGAAGACACAGGCCGCAAAAGCGGCAGAGCAGCCTTATTCACAATAGCCAAGACAGTAAAGCAATCAAAATGTCCAACAACAGGTGAATGGATAAAGAAGAAGTGATCCATGTACACAATGGAATATTAGCTATGGAAAACAATGAACCATTGCTCTCTGAGGCACCACAAATGAGTCTGGAGATAATCAGGAAACATGAGGTAGGTCGGAAAGCAAAAGACCTATATTCTATGATATCACTTATAGGCGTTATCTAATAACTGACACAAATGAACATATTTCCACAGAGAAAGACGCTCACAGAGTTAGAAAACAAACTATGCTCATCTAAAAGGAAAGGTGGGGGGAATGGATAAATTAAGATTAGTGTTACTATATGGATACAAACACATATTATATACATATCTCAAAAAGACCGACAATATAGCAAGGGAGGTCTGCGGAACCCTCTGTAACATTTTACAAGGGAAGAGGATCTGTACTTGAATAGACATATGTAATGTACAAATGAACCAGATTGTGTACACCTAGGACAAACAATATGCTAAGCTTTATCCCAATTTAAAAAATTTTTAAAACCAAGAAGAAATAATGAGACCTAAACTTATGGGGGTTTCTCCGTGCACATTCCAATGTAATTTACAACCTAGGAACACGACTTCCAGAAAGGCTCTGCTGCCCTAGTACCCAGATTTGGGAATGGAGAAATGCTGCCTGCTTGTGGCCTCTTCCCACAACAGCAGCTTTAAACCCATTGCTAAAGGTCACTAAATGTTCACCACACTTGCAGTTCGGTAAATGACACCTGCTCTCTAAAAAAATTCTGGGGTGGAAAATCGACCAAAAATTTCAAAAGAGGGCAACCTTCCAAGAAGACGATTTCAAGAGTTCTACTGTACTCCCAACTGTTTCCTTTTTTGAACAGAAAAGAAAACGGCGGAGAAAAATAATGAGTTTTACGAATTTTCAACGACATGCAAACCCAAATTACAAAATCCTATCAGCTCACAGCAGCCAGAAGGGCCATTAGCATAAATGCTGCAAACAATAAATGCTGAAGCGATTGTGGAGAAATGCGTACCCTCGATTCTAAGGGGGACATGGTAAGTGCCACTAATGAAAACGCAAAGAAGGTGCTTTGAAAAGGGAAACACGGTGCTACCAGTCAGTCAATCACACCCACAGCTGGGCCTATCAACTGAGAACATGAGAATCAAAAAGTCACAGGCTGGCAATCCTGCACTCCAACAATATTTACCATCGCCAACGCTTGAAAGCAATGAAAATGTCCATCAACAGAGGAATGCACAAAGTAGAAGTGGTCCACGTACACAGTGGAAAATTACTCCAATAAAAAATAAAAATTAAATTTAAAAATCCAACAAAAGTAAGGAGACATCAGATTGTGTGGGTGGGTCCGGGCACACTCCACTCTAATTTATAACCGAGAAACACCACAGGCCGCAAGGGCTTTTCCCTAGGTACCAGGGTGGGGAACATAGAAAGGCTGCCCCCCTCTGGCAGTTACCTGCAAAAGCAGCTTTAAAGCCTGTGCTAATGGTCATTTCATAGGAACAAGTACTGCAGAACTGTAAATGAAACCTGCCCTCAAAATGTCTTGAGGGAGGTAATGGCCAAAACATTTCAAAATGTGACACATACTTTAAGAGAACCCTCTGAAGAACGAAGGGGTAATCACAGCTTGAAAAATAAAAAGGACATGTCTTAAAGCTCAATTTCAACGGATTATGAGGCACGTGTGAATTCAACCACAAAGAGGTATCAGCTCACAATTGTCAGAATAACCATCAGCAAGAAAACTACAAACAATAAATGCTGAAGGTGTTGTGGAGAAATGCCTACCCTCAACTTCAAGGGGGACGTAACTTGGAAAGGGCCACGAACGAGAACAGAATGGAGCTGCCATATGATCCAGCAGGCCCACTCCTCGACCTATAATCTAAGAAGAGAGAATTGGAAAGACACAGGCAGGCAAATCTGCATGGCACAGTATTACAATAGCCAAGATATGGAAGTAACGAAAAAGTCCAAAAACAGACGGGTGGACACAGAAGAACTCCTCCATGTACAGACGGAATATTCGCTAGTGAAAAAAATGAAACAATGCCATTTGCAGCACCATAGATGAGTCTAGACGTAATCACGCCAGCTGTAGTAAGTGAGAAAGCAAAAGACACATATCCTATCATATCACTTTCAGGAGTTACTTCAAAATGGATACCAGTGAAGATATTTCCACAGAGAAAGACAATCACAGATTCATTAAAAAACTTATGGTTCACCAAATAGAAAGGGATGAGGATTGGATACACTACTATATTGGGGTTAACAGAGATATACAAACCATGTGAAATATATAATCACCAAAGATGTACGGAAGACCAGGAGAAGACTACTCAACATTGTGTCATAACCTACATGGGAAAAGGATGCGAGGAAGAATAGATACACGTCTATGTGTGAAAGAACCACATCTTGCACACCTAGAACAAACAAGGCATTGCAATCAAATGTGCTGGGATAAAAAATAAAAAGTAAATTACAAATATGAACAAGAAGTAATGAGACATAACCTTAAAGGGCTTTTTCCTGGCACATTCCATTCTAATTTACAACCTAGAACACCACTTCCATTAAGCCTCTGTTTCCCTAGTAACCAAATTTGGTAAAAGAGAAATGCTGCCACCTTGTGGCCGTTTCCTGCAAGAGCAGCTTTAAACTCACAGCTAATGGTCACTTAACACTCAGAAGGACTCAGGGCTGTAAAGGACACCTGCCGTAAAAAAACTGTGCTGAAGTAGGGAATGGACAAAAAAATTCAAAACAGGCAAATGTTTCAAGAGGAGAGTATGAAGAGTGAAGTTTTATTCACACTCTTTTTAAAAAAAAAGGAAAATGGATAAAAGCTCAACCTCAGGGAGTGTTAGACCCATGCAATCTAATCTACAAAAAGTTTCAACTTACACCAGTCGACTGACCATCAGCAAAAAGTCTACAAACAATAAATGCTGAAGGGGTTTTAGAGAACTGTGTACCCTCTACCTGCTGGTGAGACGTAAAGGGCTAACAGCCAATAATGAGAACAGAAAGGAGCTGTGTTTCAAAGTAAAAATGGAGGTACCGTTCAATCCAGCAGGCGCACCATTGGACCTCTCACCTGAGAAGACAAGAATCGAGAAGACACAGGCCGCAAAAGCTGCAGAGCAGCCTTATTCACAATAGCCAAGAGAGTAAAGCAATCAAAATGTCCAACAACAGGTGAATGGATAAAGAAGAAGTGGTCCATGTACACAATGGAATATTAGCTATGGAAAACAATGAACCATTGCTCTCTGAGGCACCACAAATGAGTCTGGAGATAATCATGAAACATGAGGTAGGTCGGAAAGCAAAAGACCTATACACTATGATATCACTTATAGGCGTTACCTAATAACTGACACAAATGAACATATTTCCACAGAGAAAGACGCTCACAGAGTTAGAAAACAAACTATGCTCATCTAAAAGGAAAGGTGGGGGGAATGGATAAATTAAGATTAGTGTTACTATATGTATACAAACACATATTATATACATATCTCAAAAAGACCGACAATATAGCAAGGGAGGTCTGCGGAACCCTCTGTAACATTTTACAAGGGAAGAGGATCTGTAGTTGAATAGACATATGTAATGTACAAATGAACCAGATTGTGTACACCTAGGACAAACAATATTCTAAGCTTTACCCCAATTAAAAAAAAATTTTAAAACCAAGAAGAAATAATGAGACATAAACTTATGGGGGTTTCTCCATGCACATTCCAATGTAATTTACAACCTAGGAACACGACTTCCAGAAAGGCTCTGCTGCCCTAGTACCCAGATTTGGGAATGGAGAAATGCTGCCTGCTTGAGGCCTCTTCCCACAACAGCAGCTTTAAACCCATTGCTAAAGGTCACTAAATATTCACCACACTTGCAGTTCGGTAAATGACACCTGCTCTCTAAAAAAATTCTGGGGTGGAAAATCGACCAAAAATTTCAAAAGAGGACAACCTTCCAAGAGGACAATTTCAAGAGTTATACTGTACTCCCAATTGTTTCCTTTTTTGAACAGAAAAGAAAACGGCAGAGAAAAATAATGAGTTTTACGAATTTTCAACGACATGCAAACCCAAATTACAAAATCCTATCAGCTCACAGCAGCCAGAAGGGCCATTAGCATAAATGCTGCAAACAATAAATGCTGAAGCGATTGTGGAGAAATGCGTACCCTCGATTCTAAGGGGGACGTGGTAAGTGCCACTAATGAAAACGCAAAGAAGGTGCTTTGAAAAGGGAAACACGGTGCTACCAGTCAGTCAATCACACCCACTGCTGGGCCTATCACCTGAGAACATGAGAATCAAAAAGTCACAGGCTGGCAATCCTGCACTCCAACAATATTTAACATAGCCAACACTTGGAAGCAATGAAAATGTCCATCAACCGAGGAATGCACAAAGTAGAAGCGGTCCACGTACACAGTGGAAAATTACTCCAATAAGAAATAAAAATTAAGTTTAAAAATCCAACAAAAGTAAGGAGACATCAGATTGTGTGGGTGTCTCCGGGCACACTCCACTCTAATTTATAACCGAGAAACACCACAGGCCGCAAGGGCTTTTCCCTAGGTACCAGGGTGGGCAACATAGAAAGGCTGCCACCCTCTGGCAGTTACCTGCACAAGCAGCTTTAAAGCCTGTGCTAATGGTCATTGCATAGGAACAAGTACTGCAGAACTGTAAATGAAACCTGCCCTCAAAATGTCTTGAGGGAGGTAATGGCCAAAACATTTCAAAATGTGACACATACTTTAAGAGAACCCTCTGAAGAACGAAGGGGTAATCACAGCTTGAAAAATAAAAAGGACATGTCTTAAAGCTCAATTTCAACGGATTATGAGGCACGTGTGAATTCAACCACAAAGAGGTATCAGCTCACAATTGTCAGAATAACCATCAGCAAGAAAACTACAAACAATAAATGCTGAAGGTGTTGTGGAGAAATGCCTACCCTCAACATCAAGGGGGACGTAACTTGGAAAGGGCCACGGACGAGAACAGAATGGAGGTGCCTTAAAAAGGTAAACATTGAGCTACCATATGATCCAGCAGGCCCACTCCTCGACCTATAATCTAAGAAGAGAGAATTGGAAAGACACAGGCAGGCAAATCTGCATGGCACAGTATTACAATAGCCAAGATATGGAAGTAACCAAAAAGTCCACCAACAGACGGGTGGACACAGAAGAACTCCTCCATGTACAGATGGAATATTCGCTAGTGAAAAAAATGAAACAATGCCATTTGCAGCACCATAGATGAGTCTAGACGTAATCACGCCACCTGTAGTAAGTGAGAAAGCAAAAGACACATATCCTATCATATCACTTTCAGGAGTTACTTCAAAATTGATACCAGTGAAGATATTGCCACAGAGAAAGGCAATCACAGATTCATTAAAAAACTTATGGTTCACCAAATAGAAAGGGATGAGGATTGGATACACTACCATTTTGGGGTTAACAGAGATATACAAACCATGTGAAATATATAATCACCAAAGATATACGGAAGACCAGGAGAAGACTACTCAACATTGTGTCATAACCTACATGGGAAAAGGATGCGAGGAAGAATAGATACATGTATATGTGTGAAAGAACCACATCTTGCACACCTAGAACAAACAAGGCATTGTAATCAAATTTGCTGGGATAAAAAATAAAAAGTAAATTACAAATATGAACAAGAAGTAATGAGGCATAAACTTAAAGGGCTTTTTCCTGGCACATTCCATTCTAATTTACAACCTAGAACAACACTTCCAGTAAGCCTCTGTTTCCCTAGTAACCAAATTTGGTAAAGGAGAAATGCTGCCACCTTGTGGCCGTTTCCTGCAAGAGCAGCTTTAAACTCACAGCTAATGGTCACTTAACACTCAGAAGGACTCAGGGCTGTAAAGGACACCTGCCCTAAAAAACTGTGCTGAAGTAGGGAGTGGACAAAAAAATTCAAAACAGGCAAATGTTTCAAGAGGAGAGTATGAAGAGTTAAGTTTTATTCACACTCTTTTTAAAAAGAAGGAAAATGGATAAAAGCTCAACCTCAGGGAGTGTTAGACCCATGCAATCTAATCTACAAAAAGTTTCAACTTACACCAGTCGACTGACCATCAGCAAAAAGTCTACAAACAGTAAATGCTGAAGGGATTTTAGAGAACTGTGTACCCTCTACCTGCTGGTGAGACGTAAAGGGGCCACAGCCAATAATGAGAACAGAAAGAAGCTGTGTTTCAAAGTAAAAATGGAGGTACCGTTCAATCCAGCAGGCGCACCATTGGACCTCTCACCTGAGAAGACAAGAATCGAGAAGACACAGGCCGCAAAAGCTGCAGAGCAGCCTTATTCACAATAGCCAAGAGAGTAAAGCAATCAAAATGTCCAACAACAGGTGAATGGATAAAGAAGAAGTGGTCCATGTACACAATGGATATTAGCTATGGAAAACAATGAACCATTGCTCTCTGAGGCACCACAAATGAGTCTGGAGATAATCATGAAACATGAGGTAGGTCGGAAAGCAAAAGACCTATACACTATGATATCACTTATAGGCGTTACCTAATAACTGACACAAATGAACATATTTCCACAGAGAAAGACGCTCACAGAGTTAGAAAACAAACTATGCTCATCTAAAAGGAAAGGTGGGGGGAATGGATAAATTAAGATTAGTGTTACTATATGTATACAAACACATATTATATACATATCTCAAAAAGACCGACAATATAGCAAGGGAGGTCTGCGGAACCCTCTGTAACATTTTACAAGGGAAGAGGATCTGTAGTTGAATAGACATATGTAATGTACAAATGAACCAGATTGTGTACACCTAGGACAAACAATATTCTAAGCTTTACCCCAATTAAAAAAAAATTTTAAAACCAAGAAGAAATAATGAGACATAAACTTATGGGGGTTTCTCCATGCACATTCCAATGTAATTTACAACCTAGGAACACGACTTCCAGAAAGGCTCTGCTGCCCTAGTACCCAGATTTGGGAATGGAGAAATGCTGCCTGCTTGAGGCCTCTTCCCACAACAGCAGCTTTAAACCCATTGCTAAAGGTCACTAAATATTCACCACACTTGCAGTTCGGTAAATGACACCTGCTCTCTAAAAAAATTCTGGGGTGGAAAATCGACCAAAAATTTCAAAAGAGGACAACCTTCCAAGAGGACAATTTCAAGAGTTATACTGTACTCCCAATTGTTTCCTTTTTTGAACAGAAAAGAAAACGGCAGAGAAAAATAATGAGTTTTACGAATTTTCAACGACATGCAAACCCAAATTACAAAATCCTATCAGCTCACAGCAGCCAGAAGGGCCATTAGCATAAATGCTGCAAACAATAAATGCTGAAGCGATTGTGGAGAAATGCGTACCCTCGATTCTAAGGGGGACGTGGTAAGTGCCACTAATGAAAACGCAAAGAAGGTGCTTTGAAAAGGGAAACACGGTGCTACCAGTCAGTCAATCACACCCACTGCTGGGCCTATCACCTGAGAACATGAGAATCAAAAAGTCACAGGCTGGCAATCCTGCACTCCAACAATATTTAACATAGCCAACACTTGGAAGCAATGAAAATGTCCATCAACCGAGGAATGCACAAAGTAGAAGCGGTCCACGTACACAGTGGAAAATTACTCCAATAAGAAATAAAAATTAAGTTTAAAAATCCAACAAAAGTAAGGAGACATCAGATTGTGTGGGTGTCTCCGGGCACACTCCACTCTAATTTATAACCGAGAAACACCACAGGCCGCAAGGGCTTTTCCCTAGGTACCAGGGTGGGCAACATAGAAAGGCTGCCACCCTCTGGCAGTTACCTGCACAAGCAGCTTTAAAGCCTGTGCTAATGGTCATTGCATAGGAACAAGTACTGCAGAACTGTAAATGAAACCTGCCCTCAAAATGTCTTGAGGGAGGTAATGGCCAAAACATTTCAAAATGTGACACATACTTTAAGAGAACCCTCTGAAGAACGAAGGGGTAATCACAGCTTGAAAAGTAAAAAGGACATGTCTTAAAGCTCAATTTCAACGGATTATGAGGCACGTGTGAATTCAACCACAAAGAGGTATCAGCTCACAATTGTCAGAATAACCATCAGCAAGAAAACTACAAACAATAAATGCTGAAGGTGTTGTGGAGAAATGCCTACCCTCAACATCAAGGGGGACGTAACTTGGAAAGGGCCACGGACGAGAACAGAATGGAGGTGCCTTAAAAAGGTAAACATTGAGCTACCATATGATCCAGCAGGCCCACTCCTCGACCTATAATCTAAGAAGAGAGAATTGGAAAGACACAGGCAGGCAAATCTGCATGGCACAGTATTACAATAGCCAAGATATGGAAGTAACCATAAAGTCCACCAACAGACGGGTGGACACAGAAGAACTCCTCCATGTACAGATGGAATATTCGCTAGTGAAAAAAATGAAACAATGCCATTTGCAGCACCATAGATGAGTCTAGACGTAATCACGCCACCTGTAGTAAGTGAGAAAGCAAAAGACACATATCCTATCATATCACTTTCAGGAGTTACTTCAAAATTGATACCAGTGAAGATATTGCCACAGAGAAAGGCAATCACAGATTCATTAAAAAACTTATGGTTCACCAAATAGAAAGGGATGAGGATTGGATACACTACCATTTTGGGGTTAACAGAGATATACAAACCATGTGAAATATATAATCACCAAAGATATACGGAAGACCAGGAGAAGACTACTCAACATTGTGTCATAACCTACATGGGAAAAGGATGCGAGGAAGAATAGATACATGTATATGTGTGAAAGAACCACATCTTGCACACCTAGAACAAACAAGGCATTGTAATCAAATTTGCTGGGATAAAAAATAAAAAGTAAATTACAAATATGAACAAGAAGTAATGAGGCATAAACTTAAAGGGCTTTTTCCTGGCACATTCCATTCTAATTTACAACCTAGAACAACACTTCCAGTAAGCCTCTGTTTCCCTAGTAACCAAATTTGGTAAAGGAGAAATGCTGCCACCTTGTGGCCGTTTCCTGCAAGAGCAGCTTTAAACTCACAGCTAATGGTCACTTAACACTCAGAAGGACTCAGGGCTGTAAAGGACACCTGCCCTAAAAAACTGTGCTGAAGTAGGGAGTGGACAAAAAAATTCAAAACAGGCAAATGTTTCAAGAGGAGAGTATGAAGAGTTAAGTTTTATTCACACTCTTTTTAAAAAGAAGGAAAATGGATAAAAGCTCAACCTCAGGGAGTGTTAGACCCATGCAATCTAATCTACAAAAAGTTTCAACTTACACCAGTCGACTGACCATCAGCAAAAAGTCTACAAACAGTAAATGCTGAAGGGATTTTAGAGAACTGTGTACCCTCTACCTGCTGGTGAGACGTAAAGGGGCCACAGCCAATAATGAGAACAGAAAGAAGCTGTGTTTCAAAGTAAAAATGGAGGTACCGTTCAATCCAGCAGGCGCACCATTGGACCTCTCACCTGAGAAGACAAGAATCGAGAAGACACAGGCCGCAAAAGCTGCAGAGCAGCCTTATTCACAATAGCCAAGAGAGTAAAGCAATCAAAATGTCCAACAACAGGTGAATGGATAAAGAAGAAGTGGTCCATGTACACAATGGAATATTAGCTATGGAAAACAATGAACCATTGCTCTCTGAGGCACCACAAATGAGTCTGGAGATAATCATGAAACATGAGGTAGGTCGGAAAGCAAAAGACCTATACACTATGATATCACTTATAGGCGTTACCTAATAACTGACACAAATGAACATATTTCCACAGAGAAAGACGCTCACAGAGTTAGAAAACAAACTATGCTCATCTAAAAGGAAAGGTGGGGGGAATGGATAAATTAAGATTAGTGTTACTATATGTATACAAACACATATTATATACATATCTCAAAAAGACCGACAATATAGCAAGGGAGGTCTGCGGAACCCTCTGTAACATTTTACAAGGGAAGAGGATCTGTAGTTGAATAGACATATGTAATGTACAAATGAACCAGATTGTGTACACCTAGGACAAACAATATTCTAAGCTTTACCCCAATTAAAAAAAAATTTTAAAACCAAGAAGAAATAATGAGACATAAACTTATGGGGGTTTCTCCATGCACATTCCAATGTAATTTACAACCTAGGAACACGACTTCCAGAAAGGCTCTGCTGCCCTAGTACCCAGATTTGGGAATGGAGAAATGCTGCCTGCTTGAGGCCTCTTCCCACAACAGCAGCTTTAAACCCATTGCTAAAGGTCACTAAATATTCACCACACTTGCAGTTCGGTAAATGACACCTGCTCTCTAAAAAAATTCTGGGGTGGAAAATCGACCAAAAATTTCAAAAGAGGACAACCTTCCAAGAGGACAATTTCAAGAGTTATACTGTACTCCCAATTGTTTCCTTTTTTGAACAGAAAAGAAAACGGCAGAGAAAAATAATGAGTTTTACGAATTTTCAACGACATGCAAACCCAAATTACAAAATCCTATCAGCTCACAGCAGCCAGAAGGGCCATTAGCATAAATGCTGCAAACAATAAATGCTGAAGCGATTGTGGAGAAATGCGTACCCTCGATTCTAAGGGGGACGTGGTAAGTGCCACTAATGAAAACGCAAAGAAGGTGCTTTGAAAAGGGAAACACGGTGCTACCAGTCAGTCAATCACACCCACTGCTGGGCCTATCACCTGAGAACATGAGAATCAAAAAGTCACAGGCTGGCAATCCTGCACTCCAACAATATTTAACATAGCCAACACTTGGAAGCAATGAAAATGTCCATCAACCGAGGAATGCACAAAGTAGAAGCGGTCCACGTACACAGTGGAAAATTACTCCAATAAGAAATAAAAATTAAGTTTAAAAATCCAACAAAAGTAAGGAGACATCAGATTGTGTGGGTGTCTCCGGGCACACTCCACTCTAATTTATAACCGAGAAACACCACAGGCCGCAAGGGCTTTTCCCTAGGTACCAGGGTGGGGAACATAGAAAGGCTGCCACCCTCTGGCAGTTACCTGCACAAGCAGCTTTAAAGCCTGTGCTAATGGTCATTGCATAGGAACAAGTACTGCAGAACTGTAAATGAAACCTGCCCTCAAAATGTCTTGAGGGAGGTAATGGCCAAAACATTTCAAAATGTGACACATACTTTAAGAGAACCCTCTGAAGAACGAAGGGGTAATCACAGCTTGAAAAATAAAAAGGACATGTCTTAAAGCTCAATTTCAACGGATTATGAGGCACGTGTGAATTCAACCACAAAGAGGTATCAGCTCACAATTGTCAGAATAACCATCAGCAAGAAAACTACAAACAATAAATGCTGAAGGTGTTGTGGAGAAATGCCTACCCTCAACATCAAGGGGGACGTAACTTGGAAAGGGCCACGGACGAGAACAGAATGGAGGTGCCTTAAAAAGGTAAACATTGAGCTACCATATGATCCAGCAGGCCCACTCCTCGACCTATAATCTAAGAAGAGAGAATTGGAAAGACACAGGCAGGCAAATCTGCATGGCACAGTATTACAATAGCCAAGATATGGAAGTAACCAAAAAGTCCACCAACAGACGGGTGGACACAGAAGAACTCCTCCATGTACAGATGGAATATTCGCTAGTGAAAAAAATGAAACAATGCCATTTGCAGCACCATAGATGAGTCTAGACGTAATCACGCCACCTGTAGTAAGTGAGAAAGCAAAAGACACATATCCTATCATATCACTTTCAGGAGTTACTTCAAAATTGATACCAGTGAAGATATTGCCACAGAGAAAGGCAATCACAGATTCATTAAAAAACTTATGGTTCACCAAATAGAAAGGGATGAGGATTGGATACACTACCATTTTGGGGTTAACAGAGATATACAAACCATGTGAAATATATAATCACCAAAGATATACGGAAGACCAGGAGAAGACTACTCAACATTGTGTCATAACCTACATGGGAAAAGGATGCGAGGAAGAATAGATACATGTATATGTGTGAAAGAACCACATCTTGCACACCTAGAACAAACAAGGCATTGTAATCAAATTTGCTGGGATAAAAAATAAAAAGTAAATTACAAATATGAACAAGAAGTAATGAGGCATAAACTTAAAGGGCTTTTTCCTGGCACATTCCATTCTAATTTACAACCTAGAACAACACTTCCAGTAAGCCTCTGTTTCCCTAGTAACCAAATTTGGTAAAGGAGAAATGCTGCCACCTTGTGGCCGTTTCCTGCAAGAGCAGCTTTAAACTCACAGCTAATGGTCACTTAACACTCACAAGGACTCAGGGCTGTAAAGGACACCTGCCCTAAAAAAACTGTGCTGAAGTAGGGAATGGACAAAAAAATTCAAAACAGGCAAATGTTTCAAGAGGAGAGTATGAAGAGTGAAGTTTTATTCACACTCTTTTTAAAAAAAAGGAAAATGGATAAAAGCTCAACCTCAGGGAGTGTTAGACCCATGCAATCTAATCTACAAAAAGTTTCAACTTACACCAGTCGACTGACCATCAGCAAAAAGTCTACAAACAATAAATGCTGAATGGGGTTTTAGAGAACTGTGTACCCTCTACCTGCTGGTGAGACGTAAAGGGGTAACAGCCAATAATGAGAACAGAAAGGAGCTGTGTTTCAAAGTAAAAATGGAGGTACCGTTCAATCCAGCAGGCGCACCATTGGACCTCTCACCTGAGAAGACAAGAATCGAGAAGACACAGGCCGCAAAAGCGGCAGAGCAGCCTTATTCACAATAGCCAAGACAGTAAAGCAATCAAAATGTCCAACAACAGGTGAATGGATAAAGAAGAAGTGATCCATGTACACAATGGAATATTAGCTATGGAAAACAATGAACCATTGCTCTCTGAGGCACCACAAATGAGTCTGGAGATAATCAGGAAACATGAGGTAGGTCGGAAAGCAAAAGACCTATATTCTATGATATCACTTATAGGCGTTATCTAATAACTGACACAAATGAACATATTTCCACAGAGAAAGACGCTCACAGAGTTAGAAAACAAAATATGCTCATCTAAAAGGAAAGGTGGGGGGAATGGATAAATTAAGATTAGTGTTACTATATGGATACAAACACATATTATATACATATCTCAAAAAGACCGACAATATAGCAAGGGAGGTCTGCGGAACCCTCTGTAACATTTTACAAGGGAAGAGGATCTGTACTTGAATAGACATATGTAATGTACAAATGAACCAGATTGTGTACACCTAGGACAAACAATATGCTAAGCTTTATCCCAATTTAAAAAATTTTTAAAACCAAGAAGAAATAATGAGACCTAAACTTATGGGGGTTTCTCCGTGCACATTCCAATGTAATTTACAACCTAGGAACACGACTTCCAGAAAGGCTCTGCTGCCCTAGTACCCAGATTTGGGAATGGAGAAATGCTGCCTGCTTGTGGCCTCTTCCCACAACAGCAGCTTTAAACCCATTGCTAAAGGTCACTAAATGTTCACCACACTTGCAGTTCGGTAAATGACACCTGCTCTCTAAAAAAATTCTGGGGTGGAAAATCGACCAAAAATTTCAAAAGAGGGCAACCTTCCAAGAAGACGATTTCAAGAGTTCTACTGTACTCCCAACTGTTTCCTTTTTTGAACAGAAAAGAAAACGGCGGAGAAAAATAATGAGTTTTACGAATTTTCAACGACATGCAAACCCAAATTACAAAATCCTATCAGCTCACAGCAGCCAGAAGGGCCATTAGCATAAATGCTGCAAACAATAAATGCTGAAGCGATTGTGGAGAAATGCGTACCCTCGATTCTAAGGGGGACATGGTAAGTGCCACTAATGAAAACGCAAAGAAGGTGCTTTGAAAAGGGAAACACGGTGCTACCAGTCAGTCAATCACACCCACAGCTGGGCCTATCAACTGAGAACATGAGAATCAAAAAGTCACAGGCTGGCAATCCTGCACTCCAACAATATTTACCATCGCCAACGCTTGAAAGCAATGAAAATGTCCATCAACAGAGGAATGCACAAAGTAGAAGTGGTCCACGTACACAGTGGAAAATTACTCCAATAAGAAATAAAAATTAAATTTAAAAATCCAACAAAAGTAAGGAGACATCAGATTGTGTGGGTGGGTCCGGGCACACTCCACTCTAATTTATAACCGAGAAACACCACAGGCCGCAAGGGCTTTTCCCTAGGTACCAGGGTGGGGAACATAGAAAGGCTGCCCCCCTCTGGCAGTTACCTGCAAAAGCAGCTTTAAAGCCTGTGCTAATGGTCATTTCATAGGAACAAGTACTGCAGAACTGTAAATGAAACCTGCCCTCAAAATGTCTTGAGGGAGGTAATGGCCAAAACATTTCAAAATGTGACACATACTTTAAGAGAACCCTCTGAAGAACGAAGGGGTAATCACAGCTTGAAAAATAAAAAGGACATGTCTTAAAGCTCAATTTCAACGGATTATGAGGCACGTGTGAATTCAACCACAAAGAGGTATCAGCTCACAATTGTCAGAATAACCATCAGCAAGAAAACTACAAACAATAAATGCTGAAGGTGTTGTGGAGAAATGCCTACCCTCAACTTCAAGGGGGACGTAACTTGGAAAGGGCCACGAACGAGAACAGAATGGAGCTGCCATATGATCCAGCAGGCCCACTCCTCGACCTATAATCTAAGAAGAGAGAATTGGAAAGACACAGGCAGGCAAATCTGCATGGCACAGTATTACAATAGCCAAGATATGGAAGTAACGAAAAAGTCCAAAAACAGACGGGTGGACACAGAAGAACTCCTCCATGTACAGACGGAATATTCGCTAGTGAAAAAAATGAAACAATGCCATTTGCAGCACCATAGATGAGTCTAGACGTAATCACGCCAGCTGTAGTAAGTGAGAAAGCAAAAGACACATATCCTATCATATCACTTTCAGGAGTTACTTCAAAATGGATACCAGTGAAGATATTTCCACAGAGAAAGGCAATCACAGATTCATTAAAAAACTTATGGTTCACCAAATAGAAAGGGATGAGGATTGGATACACTACCATATTGGGGTTAACAGAGATATACAAACCATGTGAAATATATAATCACCAAAGATGTACGGAAGACCAGGAGAAGACTACTCAACATTGTGTCATAACCTACATGGGAAAAGGATGCGAGGAAGAATAGATACACGTCTATGTGTGAAAGAACCACATCTTGCACACCTAGAACAAACAAGGCATTGCAATCAAATGTGCTGGGATAAAAAATAAAAAGTAAATTACAAATATGAACAAGAAGTAATGAGACATAACCTTAAAGGGCTTTTTCCTGGCACATTCCATTCTAATTTACAACCTAGAACACCACTTCCATTAAGCCTCTGTTTCCCTAGTAACCAAATTTGGTAAAAGAGAAATGCTGCCACCTTGTGGCCGTTTCCTGCAAGAGCAGCTTTAAACTCACAGCTAATGGTCACTTAACACTCAGAAGGACTCAGGGCTGTAAAGGACACCTGCCGTAAAAAAACTGTGCTGAAGTAGGGAATGGACAAAAAAATTCAAAACAGGCAAATGTTTCAAGAGGAGAGTATGAAGAGTGAAGTTTTATTCACACTCTTTTTAAAAAAAAAGGAAAATGGATAAAAGCTCAACCTCAGGGAGTGTTAGACCCATGCAATCTAATCTACAAAAAGTTTCAACTTACACCAGTCGACTGACCATCAGCAAAAAGTCTACAAACAATAAATGCTGAAGGGGTTTTAGAGAACTGTGTACCCTCTACCTGCTGGTGAGACGTAAAGGGCTAACAGCCAATAATGAGAACAGAAAGGAGCTGTGTTTCAAAGTAAAAATGGAGGTACCGTTCAATCCAGCAGGCGCACCATTGGACCTCTCACCTGAGAAGACAAGAATCGAGAAGACACAGGCCGCAAAAGCTGCAGAGCAGCCTTATTCACAATAGCCAAGAGAGTAAAGCAATCAAAATGTCCAACAACAGGTGAATGGATAAAGAAGAAGTGGTCCATGTACACAATGGAATATTAGCTATGGAAAACAATGAACCATTGCTCTCTGAGGCACCACAAATGAGTCTGGAGATAATCATGAAACATGAGGTAGGTCGGAAAGCAAAAGACCTATACACTATGATATCACTTATAGGCGTTACCTAATAACTGACACAAATGAACATATTTCCACAGAGAAAGACGCTCACAGAGTTAGAAAACAAACTATGCTCATCTAAAAGGAAAGGTGGGGGGAATGGATAAATTAAGATTAGTGTTACTATATGTATACAAACACATATTATATACATATCTCAAAAAGACCGACAATATAGCAAGGGAGGTCTGCGGAACCCTCTGTAACATTTTACAAGGGAAGAGGATCTGTAGTTGAATAGACATATGTAATGTACAAATGAACCAGATTGTGTACACCTAGGACAAACAATATTCTAAGCTTTACCCCAATTAAAAAAAAATTTTAAAACCAAGAAGAAATAATGAGACATAAACTTATGGGGGTTTCTCCATGCACATTCCAATGTAATTTACAACCTAGGAACACGACTTCCAGAAAGGCTCTGCTGCCCTAGTACCCAGATTTGGGAATGGAGAAATGCTGCCTGCTTGAGGCCTCTTCCCACAACAGCAGCTTTAAACCCATTGCTAAAGGTCACTAAATATTCACCACACTTGCAGTTCGGTAAATGACACCTGCTCTCTAAAAAAATTCTGGGGTGGAAAATCGACCAAAAATTTCAAAAGAGGACAACCTTCCAAGAGGACAATTTCAAGAGTTATACTGTACTCCCAATTGTTTCCTTTTTTGAACAGAAAAGAAAACGGCAGAGAAAAATAATGAGTTTTACGAATTTTCAACGACATGCAAACCCAAATTACAAAATCCTATCAGCTCACAGCAGCCAGAAGGGCCATTAGCATAAATGCTGCAAACAATAAATGCTGAAGCGATTGTGGAGAAATGCGTACCCTCGATTCTAAGGGGGACGTGGTAAGTGCCACTAATGAAAACGCAAAGAAGGTGCTTTGAAAAGGGAAACACGGTGCTACCAGTCAGTCAATCACACCCACTGCTGGGCCTATCACCTGAGAACATGAGAATCAAAAAGTCACAGGCTGGCAATCCTGCACTCCAACAATATTTAACATAGCCAACACTTGGAAGCAATGAAAATGTCCATCAACCGAGGAATGCACAAAGTAGAAGCGGTCCACGTACACAGTGGAAAATTACTCCAATAAGAAATAAAAATTAAGTTTAAAAATCCAACAAAAGTAAGGAGACATCAGATTGTGTGGGTGTCTCCGGGCACACTCCACTCTAATTTATAACCGAGAAACACCACAGGCCGCAAGGGCTTTTCCCTAGGTACCAGGGTGGGCAACATAGAAAGGCTGCCACCCTCTGGCAGTTACCTGCACAAGCAGCTTTAAAGCCTGTGCTAATGGTCATTGCATAGGAACAAGTACTGCAGAACTGTAAATGAAACCTGCCCTCAAAATGTCTTGAGGGAGGTAATGGCCAAAACATTTCAAAATGTGACACATACTTTAAGAGAACCCTCTGAAGAACGAAGGGGTAATCACAGCTTGAAAAATAAAAAGGACATGTCTTAAAGCTCAATTTCAACGGATTATGAGGCACGTGTGAATTCAACCACAAAGAGGTATCAGCTCACAATTGTCAGAATAACCATCAGCAAGAAAACTACAAACAATAAATGCTGAAGGTGTTGTGGAGAAATGCCTACCCTCAACATCAAGGGGGACGTAACTTGGAAAGGGCCACGGACGAGAACAGAATGGAGGTGCCTTAAAAAGGTAAACATTGAGCTACCATATGATCCAGCAGGCCCACTCCTCGACCTATAATCTAAGAAGAGAGAATTGGAAAGACACAGGCAGGCAAATCTGCATGGCACAGTATTACAATAGCCAAGATATGGAAGTAACCAAAAAGTCCACCAACAGACGGGTGGACACAGAAGAACTCCTCCATGTACAGATGGAATATTCGCTAGTGAAAAAAATGAAACAATGCCATTTGCAGCACCATAGATGAGTCTAGACGTAATCACGCCACCTGTAGTAAGTGAGAAAGCAAAAGACACATATCCTATCATATCACTTTCAGGAGTTACTTCAAAATTGATACCAGTGAAGATATTGCCACAGAGAAAGGCAATCACAGATTCATTAAAAAACTTATGGTTCACCAAATAGAAAGGGATGAGGATTGGATACACTACCATTTTGGGGTTAACAGAGATATACAAACCATGTGAAATATATAATCACCAAAGATATACGGAAGACCAGGAGAAGACTACTCAACATTGTGTCATAACCTACATGGGAAAAGGATGCGAGGAAGAATAGATACATGTATATGTGTGAAAGAACCACATCTTGCACACCTAGAACAAACAAGGCATTGTAATCAAATTTGCTGGGATAAAAAATAAAAAGTAAATTACAAATATGAACAAGAAGTAATGAGGCATAAACTTAAAGGGCTTTTTCCTGGCACATTCCATTCTAATTTACAACCTAGAACAACACTTCCAGTAAGCCTCTGTTTCCCTAGTAACCAAATTTGGTAAAGGAGAAATGCTGCCACCTTGTGGCCGTTTCCTGCAAGAGCAGCTTTAAACTCACAGCTAATGGTCACTTAACACTCAGAAGGACTCAGGGCTGTAAAGGACACCTGCCCTAAAAAACTGTGCTGAAGTAGGGAGTGGACAAAAAAATTCAAAACAGGCAAATGTTTCAAGAGGAGAGTATGAAGAGTTAAGTTTTATTCACACTCTTTTTAAAAAGAAGGAAAATGGATAAAAGCTCAACCTCAGGGAGTGTTAGACCCATGCAATCTAATCTACAAAAAGTTTCAACTTACACCAGTCGACTGACCATCAGCAAAAAGTCTACAAACAGTAAATGCTGAAGGGATTTTAGAGAACTGTGTACCCTCTACCTGCTGGTGAGACGTAAAGGGGCCACAGCCAATAATGAGAACAGAAAGAAGCTGTGTTTCAAAGTAAAAATGGAGGTACCGTTCAATCCAGCAGGCGCACCATTGGACCTCTCACCTGAGAAGACAAGAATCGAGAAGACACAGGCCGCAAAAGCTGCAGAGCAGCCTTATTCACAATAGCCAAGAGAGTAAAGCAATCAAAATGTCCAACAACAGGTGAATGGATAAAGAAGAAGTGGTCCATGTACACAATGGATATTAGCTATGGAAAACAATGAACCATTGCTCTCTGAGGCACCACAAATGAGTCTGGAGATAATCATGAAACATGAGGTAGGTCGGAAAGCAAAAGACCTATACACTATGATATCACTTATAGGCGTTACCTAATAACTGACACAAATGAACATATTTCCACAGAGAAAGACGCTCACAGAGTTAGAAAACAAACTATGCTCATCTAAAAGGAAAGGTGGGGGGAATGGATAAATTAAGATTAGTGTTACTATATGTATACAAACACATATTATATACATATCTCAAAAAGACCGACAATATAGCAAGGGAGGTCTGCGGAACCCTCTGTAACATTTTACAAGGGAAGAGGATCTGTAGTTGAATAGACATATGTAATGTACAAATGAACCAGATTGTGTACACCTAGGACAAACAATATTCTAAGCTTTACCCCAATTAAAAAAAAATTTTAAAACCAAGAAGAAATAATGAGACATAAACTTATGGGGGTTTCTCCATGCACATTCCAATGTAATTTACAACCTAGGAACACGACTTCCAGAAAGGCTCTGCTGCCCTAGTACCCAGATTTGGGAATGGAGAAATGCTGCCTGCTTGAGGCCTCTTCCCACAACAGCAGCTTTAAACCCATTGCTAAAGGTCACTAAATATTCACCACACTTGCAGTTCGGTAAATGACACCTGCTCTCTAAAAAAATTCTGGGGTGGAAAATCGACCAAAAATTTCAAAAGAGGACAACCTTCCAAGAGGACAATTTCAAGAGTTATACTGTACTCCCAATTGTTTCCTTTTTTGAACAGAAAAGAAAACGGCAGAGAAAAATAATGAGTTTTACGAATTTTCAACGACATGCAAACCCAAATTACAAAATCCTATCAGCTCACAGCAGCCAGAAGGGCCATTAGCATAAATGCTGCAAACAATAAATGCTGAAGCGATTGTGGAGAAATGCGTACCCTCGATTCTAAGGGGGACGTGGTAAGTGCCACTAATGAAAACGCAAAGAAGGTGCTTTGAAAAGGGAAACACGGTGCTACCAGTCAGTCAATCACACCCACTGCTGGGCCTATCACCTGAGAACATGAGAATCAAAAAGTCACAGGCTGGCAATCCTGCACTCCAACAATATTTAACATAGCCAACACTTGGAAGCAATGAAAATGTCCATCAACCGAGGAATGCACAAAGTAGAAGCGGTCCACGTACACAGTGGAAAATTACTCCAATAAGAAATAAAAATTAAGTTTAAAAATCCAACAAAAGTAAGGAGACATCAGATTGTGTGGGTGTCTCCGGGCACACTCCACTCTAATTTATAACCGAGAAACACCACAGGCCGCAAGGGCTTTTCCCTAGGTACCAGGGTGGGCAACATAGAAAGGCTGCCACCCTCTGGCAGTTACCTGCACAAGCAGCTTTAAAGCCTGTGCTAATGGTCATTGCATAGGAACAAGTACTGCAGAACTGTAAATGAAACCTGCCCTCAAAATGTCTTGAGGGAGGTAATGGCCAAAACATTTCAAAATGTGACACATACTTTAAGAGAACCCTCTGAAGAACGAAGGGGTAATCACAGCTTGAAAAGTAAAAAGGACATGTCTTAAAGCTCAATTTCAACGGATTATGAGGCACGTGTGAATTCAACCACAAAGAGGTATCAGCTCACAATTGTCAGAATAACCATCAGCAAGAAAACTACAAACAATAAATGCTGAAGGTGTTGTGGAGAAATGCCTACCCTCAACATCAAGGGGGACGTAACTTGGAAAGGGCCACGGACGAGAACAGAATGGAGGTGCCTTAAAAAGGTAAACATTGAGCTACCATATGATCCAGCAGGCCCACTCCTCGACCTATAATCTAAGAAGAGAGAATTGGAAAGACACAGGCAGGCAAATCTGCATGGCACAGTATTACAATAGCCAAGATATGGAAGTAACCATAAAGTCCACCAACAGACGGGTGGACACAGAAGAACTCCTCCATGTACAGATGGAATATTCGCTAGTGAAAAAAATGAAACAATGCCATTTGCAGCACCATAGATGAGTCTAGACGTAATCACGCCACCTGTAGTAAGTGAGAAAGCAAAAGACACATATCCTATCATATCACTTTCAGGAGTTACTTCAAAATTGATACCAGTGAAGATATTGCCACAGAGAAAGGCAATCACAGATTCATTAAAAAACTTATGGTTCACCAAATAGAAAGGGATGAGGATTGGATACACTACCATTTTGGGGTTAACAGAGATATACAAACCATGTGAAATATATAATCACCAAAGATATACGGAAGACCAGGAGAAGACTACTCAACATTGTGTCATAACCTACATGGGAAAAGGATGCGAGGAAGAATAGATACATGTATATGTGTGAAAGAACCACATCTTGCACACCTAGAACAAACAAGGCATTGTAATCAAATTTGCTGGGATAAAAAATAAAAAGTAAATTACAAATATGAACAAGAAGTAATGAGGCATAAACTTAAAGGGCTTTTTCCTGGCACATTCCATTCTAATTTACAACCTAGAACAACACTTCCAGTAAGCCTCTGTTTCCCTAGTAACCAAATTTGGTAAAGGAGAAATGCTGCCACCTTGTGGCCGTTTCCTGCAAGAGCAGCTTTAAACTCACAGCTAATGGTCACTTAACACTCAGAAGGACTCAGGGCTGTAAAGGACACCTGCCCTAAAAAACTGTGCTGAAGTAGGGAGTGGACAAAAAAATTCAAAACAGGCAAATGTTTCAAGAGGAGAGTATGAAGAGTTAAGTTTTATTCACACTCTTTTTAAAAAGAAGGAAAATGGATAAAAGCTCAACCTCAGGGAGTGTTAGACCCATGCAATCTAATCTACAAAAAGTTTCAACTTACACCAGTCGACTGACCATCAGCAAAAAGTCTACAAACAGTAAATGCTGAAGGGATTTTAGAGAACTGTGTACCCTCTACCTGCTGGTGAGACGTAAAGGGGCCACAGCCAATAATGAGAACAGAAAGAAGCTGTGTTTCAAAGTAAAAATGGAGGTACCGTTCAATCCAGCAGGCGCACCATTGGACCTCTCACCTGAGAAGACAAGAATCGAGAAGACACAGGCCGCAAAAGCTGCAGAGCAGCCTTATTCACAATAGCCAAGAGAGTAAAGCAATCAAAATGTCCAACAACAGGTGAATGGATAAAGAAGAAGTGGTCCATGTACACAATGGAATATTAGCTATGGAAAACAATGAACCATTGCTCTCTGAGGCACCACAAATGAGTCTGGAGATAATCATGAAACATGAGGTAGGTCGGAAAGCAAAAGACCTATACACTATGATATCACTTATAGGCGTTACCTAATAACTGACACAAATGAACATATTTCCACAGAGAAAGACGCTCACAGAGTTAGAAAACAAACTATGCTCATCTAAAAGGAAAGGTGGGGGGAATGGATAAATTAAGATTAGTGTTACTATATGTATACAAACACATATTATATACATATCTCAAAAAGACCGACAATATAGCAAGGGAGGTCTGCGGAACCCTCTGTAACATTTTACAAGGGAAGAGGATCTGTAGTTGAATAGACATATGTAATGTACAAATGAACCAGATTGTGTACACCTAGGACAAACAATATTCTAAGCTTTACCCCAATTAAAAAAAAATTTTAAAACCAAGAAGAAATAATGAGACATAAACTTATGGGGGTTTCTCCATGCACATTCCAATGTAATTTACAACCTAGGAACACGACTTCCAGAAAGGCTCTGCTGCCCTAGTACCCAGATTTGGGAATGGAGAAATGCTGCCTGCTTGAGGCCTCTTCCCACAACAGCAGCTTTAAACCCATTGCTAAAGGTCACTAAATATTCACCACACTTGCAGTTCGGTAAATGACACCTGCTCTCTAAAAAAATTCTGGGGTGGAAAATCGACCAAAAATTTCAAAAGAGGACAACCTTCCAAGAGGACAATTTCAAGAGTTATACTGTACTCCCAATTGTTTCCTTTTTTGAACAGAAAAGAAAACGGCAGAGAAAAATAATGAGTTTTACGAATTTTCAACGACATGCAAACCCAAATTACAAAATCCTATCAGCTCACAGCAGCCAGAAGGGCCATTAGCATAAATGCTGCAAACAATAAATGCTGAAGCGATTGTGGAGAAATGCGTACCCTCGATTCTAAGGGGGACGTGGTAAGTGCCACTAATGAAAACGCAAAGAAGGTGCTTTGAAAAGGGAAACACGGTGCTACCAGTCAGTCAATCACACCCACTGCTGGGCCTATCACCTGAGAACATGAGAATCAAAAAGTCACAGGCTGGCAATCCTGCACTCCAACAATATTTAACATAGCCAACACTTGGAAGCAATGAAAATGTCCATCAACCGAGGAATGCACAAAGTAGAAGCGGTCCACGTACACAGTGGAAAATTACTCCAATAAGAAATAAAAATTAAGTTTAAAAATCCAACAAAAGTAAGGAGACATCAGATTGTGTGGGTGTCTCCGGGCACACTCCACTCTAATTTATAACCGAGAAACACCACAGGCCGCAAGGGCTTTTCCCTAGGTACCAGGGTGGGGAACATAGAAAGGCTGCCACCCTCTGGCAGTTACCTGCACAAGCAGCTTTAAAGCCTGTGCTAATGGTCATTGCATAGGAACAAGTACTGCAGAACTGTAAATGAAACCTGCCCTCAAAATGTCTTGAGGGAGGTAATGGCCAAAACATTTCAAAATGTGACACATACTTTAAGAGAACCCTCTGAAGAACGAAGGGGTAATCACAGCTTGAAAAATAAAAAGGACATGTCTTAAAGCTCAATTTCAACGGATTATGAGGCACGTGTGAATTCAACCACAAAGAGGTATCAGCTCACAATTGTCAGAATAACCATCAGCAAGAAAACTACAAACAATAAATGCTGAAGGTGTTGTGGAGAAATGCCTACCCTCAACATCAAGGGGGACGTAACTTGGAAAGGGCCACGGACGAGAACAGAATGGAGGTGCCTTAAAAAGGTAAACATTGAGCTACCATATGATCCAGCAGGCCCACTCCTCGACCTATAATCTAAGAAGAGAGAATTGGAAAGACACAGGCAGGCAAATCTGCATGGCACAGTATTACAATAGCCAAGATATGGAAGTAACCAAAAAGTCCACCAACAGACGGGTGGACACAGAAGAACTCCTCCATGTACAGATGGAATATTCGCTAGTGAAAAAAATGAAACAATGCCATTTGCAGCACCATAGATGAGTCTAGACGTAATCACGCCACCTGTAGTAAGTGAGAAAGCAAAAGACACATATCCTATCATATCACTTTCAGGAGTTACTTCAAAATTGATACCAGTGAAGATATTGCCACAGAGAAAGGCAATCACAGATTCATTAAAAAACTTATGGTTCACCAAATAGAAAGGGATGAGGATTGGATACACTACCATTTTGGGGTTAACAGAGATATACAAACCATGTGAAATATATAATCACCAAAGATATACGGAAGACCAGGAGAAGACTACTCAACATTGTGTCATAACCTACATGGGAAAAGGATGCGAGGAAGAATAGATACATGTATATGTGTGAAAGAACCACATCTTGCACACCTAGAACAAACAAGGCATTGTAATCAAATTTGCTGGGATAAAAAATAAAAAGTAAATTACAAATATGAACAAGAAGTAATGAGGCATAAACTTAAAGGGCTTTTTCCTGGCACATTCCATTCTAATTTACAACCTAGAACAACACTTCCAGTAAGCCTCTGTTTCCCTAGTAACCAAATTTGGTAAAGGAGAAATGCTGCCACCTTGTGGCCGTTTCCTGCAAGAGCAGCTTTAAACTCACAGCTAATGGTCACTTAACACTCACAAGGACTCAGGGCTGTAAAGGACACCTGCCCTAAAAAAACTGTGCTGAAGTAGGGAATGGACAAAAAAATTCAAAACAGGCAAATGTTTCAAGAGGAGAGTATGAAGAGTGAAGTTTTATTCACACTCTTTTTAAAAAAAAGGAAAATGGATAAAAGCTCAACCTCAGGGAGTGGTAGACCCATGCAATCTAATCTACAAAAAGTTTCAACTTACACCAGTCGACTGACCATCAGCAAAAAGTCTACAAACAATAAATGCTGAATGGGGTTTTAGAGAACTGTGTACCCTCTACCTGCTGGTGAGACGTAAAGGGGTAACAGCCAATAATGAGAACAGAAAGGAGCTGTGTTTCAAAGTAAAAATGGAGGTACCGTTCAATCCAGCAGGCGCACCATTGGACCTCTCACCTGAGAAGACAAGAATCGAGAAGACACAGGCCGCAAAAGCGGCAGAGCAGCCTTATTCACAATAGCCAAGACAGTAAAGCAATCAAAATGTCCAACAACAGGTGAATGGATAAAGAAGAAGTGATCCATGTACACAATGGAATATTAGCTATGGAAAACAATGAACCATTGCTCTCTGAGGCACCACAAATGAGTCTGGAGATAATCAGGAAACATGAGGTAGGTCGGAAAGCAAAAGACCTATATTCTATGATATCACTTATAGGCGTTATCTAATAACTGACACAAATGAACATATTTCCACAGAGAAAGACGCTCACAGAGTTAGAAAACAAAATATGCTCATCTAAAAGGAAAGGTGGGGGGAATGGATAAATTAAGATTAGTGTTACTATATGGATACAAACACATATTATATACATATCTCAAAAAGACCGACAATATAGCAAGGGAGGTCTGCGGAACCCTCTGTAACATTTTACAAGGGAAGAGGATCTGTACTTGAATAGACATATGTAATGTACAAATGAACCAGATTGTGTACACCTAGGACAAACAATATGCTAAGCTTTATCCCAATTTAAAAAATTTTTAAAACCAAGAAGAAATAATGAGACCTAAACTTATGGGGGTTTCTCCGTGCACATTCCAATGTAATTTACAACCTAGGAACACGACTTCCAGAAAGGCTCTGCTGCCCTAGTACCCAGATTTGGGAATGGAGAAATGCTGCCTGCTTGTGGCCTCTTCCCACAACAGCAGCTTTAAACCCATTGCTAAAGGTCACTAAATGTTCACCACACTTGCAGTTCGGTAAATGACACCTGCTCTCTAAAAAAATTCTGGGGTGGAAAATCGACCAAAAATTTCAAAAGAGGGCAACCTTCCAAGAAGACGATTTCAAGAGTTCTACTGTACTCCCAACTGTTTCCTTTTTTGAACAGAAAAGAAAACGGCGGAGAAAAATAATGAGTTTTACGAATTTTCAACGACATGCAAACCCAAATTACAAAATCCTATCAGCTCACAGCAGCCAGAAGGGCCATTAGCATAAATGCTGCAAACAATAAATGCTGAAGCGATTGTGGAGAAATGCGTACCCTCGATTCTAAGGGGGACATGGTAAGTGCCACTAATGAAAACGCAAAGAAGGTGCTTTGAAAAGGGAAACACGGTGCTACCAGTCAGTCAATCACACCCACAGCTGGGCCTATCAACTGAGAACATGAGAATCAAAAAGTCACAGGCTGGCAATCCTGCACTCCAACAATATTTACCATCGCCAACGCTTGAAAGCAATGAAAATGTCCATCAACAGAGGAATGCACAAAGTAGAAGTGGTCCACGTACACAGTGGAAAATTACTCCAATAAGAAATAAAAATTAAATTTAAAAATCCAACAAAAGTAAGGAGACATCAGATTGTGTGGGTGGGTCCGGGCACACTCCACTCTAATTTATAACCGAGAAACACCACAGGCCGCAAGGGCTTTTCCCTAGGTACCAGGGTGGGGAACATAGAAAGGCTGCCCCCCTCTGGCAGTTACCTGCAAAAGCAGCTTTAAAGCCTGTGCTAATGGTCATTTCATAGGAACAAGTACTGCAGAACTGTAAATGAAACCTGCCCTCAAAATGTCTTGAGGGAGGTAATGGCCAAAACATTTCAAAATGTGACACATACTTTAAGAGAACCCTCTGAAGAACGAAGGGGTAATCACAGCTTGAAAAATAAAAAGGACATGTCTTAAAGCTCAATTTCAACGGATTATGAGGCACGTGTGAATTCAACCACAAAGAGGTATCAGCTCACAATTGTCAGAATAACCATCAGCAAGAAAACTACAAACAATAAATGCTGAAGGTGTTGTGGAGAAATGCCTACCCTCAACTTCAAGGGGGACGTAACTTGGAAAGGGCCACGAACGAGAACAGAATGGAGCTGCCATATGATCCAGCAGGCCCACTCCTCGACCTATAATCTAAGAAGAGAGAATTGGAAAGACACAGGCAGGCAAATCTGCATGGCACAGTATTACAATAGCCAAGATATGGAAGTAACGAAAAAGTCCAAAAACAGACGGGTGGACACAGAAGAACTCCTCCATGTACAGACGGAATATTCGCTAGTGAAAAAAATGAAACAATGCCATTTGCAGCACCATAGATGAGTCTAGACGTAATCACGCCAGCTGTAGTAAGTGAGAAAGCAAAAGACACATATCCTATCATATCACTTTCAGGAGTTACTTCAAAATGGATACCAGTGAAGATATTTCCACAGAGAAAGACAATCACAGATTCATTAAAAAACTTATGGTTCACCAAATAGAAAGGGATGAGGATTGGATACACTACTATATTGGGGTTAACAGAGATATACAAACCATGTGAAATATATAATCACCAAAGATGTACGGAAGACCAGGAGAAGACTACTCAACATTGTGTCATAACCTACATGGGAAAAGGATGCGAGGAAGAATAGATACACGTCTATGTGTGAAAGAACCACATCTTGCACACCTAGAACAAACAAGGCATTGCAATCAAATGTGCTGGGATAAAAAATAAAAAGTAAATTACAAATATGAACAAGAAGTAATGAGACATAACCTTAAAGGGCTTTTTCCTGGCACATTCCATTCTAATTTACAACCTAGAACACCACTTCCATTAAGCCTCTGTTTCCCTAGTAACCAAATTTGGTAAAAGAGAAATGCTGCCACCTTGTGGCCGTTTCCTGCAAGAGCAGCTTTAAACTCACAGCTAATGGTCACTTAACACTCAGAAGGACTCAGGGCTGTAAAGGACACCTGCCGTAAAAAAACTGTGCTGAAGTAGGGAATGGACAAAAAAATTCAAAACAGGCAAATGTTTCAAGAGGAGAGTATGAAGAGTGAAGTTTTATTCACACTCTTTTTAAAAAAAAAGGAAAATGGATAAAAGCTCAACCTCAGGGAGTGTTAGACCCATGCAATCTAATCTACAAAAAGTTTCAACTTACACCAGTCGACTGACCATCAGCAAAAAGTCTACAAACAATAAATGCTGAAGGGGTTTTAGAGAACTGTGTACCCTCTACCTGCTGGTGAGACGTAAAGGGCTAACAGCCAATAATGAGAACAGAAAGGAGCTGTGTTTCAAAGTAAAAATGGAGGTACCGTTCAATCCAGCAGGCGCACCATTGGACCTCTCACCTGAGAAGACAAGAATCGAGAAGACACAGGCCGCAAAAGCTGCAGAGCAGCCTTATTCACAATAGCCAAGAGAGTAAAGCAATCAAAATGTCCAACAACAGGTGAATGGATAAAGAAGAAGTGGTCCATGTACACAATGGAATATTAGCTATGGAAAACAATGAACCATTGCTCTCTGAGGCACCACAAATGAGTCTGGAGATAATCATGAAACATGAGGTAGGTCGGAAAGCAAAAGACCTATACACTATGATATCACTTATAGGCGTTACCTAATAACTGACACAAATGAACATATTTCCACAGAGAAAGACGCTCACAGAGTTAGAAAACAAACTATGCTCATCTAAAAGGAAAGGTGGGGGGAATGGATAAATTAAGATTAGTGTTACTATATGTATACAAACACATATTATATACATATCTCAAAAAGACCGACAATATAGCAAGGGAGGTCTGCGGAACCCTCTGTAACATTTTACAAGGGAAGAGGATCTGTAGTTGAATAGACATATGTAATGTACAAATGAACCAGATTGTGTACACCTAGGACAAACAATATTCTAAGCTTTACCCCAATTAAAAAAAAATTTTAAAACCAAGAAGAAATAATGAGACATAAACTTATGGGGGTTTCTCCATGCACATTCCAATGTAATTTACAACCTAGGAACACGACTTCCAGAAAGGCTCTGCTGCCCTAGTACCCAGATTTGGGAATGGAGAAATGCTGCCTGCTTGAGGCCTCTTCCCACAACAGCAGCTTTAAACCCATTGCTAAAGGTCACTAAATATTCACCACACTTGCAGTTCGGTAAATGACACCTGCTCTCTAAAAAAATTCTGGGGTGGAAAATCGACCAAAAATTTCAAAAGAGGACAACCTTCCAAGAGGACAATTTCAAGAGTTATACTGTACTCCCAATTGTTTCCTTTTTTGAACAGAAAAGAAAACGGCAGAGAAAAATAATGAGTTTTACGAATTTTCAACGACATGCAAACCCAAATTACAAAATCCTATCAGCTCACAGCAGCCAGAAGGGCCATTAGCATAAATGCTGCAAACAATAAATGCTGAAGCGATTGTGGAGAAATGCGTACCCTCGATTCTAAGGGGGACGTGGTAAGTGCCACTAATGAAAACGCAAAGAAGGTGCTTTGAAAAGGGAAACACGGTGCTACCAGTCAGTCAATCACACCCACTGCTGGGCCTATCACCTGAGAACATGAGAATCAAAAAGTCACAGGCTGGCAATCCTGCACTCCAACAATATTTAACATAGCCAACACTTGGAAGCAATGAAAATGTCCATCAACCGAGGAATGCACAAAGTAGAAGCGGTCCACGTACACAGTGGAAAATTACTCCAATAAGAAATAAAAATTAAGTTTAAAAATCCAACAAAAGTAAGGAGACATCAGATTGTGTGGGTGTCTCCGGGCACACTCCACTCTAATTTATAACCGAGAAACACCACAGGCCGCAAGGGCTTTTCCCTAGGTACCAGGGTGGGCAACATAGAAAGGCTGCCACCCTCTGGCAGTTACCTGCACAAGCAGCTTTAAAGCCTGTGCTAATGGTCATTGCATAGGAACAAGTACTGCAGAACTGTAAATGAAACCTGCCCTCAAAATGTCTTGAGGGAGGTAATGGCCAAAACATTTCAAAATGTGACACATACTTTAAGAGAACCCTCTGAAGAACGAAGGGGTAATCACAGCTTGAAAAATAAAAAGGACATGTCTTAAAGCTCAATTTCAACGGATTATGAGGCACGTGTGAATTCAACCACAAAGAGGTATCAGCTCACAATTGTCAGAATAACCATCAGCAAGAAAACTACAAACAATAAATGCTGAAGGTGTTGTGGAGAAATGCCTACCCTCAACATCAAGGGGGACGTAACTTGGAAAGGGCCACGGACGAGAACAGAATGGAGGTGCCTTAAAAAGGTAAACATTGAGCTACCATATGATCCAGCAGGCCCACTCCTCGACCTATAATCTAAGAAGAGAGAATTGGAAAGACACAGGCAGGCAAATCTGCATGGCACAGTATTACAATAGCCAAGATATGGAAGTAACCAAAAAGTCCACCAACAGACGGGTGGACACAGAAGAACTCCTCCATGTACAGATGGAATATTCGCTAGTGAAAAAAATGAAACAATGCCATTTGCAGCACCATAGATGAGTCTAGACGTAATCACGCCACCTGTAGTAAGTGAGAAAGCAAAAGACACATATCCTATCATATCACTTTCAGGAGTTACTTCAAAATTGATACCAGTGAAGATATTGCCACAGAGAAAGGCAATCACAGATTCATTAAAAAACTTATGGTTCACCAAATAGAAAGGGATGAGGATTGGATACACTACCATTTTGGGGTTAACAGAGATATACAAACCATGTGAAATATATAATCACCAAAGATATACGGAAGACCAGGAGAAGACTACTCAACATTGTGTCATAACCTACATGGGAAAAGGATGCGAGGAAGAATAGATACATGTATATGTGTGAAAGAACCACATCTTGCACACCTAGAACAAACAAGGCATTGTAATCAAATTTGCTGGGATAAAAAATAAAAAGTAAATTACAAATATGAACAAGAAGTAATGAGGCATAAACTTAAAGGGCTTTTTCCTGGCACATTCCATTCTAATTTACAACCTAGAACAACACTTCCAGTAAGCCTCTGTTTCCCTAGTAACCAAATTTGGTAAAGGAGAAATGCTGCCACCTTGTGGCCGTTTCCTGCAAGAGCAGCTTTAAACTCACAGCTAATGGTCACTTAACACTCAGAAGGACTCAGGGCTGTAAAGGACACCTGCCCTAAAAAACTGTGCTGAAGTAGGGAGTGGACAAAAAAATTCAAAACAGGCAAATGTTTCAAGAGGAGAGTATGAAGAGTTAAGTTTTATTCACACTCTTTTTAAAAAGAAGGAAAATGGATAAAAGCTCAACCTCAGGGAGTGTTAGACCCATGCAATCTAATCTACAAAAAGTTTCAACTTACACCAGTCGACTGACCATCAGCAAAAAGTCTACAAACAGTAAATGCTGAAGGGATTTTAGAGAACTGTGTACCCTCTACCTGCTGGTGAGACGTAAAGGGGCCACAGCCAATAATGAGAACAGAAAGAAGCTGTGTTTCAAAGTAAAAATGGAGGTACCGTTCAATCCAGCAGGCGCACCATTGGACCTCTCACCTGAGAAGACAAGAATCGAGAAGACACAGGCCGCAAAAGCTGCAGAGCAGCCTTATTCACAATAGCCAAGAGAGTAAAGCAATCAAAATGTCCAACAACAGGTGAATGGATAAAGAAGAAGTGGTCCATGTACACAATGGATATTAGCTATGGAAAACAATGAACCATTGCTCTCTGAGGCACCACAAATGAGTCTGGAGATAATCATGAAACATGAGGTAGGTCGGAAAGCAAAAGACCTATACACTATGATATCACTTATAGGCGTTACCTAATAACTGACACAAATGAACATATTTCCACAGAGAAAGACGCTCACAGAGTTAGAAAACAAACTATGCTCATCTAAAAGGAAAGGTGGGGGGAATGGATAAATTAAGATTAGTGTTACTATATGTATACAAACACATATTATATACATATCTCAAAAAGACCGACAATATAGCAAGGGAGGTCTGCGGAACCCTCTGTAACATTTTACAAGGGAAGAGGATCTGTAGTTGAATAGACATATGTAATGTACAAATGAACCAGATTGTGTACACCTAGGACAAACAATATTCTAAGCTTTACCCCAATTAAAAAAAAATTTTAAAACCAAGAAGAAATAATGAGACATAAACTTATGGGGGTTTCTCCATGCACATTCCAATGTAATTTACAACCTAGGAACACGACTTCCAGAAAGGCTCTGCTGCCCTAGTACCCAGATTTGGGAATGGAGAAATGCTGCCTGCTTGAGGCCTCTTCCCACAACAGCAGCTTTAAACCCATTGCTAAAGGTCACTAAATATTCACCACACTTGCAGTTCGGTAAATGACACCTGCTCTCTAAAAAAATTCTGGGGTGGAAAATCGACCAAAAATTTCAAAAGAGGACAACCTTCCAAGAGGACAATTTCAAGAGTTATACTGTACTCCCAATTGTTTCCTTTTTTGAACAGAAAAGAAAACGGCAGAGAAAAATAATGAGTTTTACGAATTTTCAACGACATGCAAACCCAAATTACAAAATCCTATCAGCTCACAGCAGCCAGAAGGGCCATTAGCATAAATGCTGCAAACAATAAATGCTGAAGCGATTGTGGAGAAATGCGTACCCTCGATTCTAAGGGGGACGTGGTAAGTGCCACTAATGAAAACGCAAAGAAGGTGCTTTGAAAAGGGAAACACGGTGCTACCAGTCAGTCAATCACACCCACTGCTGGGCCTATCACCTGAGAACATGAGAATCAAAAAGTCACAGGCTGGCAATCCTGCACTCCAACAATATTTAACATAGCCAACACTTGGAAGCAATGAAAATGTCCATCAACCGAGGAATGCACAAAGTAGAAGCGGTCCACGTACACAGTGGAAAATTACTCCAATAAGAAATAAAAATTAAGTTTAAAAATCCAACAAAAGTAAGGAGACATCAGATTGTGTGGGTGTCTCCGGGCACACTCCACTCTAATTTATAACCGAGAAACACCACAGGCCGCAAGGGCTTTTCCCTAGGTACCAGGGTGGGCAACATAGAAAGGCTGCCACCCTCTGGCAGTTACCTGCACAAGCAGCTTTAAAGCCTGTGCTAATGGTCATTGCATAGGAACAAGTACTGCAGAACTGTAAATGAAACCTGCCCTCAAAATGTCTTGAGGGAGGTAATGGCCAAAACATTTCAAAATGTGACACATACTTTAAGAGAACCCTCTGAAGAACGAAGGGGTAATCACAGCTTGAAAAGTAAAAAGGACATGTCTTAAAGCTCAATTTCAACGGATTATGAGGCACGTGTGAATTCAACCACAAAGAGGTATCAGCTCACAATTGTCAGAATAACCATCAGCAAGAAAACTACAAACAATAAATGCTGAAGGTGTTGTGGAGAAATGCCTACCCTCAACATCAAGGGGGACGTAACTTGGAAAGGGCCACGGACGAGAACAGAATGGAGGTGCCTTAAAAAGGTAAACATTGAGCTACCATATGATCCAGCAGGCCCACTCCTCGACCTATAATCTAAGAAGAGAGAATTGGAAAGACACAGGCAGGCAAATCTGCATGGCACAGTATTACAATAGCCAAGATATGGAAGTAACCAAAAAGTCCACCAACAGACGGGTGGACACAGAAGAACTCCTCCATGTACAGATGGAATATTCGCTAGTGAAAAAAATGAAACAATGCCATTTGCAGCACCATAGATGAGTCTAGACGTAATCACGCCACCTGTAGTAAGTGAGAAAGCAAAAGACACATATCCTATCATATCACTTTCAGGAGTTACTTCAAAATTGATACCAGTGAAGATATTGCCACAGAGAAAGGCAATCACAGATTCATTAAAAAACTTATGGTTCACCAAATAGAAAGGGATGAGGATTGGATACACTACCATTTTGGGGTTAACAGAGATATACAAACCATGTGAAATATATAATCACCAAAGATATACGGAAGACCAGGAGAAGACTACTCAACATTGTGTCATAACCTACATGGGAAAAGGATGCGAGGAAGAATAGATACATGTATATGTGTGAAAGAACCACATCTTGCACACCTAGAACAAACAAGGCATTGTAATCAAATTTGCTGGGATAAAAAATAAAAAGTAAATTACAAATATGAACAAGAAGTAATGAGGCATAAACTTAAAGGGCTTTTTCCTGGCACATTCCATTCTAATTTACAACCTAGAACAACACTTCCAGTAAGCCTCTGTTTCCCTAGTAACCAAATTTGGTAAAGGAGAAATGCTGCCACCTTGTGGCCGTTTCCTGCAAGAGCAGCTTTAAACTCACAGCTAATGGTCACTTAACACTCAGAAGGACTCAGGGCTGTAAAGGACACCTGCCCTAAAAAACTGTGCTGAAGTAGGGAGTGGACAAAAAAATTCAAAACAGGCAAATGTTTCAAGAGGAGAGTATGAAGAGTTAAGTTTTATTCACACTCTTTTTAAAAAGAAGGAAAATGGATAAAAGCTCAACCTCAGGGAGTGTTAGACCCATGCAATCTAATCTACAAAAAGTTTCAACTTACACCAGTCGACTGACCATCAGCAAAAAGTCTACAAACAGTAAATGCTGAAGGGATTTTAGAGAACTGTGTACCCTCTACCTGCTGGTGAGACGTAAAGGGGCCACAGCCAATAATGAGAACAGAAAGAAGCTGTGTTTCAAAGTAAAAATGGAGGTACCGTTCAATCCAGCAGGCGCACCATTGGACCTCTCACCTGAGAAGACAAGAATCGAGAAGACACAGGCCGCAAAAGCTGCAGAGCAGCCTTATTCACAATAGCCAAGAGAGTAAAGCAATCAAAATGTCCAACAACAGGTGAATGGATAAAGAAGAAGTGGTCCATGTACACAATGGAATATTAGCTATGGAAAACAATGAACCATTGCTCTCTGAGGCACCACAAATGAGTCTGGAGATAATCATGAAACATGAGGTAGGTCGGAAAGCAAAAGACCTATACACTATGATATCACTTATAGGCGTTACCTAATAACTGACACAAATGAACATATTTCCACAGAGAAAGACGCTCACAGAGTTAGAAAACAAACTATGCTCATCTAAAAGGAAAGGTGGGGGGAATGGATAAATTAAGATTAGTGTTACTATATGTATACAAACACATATTATATACATATCTCAAAAAGACCGACAATATAGCAAGGGAGGTCTGCGGAACCCTCTGTAACATTTTACAAGGGAAGAGGATCTGTAGTTGAATAGACATATGTAATGTACAAATGAACCAGATTGTGTACACCTAGGACAAACAATATTCTAAGCTTTACCCCAATTAAAAAAAAATTTTAAAACCAAGAAGAAATAATGAGACATAAACTTATGGGGGTTTCTCCATGCACATTCCAATGTAATTTACAACCTAGGAACACGACTTCCAGAAAGGCTCTGCTGCCCTAGTACCCAGATTTGGGAATGGAGAAATGCTGCCTGCTTGAGGCCTCTTCCCACAACAGCAGCTTTAAACCCATTGCTAAAGGTCACTAAATATTCACCACACTTGCAGTTCGGTAAATGACACCTGCTCTCTAAAAAAATTCTGGGGTGGAAAATCGACCAAAAATTTCAAAAGAGGACAACCTTCCAAGAGGACAATTTCAAGAGTTCTACTGTACTCCCAATTGTTTCCTTTTTTGAACAGAAAAGAAAACGGCAGAGAAAAATAATGAGTTTTACGAATTTTCAACGACATGCAAACCCAAATTACAAAATCCTATCAGCTCACAGCAGCCAGAAGGGCCATTAGCATAAATGCTGCAAACAATAAATGCTGAAGCGATTGTGGAGAAATGCGTACCCTCGATTCTAAGGGGGACGTGGTAAGTGCCACTAATGAAAACGCAAAGAAGGTGCTTTGAAAAGGGAAACACGGTGCTACCAGTCAGTCAATCACACCCACTGCTGGGCCTATCACCTGAGAACATGAGAATCAAAAAGTCACAGGCTGGCAATCCTGCACTCCAACAATATTTAACATAGCCAACACTTGGAAGCAATGAAAATGTCCATCAACCGAGGAATGCACAAAGTAGAAGCGGTCCACGTACACAGTGGAAAATTACTCCAATAAGAAATAAAAATTAAGTTTAAAAATCCAACAAAAGTAAGGAGACATCAGATTGTGTGGGTGTCTCCGGGCACACTCCACTCTAATTTATAACCGAGAAACACCACAGGCCGCAAGGGCTTTTCCCTAGGTACCAGGGTGGGGAACATAGAAAGGCTGCCACCCTCTGGCAGTTACCTGCACAAGCAGCTTTAAAGCCTGTGCTAATGGTCATTGCATAGGAACAAGTACTGCAGAACTGTAAATGAAACCTGCCCTCAAAATGTCTTGAGGGAGGTAATGGCCAAAACATTTCAAAATGTGACACATACTTTAAGAGAACCCTCTGAAGAACGAAGGGGTAATCACAGCTTGAAAAATAAAAAGGACATGTCTTAAAGCTCAATTTCAACGGATTATGAGGCACGTGTGAATTCAACCACAAAGAGGTATCAGCTCACAATTGTCAGAATAACCATCAGCAAGAAAACTACAAACAATAAATGCTGAAGGTGTTGTGGAGAAATGCCTACCCTCAACATCAAGGGGGACGTAACTTGGAAAGGGCCACGGACGAGAACAGAATGGAGGTGCCTTAAAAAGGTAAACATTGAGCTACCATATGATCCAGCAGGCCCACTCCTCGACCTATAATCTAAGAAGAGAGAATTGGAAAGACACAGGCAGGCAAATCTGCATGGCACAGTATTACAATAGCCAAGATATGGAAGTAACCAAAAAGTCCACCAACAGACGGGTGGACACAGAAGAACTCCTCCATGTACAGATGGAATATTCGCTAGTGAAAAAAATGAAACAATGCCATTTGCAGCACCATAGATGAGTCTAGACGTAATCACGCCACCTGTAGTAAGTGAGAAAGCAAAAGACACATATCCTATCATATCACTTTCAGGAGTTACTTCAAAATTGATACCAGTGAAGATATTGCCACAGAGAAAGGCAATCACAGATTCATTAAAAAACTTATGGTTCACCAAATAGAAAGGGATGAGGATTGGATACACTACCATTTTGGGGTTAACAGAGATATACAAACCATGTGAAATATATAATCACCAAAGATATACGGAAGACCAGGAGAAGACTACTCAACATTGTGTCATAACCTACATGGGAAAAGGATGCGAGGAAGAATAGATACATGTATATGTGTGAAAGAACCACATCTTGCACACCTAGAACAAACAAGGCATTGTAATCAAATTTGCTGGGATAAAAAATAAAAAGTAAATTACAAATATGAACAAGAAGTAATGAGGCATAAACTTAAAGGGCTTTTTCCTGGCACATTCCATTCTAATTTACAACCTAGAACAACACTTCCAGTAAGCCTCTGTTTCCCTAGTAACCAAATTTGGTAAAGGAGAAATGCTGCCACCTTGTGGCCGTTTCCTGCAAGAGCAGCTTTAAACTCACAGCTAATGGTCACTTAACACTCAGAAGGACTCAGGGCTGTAAAGGACACCTGCCCTAAAAAACTGTGCTGAAGTAGGGAGTGGACAAAAAAATTCAAAACAGGCAAATGTTTCAAGAGGAGAGTATGAAGAGTTAAGTTTTATTCACACTCTTTTTAAAAAGAAGGAAAATGGATAAAAGCTCAACCTCAGGGAGTGTTAGACCCATGCAATCTAATCTACAAAAAGTTTCAACTTACACCAGTCGACTGACCATCAGCAAAAAGTCTACAAACAGTAAATGCTGAAGGGATTTTAGAGAACTGTGTACCCTCTACCTGCTGGTGAGACGTAAAGGGGCCACAGCCAATAATGAGAACAGAAAGAAGCTGTGTTTCAAAGTAAAAATGGAGGTACCGTTCAATCCAGCAGGCGCACCATTGGACCTCTCACCTGAGAAGACAAGAATCGAGAAGACACAGGCCGCAAAAGCTGCAGAGCAGCCTTATTCACAATAGCCAAGAGAGTAAAGCAATCAAAATGTCCAACAACAGGTGAATGGATAAAGAAGAAGTGGTCCATGTACACAATGGATATTAGCTATGGAAAACAATGAACCATTGCTCTCTGAGGCACCACAAATGAGTCTGGAGATAATCATGAAACATGAGGTAGGTCGGAAAGCAAAAGACCTATACACTATGATATCACTTATAGGCGTTACCTAATAACTGACACAAATGAACATATTTCCACAGAGAAAGACGCTCACAGAGTTAGAAAACAAACTATGCTCATCTAAAAGGAAAGGTGGGGGGAATGGATAAATTAAGATTAGTGTTACTATATGTATACAAACACATATTATATACATATCTCAAAAAGACCGACAATATAGCAAGGGAGGTCTGCGGAACCCTCTGTAACATTTTACAAGGGAAGAGGATCTGTAGTTGAATAGACATATGTAATGTACAAATGAACCAGATTGTGTACACCTAGGACAAACAATATTCTAAGCTTTACCCCAATTAGAAAAAAATTTTAAAACCAAGAAGAAATAATGAGACATAAACTTATGGGGGTTTCTCCATGCACATTCCAATGTAATTTACAACCTAGGAACACGACTTCCAGAAAGGCTCTGCTGCCCTAGTACCCAGATTTGGGAATGGAGAAATGCTGCCTGCTTGAGGCCTCTTCCCACAACAGCAGCTTTAAACCCATTGCTAAAGGTCACTAAATATTCACCACACTTGCAGTTCGGTAAATGACACCTGCTCTCTAAAAAAATTCTGGGGTGGAAAATCGACCAAAAATTTCAAAAGAGGACAACCTTCCAAGAGGACAATTTCAAGAGTTATACTGTACTCCCAATTGTTTCCTTTTTTGAACAGAAAAGAAAACGGCAGAGAAAAATAATGAGTTTTACGAATTTTCAACGACATGCAAACCCAAATTACAAAATCCTATCAGCTCACAGCAGCCAGAAGGGCCATTAGCATAAATGCTGCAAACAATAAATGCTGAAGCGATTGTGGAGAAATGCGTACCCTCGATTCTAAGGGGGACGTGGTAAGTGCCACTAATGAAAACGCAAAGAAGGTGCTTTGAAAAGGGAAACACGGTGCTACCAGTCAGTCAATCACACCCACTGCTGGGCCTATCACCTGAGAACATGAGAATCAAAAAGTCACAGGCTGGCAATCCTGCACTCCAACAATATTTAACATAGCCAACACTTGGAAGCAATGAAAATGTCCATCAACCGAGGAATGCACAAAGTAGAAGCGGTCCACGTACACAGTGGAAAATTACTCCAATAAGAAATAAAAATTAAGTTTAAAAATCCAACAAAAGTAAGGAGACATCAGATTGTGTGGGTGTCTCCGGGCACACTCCACTCTAATTTATAACCGAGAAACACCACAGGCCGCAAGGGCTTTTCCCTAGGTACCAGGGTGGGCAACATAGAAAGGCTGCCACCCTCTGGCAGTTACCTGCACAAGCAGCTTTAAAGCCTGTGCTAATGGTCATTGCATAGGAACAAGTACTGCAGAACTGTAAATGAAACCTGCCCTCAAAATGTCTTGAGGGAGGTAATGGCCAAAACATTTCAAAATGTGACACATACTTTAAGAGAACCCTCTGAAGAACGAAGGGGTAATCACAGCTTGAAAAGTAAAAAGGACATGTCTTAAAGCTCAATTTCAACGGATTATGAGGCACGTGTGAATTCAACCACAAAGAGGTATCAGCTCACAATTGTCAGAATAACCATCAGCAAGAAAACTACAAACAATAAATGCTGAAGGTGTTGTGGAGAAATGCCTACCCTCAACATCAAGGGGGACGTAACTTGGAAAGGGCCACGGACGAGAACAGAATGGAGGTGCCTTAAAAAGGTAAACATTGAGCTACCATATGATCCAGCAGGCCCACTCCTCGACCTATAATCTAAGAAGAGAGAATTGGAAAGACACAGGCAGGCAAATCTGCATGGCACAGTATTACAATAGCCAAGATATGGAAGTAACCAAAAAGTCCACCAACAGACGGGTGGACACAGAAGAACTCCTCCATGTACAGATGGAATATTCGCTAGTGAAAAAAATGAAACAATGCCATTTGCAGCACCATAGATGAGTCTAGACGTAATCACGCCACCTGTAGTAAGTGAGAAAGCAAAAGACACATATCCTATCATATCACTTTCAGGAGTTACTTCAAAATTGATACCAGTGAAGATATTGCCACAGAGAAAGGCAATCACAGATTCATTAAAAAACTTATGGTTCACCAAATAGAAAGGGATGAGGATTGGATACACTACCATTTTGGGGTTAACAGAGATATACAAACCATGTGAAATATATAATCACCAAAGATATACGGAAGACCAGGAGAAGACTACTCAACATTGTGTCATAACCTACATGGGAAAAGGATGCGAGGAAGAATAGATACATGTATATGTGTGAAAGAACCACATCTTGCACACCTAGAACAAACAAGGCATTGTAATCAAATTTGCTGGGATAAAAAATAAAAAGTAAATTACAAATATGAACAAGAAGTAATGAGGCATAAACTTAAAGGGCTTTTTCCTGGCACATTCCATTCTAATTTACAACCTAGAACAACACTTCCAGTAAGCCTCTGTTTCCCTAGTAACCAAATTTGGTAAAGGAGAAATGCTGCCACCTTGTGGCCGTTTCCTGCAAGAGCAGCTTTAAACTCACAGCTAATGGTCACTTAACACTCAGAAGGACTCAGGGCTGTAAAGGACACCTGCCCTAAAAAACTGTGCTGAAGTAGGGAGTGGACAAAAAAATTCAAAACAGGCAAATGTTTCAAGAGGAGAGTATGAAGAGTTAAGTTTTATTCACACTCTTTTTAAAAAGAAGGAAAATGGATAAAAGCTCAACCTCAGGGAGTGTTAGACCCATGCAATCTAATCTACAAAAAGTTTCAACTTACACCAGTCGACTGACCATCAGCAAAAAGTCTACAAACAGTAAATGCTGAAGGGATTTTAGAGAACTGTGTACCCTCTACCTGCTGGTGAGACGTAAAGGGGCCACAGCCAATAATGAGAACAGAAAGAAGCTGTGTTTCAAAGTAAAAATGGAGGTACCGTTCAATCCAGCAGGCGCACCATTGGACCTCTCACCTGAGAAGACAAGAATCGAGAAGACACAGGCCGCAAAAGCTGCAGAGCAGCCTTATTCACAATAGCCAAGAGAGTAAAGCAATCAAAATGTCCAACAACAGGTGAATGGATAAAGAAGAAGTGGTCCATGTACACAATGGATATTAGCTATGGAAAACAATGAACCATTGCTCTCTGAGGCACCACAAATGAGTCTGGAGATAATCATGAAACATGAGGTAGGTCGGAAAGCAAAAGACCTATACACTATGATATCACTTATAGGCGTTACCTAATAACTGACACAAATGAACATATTTCCACAGAGAAAGACGCTCACAGAGTTAGAAAACAAACTATGCTCATCTAAAAGGAAAGGTGGGGGGAATGGATAAATTAAGATTAGTGTTACTATATGTATACAAACACATATTATATACATATCTCAAAAAGACCGACAATATAGCAAGGGAGGTCTGCGGAACCCTCTGTAACATTTTACAAGGGAAGAGGATCTGTAGTTGAATAGACATATGTAATGTACAAATGAACCAGATTGTGTACACCTAGGACAAACAATATTCTAAGCTTTACCCCAATTAAAAAAAAATTTTAAAACCAAGAAGAAATAATGAGACATAAACTTATGGGGGTTTCTCCATGCACATTCCAATGTAATTTACAACCTAGGAACACGACTTCCAGAAAGGCTCTGCTGCCCTAGTACCCAGATTTGGGAATGGAGAAATGCTGCCTGCTTGAGGCCTCTTCCCACAACAGCAGCTTTAAACCCATTGCTAAAGGTCACTAAATATTCACCACACTTGCAGTTCGGTAAATGACACCTGCTCTCTAAAAAAATTCTGGGGTGGAAAATCGACCAAAAATTTCAAAAGAGGACAACCTTCCAAGAGGACAATTTCAAGAGTTATACTGTACTCCCAATTGTTTCCTTTTTTGAACAGAAAAGAAAACGGCAGAGAAAAATAATGAGTTTTACGAATTTTCAACGACATGCAAACCCAAATTACAAAATCCTATCAGCTCACAGCAGCCAGAAGGGCCATTAGCATAAATGCTGCAAACAATAAATGCTGAAGCGATTGTGGAGAAATGCGTACCCTCGATTCTAAGGGGGACGTGGTAAGTGCCACTAATGAAAACGCAAAGAAGGTGCTTTGAAAAGGGAAACACGGTGCTACCAGTCAGTCAATCACACCCACTGCTGGGCCTATCACCTGAGAACATGAGAATCAAAAAGTCACAGGCTGGCAATCCTGCACTCCAACAATATTTAACATAGCCAACACTTGGAAGCAATGAAAATGTCCATCAACCGAGGAATGCACAAAGTAGAAGCGGTCCACGTACACAGTGGAAAATTACTCCAATAAGAAATAAAAATTAAGTTTAAAAATCCAACAAAAGTAAGGAGACATCAGATTGTGTGGGTGTCTCCGGGCACACTCCACTCTAATTTATAACCGAGAAACACCACAGGCCGCAAGGGCTTTTCCCTAGGTACCAGGGTGGGGAACATAGAAAGGCTGCCACCCTCTGGCAGTTACCTGCACAAGCAGCTTTAAAGCCTGTGCTAATGGTCATTGCATAGGAACAAGTACTGCAGAACTGTAAATGAAACCTGCCCTCAAAATGTCTTGAGGGAGGTAATGGCCAAAACATTTCAAAATGTGACACATACTTTAAGAGAACCCTCTGAAGAACGAAGGGGTAATCACAGCTTGAAAAATAAAAAGGACATGTCTTAAAGCTCAATTTCAACGGATTATGAGGCACGTGTGAATTCAACCACAAAGAGGTATCAGCTCACAATTGTCAGAATAACCATCAGCAAGAAAACTACAAACAATAAATGCTGAAGGTGTTGTGGAGAAATGCCTACCCTCAACATCAAGGGGGACGTAACTTGGAAAGGGCCACGGACGAGAACAGAATGGAGGTGCCTTAAAAAGGTAAACATTGAGCTACCATATGATCCAGCAGGCCCACTCCTCGACCTATAATCTAAGAAGAGAGAATTGGAAAGACACAGGCAGGCAAATCTGCATGGCACAGTATTACAATAGCCAAGATATGGAAGTAACCAAAAAGTCCACCAACAGACGGGTGGACACAGAAGAACTCCTCCATGTACAGATGGAATATTCGCTAGTGAAAAAAATGAAACAATGCCATTTGCAGCACCATAGATGAGTCTAGACGTAATCACGCCACCTGTAGTAAGTGAGAAAGCAAAAGACACATATCCTATCATATCACTTTCAGGAGTTACTTCAAAATTGATACCAGTGAAGATATTGCCACAGAGAAAGGCAATCACAGATTCATTAAAAAACTTATGGTTCACCAAATAGAAAGGGATGAGGATTGGATACACTACCATTTTGGGGTTAACAGAGATATACAAACCATGTGAAATATATAATCACCAAAGATATACGGAAGACCAGGAGAAGACTACTCAACATTGTGTCATAACCTACATGGGAAAAGGATGCGAGGAAGAATAGATACATGTATATGTGTGAAAGAACCACATCTTGCACACCTAGAACAAACAAGGCATTGTAATCAAATTTGCTGGGATAAAAAATAAAAAGTAAATTACAAATATGAACAAGAAGTAATGAGGCATAAACTTAAAGGGCTTTTTCCTGGCACATTCCATTCTAATTTACAACCTAGAACAACACTTCCAGTAAGCCTCTGTTTCCCTAGTAACCAAATTTGGTAAAGGAGAAATGCTGCCACCTTGTGGCCGTTTCCTGCAAGAGCAGCTTTAAACTCACAGCTAATGGTCACTTAACACTCAGAAGGACTCAGGGCTGTAAAGGACACCTGCCCTAAAAAACTGTGCTGAAGTAGGGAGTGGACAAAAAAATTCAAAACAGGCAAATGTTTCAAGAGGAGAGTATGAAGAGTTAAGTTTTATTCACACTCTTTTTAAAAAGAAGGAAAATGGATAAAAGCTCAACCTCAGGGAGTGTTAGACCCATGCAATCTAATCTACAAAAAGTTTCAACTTACACCAGTCGACTGACCATCAGCAAAAAGTCTACAAACAGTAAATGCTGAAGGGATTTTAGAGAACTGTGTACCCTCTACCTGCTGGTGAGACGTAAAGGGGCCACAGCCAATAATGAGAACAGAAAGAAGCTGTGTTTCAAAGTAAAAATGGAGGTACCGTTCAATCCAGCAGGCGCACCATTGGACCTCTCACCTGAGAAGACAAGAATCGAGAAGACACAGGCCGCAAAAGCTGCAGAGCAGCCTTATTCACAATAGCCAAGAGAGTAAAGCAATCAAAATGTCCAACAACAGGTGAATGGATAAAGAAGAAGTGGTCCATGTACACAATGGAATATTAGCTATGGAAAACAATGAACCATTGCTCTCTGAGGCACCACAAATGAGTCTGGAGATAATCATGAAACATGAGGTAGGTCGGAAAGCAAAAGACCTATACACTATGATATCACTTATAGGCGTTACCTAATAACTGACACAAATGAACATATTTCCACAGAGAAAGACGCTCACAGAGTTAGAAAACAAACTATGCTCATCTAAAAGGAAAGGTGGGGGGAATGGATAAATTAAGATTAGTGTTACTATATGTATACAAACACATATTATATACATATCTCAAAAAGACCGACAATATAGCAAGGGAGGTCTGCGGAACCCTCTGTAACATTTTACAAGGGAAGAGGATCTGTAGTTGAATAGACATATGTAATGTACAAATGAACCAGATTGTGTACACCTAGGACAAACAATATTCTAAGCTTTACCCCAATTAAAAAAAAATTTTAAAACCAAGAAGAAATAATGAGACATAAACTTATGGGGGTTTCTCCATGCACATTCCAATGTAATTTACAACCTAGGAACACGACTTCCAGAAAGGCTCTGCTGCCCTAGTACCCAGATTTGGGAATGGAGAAATGCTGCCTGCTTGAGGCCTCTTCCCACAACAGCAGCTTTAAACCCATTGCTAAAGGTCACTAAATATTCACCACACTTGCAGTTCGGTAAATGACACCTGCTCTCTAAAAAAATTCTGGGGTGGAAAATCGACCAAAAATTTCAAAAGAGGACAACCTTCCAAGAGGACAATTTCAAGAGTTATACTGTACTCCCAATTGTTTCCTTTTTTGAACAGAAAAGAAAACGGCAGAGAAAAATAATGAGTTTTACGAATTTTCAACGACATGCAAACCCAAATTACAAAATCCTATCAGCTCACAGCAGCCAGAAGGGCCATTAGCATAAATGCTGCAAACAATAAATGCTGAAGCGATTGTGGAGAAATGCGTACCCTCGATTCTAAGGGGGACGTGGTAAGTGCCACTAATGAAAACGCAAAGAAGGTGCTTTGAAAAGGGAAACACGGTGCTACCAGTCAGTCAATCACACCCACTGCTGGGCCTATCACCTGAGAACATGAGAATCAAAAAGTCACAGGCTGGCAATCCTGCACTCCAACAATATTTAACATAGCCAACACTTGGAAGCAATGAAAATGTCCATCAACCGAGGAATGCACAAAGTAGAAGCGGTCCACGTACACAGTGGAAAATTACTCCAATAAGAAATAAAAATTAAGTTTAAAAATCCAACAAAAGTAAGGAGACATCAGATTGTGTGGGTGTCTCCGGGCACACTCCACTCTAATTTATAACCGAGAAACACCACAGGCCGCAAGGGCTTTTCCCTAGGTACCAGGGTGGGGAACATAGAAAGGCTGCCACCCTCTGGCAGTTACCTGCACAAGCAGCTTTAAAGCCTGTGCTAATGGTCATTGCATAGGAACAAGTACTGCAGAACTGTAAATGAAACCTGCCCTCAAAATGTCTTGAGGGAGGTAATGGCCAAAACATTTCAAAATGTGACACATACTTTAAGAGAACCCTCTGAAGAACGAAGGGGTAATCACAGCTTGAAAAATAAAAAGGACATGTCTTAAAGCTCAATTTCAACGGATTATGAGGCACGTGTGAATTCAACCACAAAGAGGTATCAGCTCACAATTGTCAGAATAACCATCAGCAAGAAAACTACAAACAATAAATGCTGAAGGTGTTGTGGAGAAATGCCTACCCTCAACATCAAGGGGGACGTAACTTGGAAAGGGCCACGGACGAGAACAGAATGGAGGTGCCTTAAAAAGGTAAACATTGAGCTACCATATGATCCAGCAGGCCCACTCCTCGACCTATAATCTAAGAAGAGAGAATTGGAAAGACACAGGCAGGCAAATCTGCATGGCACAGTATTACAATAGCCAAGATATGGAAGTAACCAAAAAGTCCACCAACAGACGGGTGGACACAGAAGAACTCCTCCATGTACAGATGGAATATTCGCTAGTGAAAAAAATGAAACAATGCCATTTGCAGCACCATAGATGAGTCTAGACGTAATCACGCCACCTGTAGTAAGTGAGAAAGCAAAAGACACATATCCTATCATATCACTTTCAGGAGTTACTTCAAAATTGATACCAGTGAAGATATTGCCACAGAGAAAGGCAATCACAGATTCATTAAAAAACTTATGGTTCACCAAATAGAAAGGGATGAGGATTGGATACACTACCATTTTGGGGTTAACAGAGATATACAAACCATGTGAAATATATAATCACCAAAGATATACGGAAGACCAGGAGAAGACTACTCAACATTGTGTCATAACCTACATGGGAAAAGGATGCGAGGAAGAATAGATACATGTATATGTGTGAAAGAACCACATCTTGCACACCTAGAACAAACAAGGCATTGTAATCAAATTTGCTGGGATAAAAAATAAAAAGTAAATTACAAATATGAACAAGAAGTAATGAGGCATAAACTTAAAGGGCTTTTTCCTGGCACATTCCATTCTAATTTACAACCTAGAACAACACTTCCAGTAAGCCTCTGTTTCCCTAGTAACCAAATTTGGTAAAGGAGAAATGCTGCCACCTTGTGGCCGTTTCCTGCAAGAGCAGCTTTAAACTCACAGCTAATGGTCACTTAACACTCAGAAGGACTCAGGGCTGTAAAGGACACCTGCCCTAAAAAACTGTGCTGAAGTAGGGAGTGGACAAAAAAATTCAAAACAGGCAAATGTTTCAAGAGGAGAGTATGAAGAGTTAAGTTTTATTCACACTCTTTTTAAAAAGAAGGAAAATGGATAAAAGCTCAACCTCAGGGAGTGTTAGACCCATGCAATCTAATCTACAAAAAGTTTCAACTTACACCAGTCGACTGACCATCAGCAAAAAGTCTACAAACAGTAAATGCTGAAGGGATTTTAGAGAACTGTGTACCCTCTACCTGCTGGTGAGACGTAAAGGGGCCACAGCCAATAATGAGAACAGAAAGAAGCTGTGTTTCAAAGTAAAAATGGAGGTACCGTTCAATCCAGCAGGCGCACCATTGGACCTCTCACCTGAGAAGACAAGAATCGAGAAGACACAGGCCGCAAAAGCTGCAGAGCAGCCTTATTCACAATAGCCAAGAGAGTAAAGCAATCAAAATGTCCAACAACAGGTGAATGGATAAAGAAGAAGTGGTCCATGTACACAATGGAATATTAGCTATGGAAAACAATGAACCATTGCTCTCTGAGGCACCACAAATGAGTCTGGAGATAATCATGAAACATGAGGTAGGTCGGAAAGCAAAAGACCTATACACTATGATATCACTTATAGGCGTTACCTAATAACTGACACAAATGAACATATTTCCACAGAGAAAGACGCTCACAGAGTTAGAAAACAAACTATGCTCATCTAAAAGGAAAGGTGGGGGGAATGGATAAATTAAGATTAGTGTTACTATATGTATACAAACACATATTATATACATATCTCAAAAAGACCGACAATATAGCAAGGGAGGTCTGCGGAACCCTCTGTAACATTTTACAAGGGAAGAGGATCTGTAGTTGAATAGACATATGTAATGTACAAATGAACCAGATTGTGTACACCTAGGACAAACAATATTCTAAGCTTTACCCCAATTAAAAAAAAAATTTTAAAACCAAGAAGAAATAATGAGACATAAACTTATGGGGGTTTCTCCATGCACATTCCAATGTAATTTACAACCTAGGAACACGACTTCCAGAAAGGCTCTGCTGCCCTAGTACCCAGATTTGGGAATGGAGAAATGCTGCCTGCTTGAGGCCTCTTCCCACAACAGCAGCTTTAAACCCATTGCTAAAGGTCACTAAATATTCACCACACTTGCAGTTCGGTAAATGACACCTGCTCTCTAAAAAAATTCTGGGGTGGAAAATCGACCAAAAATTTCAAAAGAGGACAACCTTCCAAGAGGACAATTTCAAGAGTTATACTGTACTCCCAATTGTTTCCTTTTTTGAACAGAAAAGAAAACGGCAGAGAAAAATAATGAGTTTTACGAATTTTCAACGACATGCAAACCCAAATTACAAAATCCTATCAGCTCACAGCAGCCAGAAGGGCCATTAGCATAAATGCTGCAAACAATAAATGCTGAAGCGATTGTGGAGAAATGCGTACCCTCGATTCTAAGGGGGACGTGGTAAGTGCCACTAATGAAAACGCAAAGAAGGTGCTTTGAAAAGGGAAACACGGTGCTACCAGTCAGTCAATCACACCCACTGCTGGGCCTATCACCTGAGAACATGAGAATCAAAAAGTCACAGGCTGGCAATCCTGCACTCCAACAATATTTAACATAGCCAACACTTGGAAGCAATGAAAATGTCCATCAACCGAGGAATGCACAAAGTAGAAGCGGTCCACGTACACAGTGGAAAATTACTCCAATAAGAAATAAAAATTAAGTTTAAAAATCCAACAAAAGTAAGGAGACATCAGATTGTGTGGGTGTCTCCGGGCACACTCCACTCTAATTTATAACCGAGAAACACCACAGGCCGCAAGGGCTTTTCCCTAGGTACCAGGGTGGGGAACATAGAAAGGCTGCCACCCTCTGGCAGTTACCTGCACAAGCAGCTTTAAAGCCTGTGCTAATGGTCATTGCATAGGAACAAGTACTGCAGAACTGTAAATGAAACCTGCCCTCAAAATGTCTTGAGGGAGGTAATGGCCAAAACATTTCAAAATGTGACACATACTTTAAGAGAACCCTCTGAAGAACGAAGGGGTAATCACAGCTTGAAAAATAAAAAGGACATGTCTTAAAGCTCAATTTCAACGGATTATGAGGCACGTGTGAATTCAACCACAAAGAGGTATCAGCTCACAATTGTCAGAATAACCATCAGCAAGAAAACTACAAACAATAAATGCTGAAGGTGTTGTGGAGAAATGCCTACCCTCAACATCAAGGGGGACGTAACTTGGAAAGGGCCACGGACGAGAACAGAATGGAGGTGCCTTAAAAAGGTAAACATTGAGCTACCATATGATCCAGCAGGCCCACTCCTCGACCTATAATCTAAGAAGAGAGAATTGGAAAGACACAGGCAGGCAAATCTGCATGGCACAGTATTACAATAGCCAAGATATGGAAGTAACCAAAAAGTCCACCAACAGACGGGTGGACACAGAAGAACTCCTCCATGTACAGATGGAATATTCGCTAGTGAAAAAAATGAAACAATGCCATTTGCAGCACCATAGATGAGTCTAGACGTAATCACGCCACCTGTAGTAAGTGAGAAAGCAAAAGACACATATCCTATCATATCACTTTCAGGAGTTACTTCAAAATTGATACCAGTGAAGATATTGCCACAGAGAAAGGCAATCACAGATTCATTAAAAAACTTATGGTTCACCAAATAGAAAGGGATGAGGATTGGATACACTACCATTTTGGGGTTAACAGAGATATACAAACCATGTGAAATATATAATCACCAAAGATGTACGGAAGACCAGGAGAAGACTACTCAACATTGTGTCATAACCTACATGGGAAAAGGATGCGAGGAAGAATAGATACACGTCTATGTGTGAAAGAACCACATCTTGCACACCTAGAACAAACAAGGCATTGCAATCAAATGTGCTGGGATAAAAAATAAAAAGTAAATTACAAATATGAACAAGAAGTAATGAGACATAACCTTAAAGGGCTTTTTCCTGGCACATTCCATTCTAATTTACAACCTAGAACACCACTTCCATTAAGCCTCTGTTTCCCTAGTAACCAAATTTGGTAAAGGAGAAATGCTGCCACCTTGTGGCCGTTTCCTGCAAGAGCAGCTTTAAACTCACAGCTAATGGTCACTTAACACTCAGAAGGACTCAGGGCTGTAAAGGACACCTGCCGTAAAAAAACTGTGCTGAAGTAGGGAATGGACAAAAAAATTCAAAACAGGCAAATGTTTCAAGAGGAGAGTATGAAGAGTGAAGTTTTATTCACACTCTTTTTAAAAAAAAGGAAAATGGATAAAAGCTCAACCTCAGGGCGTGTTAGACCCATGCAATCTAATCTACAAAAAGTTTCAACTTACACCAGTCGACTGACCATCAGCATAAAGTCTACAAACAATAAATGCTGAAGGGGTTTTAGAGAACTGTGTACCCTCTACCTGCTGGTGAGACATAAAGGGCTAACAGCCAATAATTAGAACAGAAAGGAGCTGTGTTTCAAAGTAAAAATGGAGGTACCGTTCAATCCAGCAGGCGCACCATTGGACCTCTCACCTGAGAAGACAAGAATCGAGAAGACACAGGCCGCAAAAGCTGCAGAGCAGCCTTATTCACAATAGCCAAGACAGTAAAGCAATCAAAATGTCCAACAACAGGTGAATGGATAAAGAAGAAGTGGTCCATGTACACAATGGAATATTAGCTATGGAAAACAATGAACCATTGCTCTTTGAGGCACCACAAATGAGTCTGGAGATAATCAGGAAACATGAGGTAGGTCGGAAAGCAAAAGACCTATATTCTATGATATCACTTATAGGCGTTATCTAATAACTGACACAAATGAACATATTTCCACAGAGAAAGACGCTCACAGAGTTAGAAAACAAACTATGCTCATCTAAAAGGAAAGGTGGGGGGAATGGATAAATTAAGATTAGTGTTACTATATGTATACAAACACATATTATATACATATCTCAAAAAGACCGACAATATAGCAAGGGAGGTCTGCGGAACCCTCTGTAACATTTTACAAGGGAAGAGGATCTGTACTTGAATAGACATATGTAATGTACAAATGAACCAGATTGTGTACACCTAGGACAAACAATATGCTAAGCTTTACCCCAATTTAAAAAAATTTTAAAACCAAGAAGAAATAATGAGACATAAACTTATGGGGGTTTCTCCATGCACATTCCAATGTAATTTACAACCTAGGAACACGACTTCCAGAAAGGCTCTGCTGCCCTAGTACCCAGATTTGGGAATGGAGAAATGCTGCCTGCTTGAGGCCTCCTCCCACAACAGCAGCTTTAAACCCATTGCTAAAGGTCACTAAATATTCACCACACTTGCAGTTCGGTAAATGACACCTGCTCTCTAAAAAAATTCTGGGGTGGAAAATCGACCAAAAATTTCAAAAGAGGGCAACCTTCCAAGAAGACGATTTCAAGAGTTCTACTGTACTCCCAACTGTTTCCTTTTTTGAACAGAAAAGAAAACGGCGGAGAAAAATAATGAGTTTTACGAATTTTCAACGACATGCAAACCCAAATTACAAAATCCTATCAGCTCACAGCAGCCAGAAGGGCCATTAGCATAAATGCTGCAAACAATAAATGCTGAAGCGATTGTGGAGAAATGCGTACCCTCGATTCTAAGGGGGACATGGTAAGTGCCACTAATGAAAACGGAAAGAAGGTGCTTTGAAAAGGGAAACACGGTGCTACCAGTCAGTCAATCACACCCACAGCTGGGCCTATCACCTGAGAACATGAGAATCAAAAAGTCACAGGCTGGCAATCCTGCACTCCAACCATATTTACCATAGCCAACGCTTGGAAGCAATGAAAATGTCCATCAACCGAGGAATGCACAAAGTAGAAGTGGTCCACGTACACGGTGGAAAATTACTCCAATAAAAAATAAAAATTAAATTTAAAAATCCAACAAAAGTAAGGAGACATCAGATTGTGTGGGTGTGTCCGGGCACACTCCACTCTAATTTATAACCGAGAAACACCACAGGCCGCAAGGGCTTTTCCCTAGGTACCAGGGTGGGGAACATAGAAAGGCTGCCCCCCTCTGGCAGTTACCTGCAAAAGCAGCTTTAAAGCCTGTGCTAATGGTCATTGCATAGGAACAAGTACTGCAGAACTGTAAATGAAACCTGCCCTCAAAATGTCTTGAGGGAGGTAATGGCCAAAACATTTCAAAATGTGACACATACTTTAAGAGAACCCTCTGAAGAACGAAGGGGTAATCACAGCTTGAAAAATAAAAAGGACATGTCTTAAAGCTCAATTTCAACGGATTATGAGGCACGTGTGAATTCAACCACAAAGAGGTATCAGCTCACAATTGTCAGAATAACCATCAGCAAGAAAACTACAAACAATAAATGCTGAAGGGGTTGTGGAGAAATGCCTACCCTCAACTTCAAGGGGGACGTAACTTGGAAAGGGCCACGAACGAGAACAGAATGGAGGTGCCATATGATCCAGCAGGCCCACTCCTCGACCTATAATCTAAGAAGAGAGAATTGGAAAGACACAGGCAGGCAAATCTGCATGGCACAGTATTACAATAGCCAAGATATGGAAGTAACGAAAAAGTCCACCAATAGACGGGTGGACACAGAAGAACTCCTCCATGTACAGATGGAATATGCGCTAGTGAAAAAAATGAAACAATGCCATTTGCAGCACCATAGATGAGTCTAGACGTAATCACGCCACCTGTAGTAAGTGAGAAAGCAAAAGACACATATCCTATCATATCACTTTCAGGAGTTACTTCAAAATTGATACCAGTGAAGATATTTCCAAAGAGAAAGGCAATCACAGATTCATTAAAAAACTTATGGTTCACCAAATAGAAAGGGATGAGGATTGGATACACTACCATTTTGGGGTTAACAGAGATATACAAACCATGTGAAATATATAATCACCAAAGATGTACGGAAGGCCAGGAGAAGACTACTCAACATTGTTTCATAACCTACATGGGAAAAGGATGCGAGGAAGAATAGAAACACGTATATGTGTGAAAGAACCACATCTTGCACACCTAGAACAAACAAGGCATTGTAATCAAATTTGTTGGGATAAAAAATAAAAAGTAAATTACAAATATGAACAAGAAGTAATGAGACATAACCTTAAAGGGCTTTTTCCTGGCACATTCCATTCTAATTTACAACCTAGAACACCACTTCCATTAAGCCTCTGTTTCCCTAGTAACCAAATTTGGTAAAGTAGAAATGCTGCCACCTTGTGGCCGTTTCCTGCAAGAGCAGCTTTAAACTCACAGCTAATGGTCACTTAACACTCACAAGGACTCAGGGCTGTAAAGGACACCTGCCCTAAAAAAACTGTGCTGAAGTAGGGAATGGACAAAAAAATTCAAAACAGGCAAATGTTTCAAGAGGAGAGTATGAAGAGTGAAGTTTTATTCACACTCTTTTTAAAAAAAAGGAAAATGGATAAAAGCTCAACCTCAGGGAGTGGTAGACCCATGCAATCTAATCTACAAAAAGTTTCAACTTACACCAGTCGACTGACCATCAGCAAAAAGTCTACAAACAATAAATGCTGAATGGGGTTTTAGAGAACTGTGTACCCTCTACCTGCTGGTGAGACGTAAAGGGGTAACAGCCAATAATGAGAACAGAAAGGAGCTGTGTTTCAAAGTAAAAATGGAGGTACCGTTCAATCCAGCAGGCGCACCATTGGACCTCTCACCTGAGAAGACAAGAATCGAGAAGACACAGGCCGCAAAAGCGGCAGAGCAGCCTTATTCACAATAGCCAAGACAGTAAAGCAATCAAAATGTCCAACAACAGGTGAATGGATAAAGAAGAAGTGATCCATGTACACAATGGAATATTAGCTATGGAAAACAATGAACCATTGCTCTCTGAGGCACCACAAATGAGTCTGGAGATAATCAGGAAACATGAGGTAGGTCGGAAAGCAAAAGACCTATATTCTATGATATCACTTATAGGCGTTATCTAATAACTGACACAAATGAACATATTTCCACAGAGAAAGACGCTCACAGAGTTAGAAAACAAACTATGCTCATCTAAAAGGAAAGGTGGGGGGAATGGATAAATTAAGATTAGTGTTACTATATGTATACAAACACATATTATATACATATCTCAAAAAGACCGACAATATAGCAAGGGAGGTCTGCGGAACCCTCTGTAACATTTTACAAGGGAAGAGGATCTGTAGTTGAATAGACATATGTAATGTACAAATGAACCAGATTGTGTACACCTAGGACAAACAATATTCTAAGCTTTACCCCAATTAAAAAAAAATTTTAAAACCAAGAAGAAATAATGAGACATAAACTTATGGGGGTTTCTCCGTGCACATTCCAATGTAATTTACAACCTAGGAACACGACTTCCAGAAAGGCTCTGCTGCCCTAGTACCCAGATTTGGGAATGGAGAAATGCTGCCTGCTTGAGGCCTCTTCCCACAACAGCAGCTTTAAACCCATTGCTAAAGGTCACTAAATATTCACCACACTTGCAGTTCGGTAAATGACACCTGCTCTCTAAAAAAATTCTGGGGTGGAAAATCGACCAAAAATTTCAAAAGAGGACAACCTTCCAAGAGGACAATTTCAAGAGTTATACTGTACTCCCAATCGTTTCCTTTTTTGAACAGAAAAGAAAACGGCAGAGAAAAATAATGAGTTTTACGAATTTTCAACGACATGCAAACCCAAATTACAAAATCCTATCAGCTCACAGCAGCCAGAAGGGCCATTAGCATAAATGCTGCAAACAATAAATGCTGAAGCGATTGTGGAGAAATGCGTACCCTCGATTCTAAGGGGGACGTGGTAAGTGCCACTAATGAAAACGCAAAGAAGGTGCTTTGAAAAGGGAAACACGGTGCTACCAGTCAGTCAATCACACCCACTGCTGGGCCTATCACCTGAGAACATGAGAATCAAAAAGTCACAGGCTGGCAATCCTGCACTCCAACAATATTTAACATAGCCAACACTTGGAAGCAATGAAAATGTCCATCAACTGAGGAATGCACAAAGTAGAAGCGGTCCACGTACACAGTGGAAAATTACTCCAATAAGAAATAAAAATTAAGTTTAAAAATCCAACAAAAGTAAGGAGACATCAGATTGTGTGGGTGTCTCCGGGCACACTCCACTCTAATTTATAACCGAGAAACACCACAGGCCGCAAGGGCTTTTCCCTAGGTACCAGGGTGGGGAACATAGAAAGGCTGCCACCCTCTGGCAGTTACCTGCACAAGCAGCTTTAAAGCCTGTGCTAATGGTCATTGCATAGGAACAAGTACTGCAGAACTGTAAATGAAACCTGCCCTCAAAATGTCTTGAGGGAGGTAATGGCCAAAACATTTCAAAATGTGACACATACTTTAAGAGAACCCTCTGAAGAACGAAGGGGTAATCACAGCTTGAAAAATAAAAAGGACATGTCTTAAAGCTCAATTTCAACGGATTATGAGGCACGTGTGAATTCAACCACAAAGAGGTATCAGCTCACAATTGTCAGAATAACCATCAGCAAGAAAACTACAAACAATAAATGCTGAAGGTGTTGTGGAGAAATGCCTACCCTCAACATCAAGGGGGACGTAACTTGGAAAGGGCCACGGACGAGAACAGAATGGAGGTGCCTTAAAAAGGTAAACATTGAGCTACCATATGATCCAGCAGGCCCACTCCTCGACCTATAATCTAAGAAGAGAGAATTGGAAAGACACAGGCAGGCAAATCTGCATGGCACAGTATTACAATAGCCAAGATATGGAAGTAACCAAAAAGTCCACCAACAGACGGGTGGACACAGAAGAACTCCTCCATGTACAGATGGAATATTCGCTAGTGAAAAAAATGAAACAATGCCATTTGCAGCACCATAGATGAGTCTAGACGTAATCACGCCACCTGTAGTAAGTGAGAAAGCAAAAGACACATATCCTATCATATCACTTTCAGGAGTTACTTCAAAATTGATACCAGTGAAGATATTGCCACAGAGAAAGGCAATCACAGATTCATTAAAAAACTTATGGTTCACCAAATAGAAAGGGATGAGGATTGGATACACTACCATTTTGGGGTTAACAGAGATATACAAACCATGTGAAATATATAATCACCAAAGATGTACGGAAGACCAGGAGAAGACTACTCAACATTGTGTCATAACCTACATGGGAAAAGGATGCGAGGAAGAATAGATACACGTCTATGTGTGAAAGAACCACATCTTGCACACCTAGAACAAACAAGGCATTGCAATCAAATGTGCTGGGATAAAAAATAAAAAGTAAATTACAAATATGAACAAGAAGTAATGAGACATAACCTTAAAGGGCTTTTTCCTGGCACATTCCATTCTAATTTACAACCTAGAACACCACTTCCATTAAGCCTCTGTTTCCCTAGTAACCAAATTTGGTAAAGGAGAAATGCTGCCACCTTGTGGCCGTTTCCTGCAAGAGCAGCTTTAAACTCACAGCTAATGGTCACTTAACACTCACAAGGACTCAGGGCTGTAAAGGACACCTGCCCTAAAAAAACTGTGCTGAAGTAGGGAATGGACAAAAAAATTCAAAACAGGCAAATGTTTCAAGAGGAGAGTATGAAGAGTGAAGTTTTATTCACACTCTTTTTAAAAAAAAGGAAAATGGATAAAAGCTCAACCTCAGGGCGTGGTAGACCCATGCAATCTAATCTACAAAAAGTTTCAACTTACACCAGTCGACTGACCATCAGCAAAAAGTCTACAAACAATAAATGCTGAAGGGGTTTTAGAGAACTGTGTACCCTCTACCTGCTGGTGAGACATAAAGGGCTAACAGCCAATAATTAGAACAGAAAGGAGCTGTGTTTCAAAGTAAAAATGGAGGTACCGTTCAATCCAGCAGGCGCACCATTGGACCTCTCACCTGAGAAGACAAGAATCGAGAAGACACAGGCCGCAAAAGCTGCAGAGCAGCCTTATTCACAATAGCCAAGACAGTAAAGCAATCAAAATGTCCAACAACAGGTGAATGGATAAAGAAGAAGTGGTCCATGTACACAATGGAATATTAGCTATGGAAAACAATGAACCATTGCTCTTTGAGGCACCACAAATGAGTCTGGAGATAATCAGGAAACATGAGGTAGGTCGGAAAGCAAAAGACCTATATTCTATGATATCACTTATAGGCGTTATCTAATAACTGACACAAATGAACATATTTCCACAGAGAAAGACGCTCACAGAGTTAGAAAACAAACTATGCTCATCTAAAAGGAAAGGTGGGGGGAATGGATAAATTAAGATTAGTGTTACTATATGTATACAAACACATATTATATACATATCTCAAAAAGACCGACAATATAGCAAGGGAGGTCTGCGGAACCCTCTGTAACATTTTACAAGGGAAGAGGATCTGTACTTGAATAGACATATGTAATGTACAAATGAACCAGATTGTGTACACCTAGGACAAACAATATGCTAAGCTTTACCCCAATTTAAAAAAATTTTAAAACCAAGAAGAAATAATGAGACATAAACTTATGGGGGTTTCTCCATGCACATTCCAATGTAATTTACAACCTAGGAACACGACTTCCAGAAAGGCTCTGCTGCCCTAGTACCCAGATTTGGGAATGGAGAAATGCTGCCTGCTTGAGGCCTCCTCCCACAACAGCAGCTTTAAACCCATTGCTAAAGGTCACTAAATATTCACCACACTTGCAGTTCGGTAAATGACACCTGCTCTCTAAAAAAATTCTGGGGTGGAAAATCGACCAAAAATTTCAAAAGAGGGCAACCTTCCAAGAAGACGATTTCAAGAGTTCTACTGTACTCCCAACTGTTTCCTTTTTTGAACAGAAAAGAAAACGGCGGAGAAAAATAATGAGTTTTACGAATTTTCAACGACATGCAAACCCAAATTACAAAATCCTATCAGCTCACAGCAGCCAGAAGGGCCATTAGCATAAATGCTGCAAACAATAAATGCTGAAGCGATTGTGGAGAAATGCGTACCCTCGATTCTAAGGGGGACATGGTAAGTGCCACTAATGAAAACGGAAAGAAGGTGCTTTGAAAAGGGAAACACGGTGCTACCAGTCAGTCAATCACACCCACAGCTGGGCCTATCACCTGAGAACATGAGAATCAAAAAGTCACAGGCTGGCAATCCTGCACTCCAACCATATTTACCATAGCCAACGCTTGGAAGCAATGAAAATGTCCATCAACCGAGGAATGCACAAAGTAGAAGTGGTCCACGTACACGGTGGAAAATTACTCCAATAAAAAATAAAAATTAAATTTAAAAATCCAACAAAAGTAAGGAGACATCAGATTGTGTGGGTGTGTCCGGGCACACTCCACTCTAATTTATAACCGAGAAACACCACAGGCCGCAAGGGCTTTTCCCTAGGTACCAGGGTGGGGAACATAGAAAGGCTGCCCCCCTCTGGCAGTTACCTGCAAAAGCAGCTTTAAAGCCTGTGCTAATGGTCATTGCATAGGAACAAGTACTGCAGAACTGTAAATGAAACCTGCCCTCAAAATGTCTTGAGGGAGGTAATGGCCAAAACATTTCAAAATGTGACACATACTTTAAGAGAACCCTCTGAAGAACGAAGGGGTAATCACAGCTTGAAAAATAAAAAGGACATGTCTTAAAGCTCAATTTCAACGGATTATGAGGCACGTGTGAATTCAACCACAAAGAGGTATCAGCTCACAATTGTCAGAATAACCATCAGCAAGAAAACTACAAACAATAAATGCTGAAGGGGTTGTGGAGAAATGCCTACCCTCAACTTCAAGGGGGACGTAACTTGGAAAGGGCCACGAACGAGAACAGAATGGAGGTGCCATATGATCCAGCAGGCCCACTCCTCGACCTATAATCTAAGAAGAGAGAATTGGAAAGACACAGGCAGGCAAATCTGCATGGCACAGTATTACAATAGCCAAGATATGGAAGTAACGAAAAAGTCCACCAATAGACGGGTGGACACAGAAGAACTCCTCCATGTACAGATGGAATATGCGCTAGTGAAAAAAATGAAACAATGCCATTTGCAGCACCATAGATGAGTCTAGACGTAATCACGCCACCTGTAGTAAGTGAGAAAGCAAAAGACACATATCCTATCATATCACTTTCAGGAGTTACTTCAAAATTGATACCAGTGAAGATATTTCCAAAGAGAAAGGCAATCACAGATTCATTAAAAAACTTATGGTTCACCAAATAGAAAGGGATGAGGATTGGATACACTACCATTTTGGGGTTAACAGAGATATACAAACCATGTGAAATATATAATCACCAAAGATGTACGGAAGGCCAGGAGAAGACTACTCAACATTGTTTCATAACCTACATGGGAAAAGGATGCGAGGAAGAATAGAAACACGTATATGTGTGAAAGAACCACATCTTGCACACCTAGAACAAACAAGGCATTGTAATCAAATTTGTTGGGATAAAAAATAAAAAGTAAATTACAAATATGAACAAGAAGTAATGAGACATAACCTTAAAGGGCTTTTTCCTGGCACATTCCATTCTAATTTACAACCTAGAACACCACTTCCATTAAGCCTCTGTTTCCCTAGTAACCAAATTTGGTAAAGTAGAAATGCTGCCACCTTGTGGCCGTTTCCTGCAAGAGCAGCTTTAAACTCACAGCTAATGGTCACTTAACACTCACAAGGACTCAGGGCTGTAAAGGACACCTGCCCTAAAAAAACTGTGCTGAAGTAGGGAATGGACAAAAAAATTCAAAACAGGCAAATGTTTCAAGAGGAGAGTATGAAGAGTGAAGTTTTATTCACACTCTTTTTAAAAAAAAGGAAAATGGATAAAAGCTCAACCTCAGGGAGTGGTAGACCCATGCAATCTAATCTACAAAAAGTTTCAACTTACACCAGTCGACTGACCATCAGCAAAAAGTCTACAAACAATAAATGCTGAATGGGGTTTTAGAGAACTGTGTACCCTCTACCTGCTGGTGAGACGTAAAGGGGTAACAGCCAATAATGAGAACAGAAAGGAGCTGTGTTTCAAAGTAAAAATGGAGGTACCGTTCAATCCAGCAGGCGCACCATTGGACCTCTCACCTGAGAAGACAAGAATCGAGAAGACACAGGCCGCAAAAGCGGCAGAGCAGCCTTATTCACAATAGCCAAGACAGTAAAGCAATCAAAATGTCCAACAACAGGTGAATGGATAAAGAAGAAGTGATCCATGTACACAATGGAATATTAGCTATGGAAAACAATGAACCATTGCTCTCTGAGGCACCACAAATGAGTCTGGAGATAATCAGGAAACATGAGGTAGGTCGGAAAGCAAAAGACCTATATTCTATGATATCACTTATAGGCGTTATCTAATAACTGACACAAATGAACATATTTCCACAGAGAAAGACGCTCACAGAGTTAGAAAACAAACTATGCTCATCTAAAAGGAAAGGTGGGGGGAATGGATAAATTAAGATTAGTGTTACTATATGTATACAAACACATATTATATACATATCTCAAAAAGACCGACAATATAGCAAGGGAGGTCTGCGGAACCCTCTGTAACATTTTACAAGGGAAGAGGATCTGTAGTTGAATAGACATATGTAATGTACAAATGAACCAGATTGTGTACACCTAGGACAAACAATATTCTAAGCTTTACCCCAATTAAAAAAAAATTTTAAAACCAAGAAGAAATAATGAGACATAAACTTATGGGGGTTTCTCCGTGCACATTCCAATGTAATTTACAACCTAGGAACACGACTTCCAGAAAGGCTCTGCTGCCCTAGTACCCAGATTTGGGAATGGAGAAATGCTGCCTGCTTGAGGCCTCTTCCCACAACAGCAGCTTTAAACCCATTGCTAAAGGTCACTAAATATTCACCACACTTGCAGTTCGGTAAATGACACCTGCTCTCTAAAAAAATTCTGGGGTGGAAAATCGACCAAAAATTTCAAAAGAGGACAACCTTCCAAGAGGACAATTTCAAGAGTTATACTGTACTCCCAATCGTTTCCTTTTTTGAACAAAAAAGAAAACGGCAGAGAAAAATAATGAGTTTTACGAATTTTCAACGACATGCAAACCCAAATTACAAAATCCTATCAGCTCACAGCAGCCAGAAGGGCCATTAGCATAAATGCTGCAAACAATAAATGCTGAAGCGATTGTGGAGAAATGCGTACCCTCGATTCTAAGGGGGACGTGGTAAGTGCCACTAATGAAAACGCAAAGAAGGTGCTTTGAAAAGGGAAACACGGTGCTACCAGTCAGTCAATCACACCCACTGCTGGGCCTATCACCTGAGAACATGAGAATCAAAAAGTCACAGGCTGGCAATCCTGCACTCCAACAATATTTAACATAGCCAACACTTGGAAGCAATGAAAATGTCCATCAACCGAGGAATGCACAAAGTAGAAGCGGTCCACGTACACAGTGGAAAATTACTCCAATAAGAAATAAAAATTAAGTTTAAAAATCCAACAAAAGTAAGGAGACATCAGATTGTGTGGGTGTCTCCGGGCACACTCCACTCTAATTTATAACCGAGAAACACCACAGGCCGCAAGGGCTTTTCCCTAGGTACCAGGGTGGGGAACATAGAAAGGCTGCCACCCTCTGGCAGTTACCTGCACAAGCAGCTTTAAAGCCTGTGCTAATGGTCATTGCATAGGAACAAGTACTGCAGAACTGTAAATGAAACCTGCCCTCAAAATGTCTTGAGGGAGGTAATGGCCAAAACATTTCAAAATGTGACACATACTTTAAGAGAACCCTCTGAAGAACGAAGGGGTAATCACAGCTTGAAAAATAAAAAGGACATGTCTTAAAGCTCAATTTCAACGGATTATGAGGCACGTGTGAATTCAACCACAAAGAGGTATCAGCTCACAATTGTCAGAATAACCATCAGCAAGAAAACTACAAACAATAAATGCTGAAGGTGTTGTGGAGAAATGCCTACCCTCAACATCAAGGGGGACGTAACTTGGAAAGGGCCACGGACGAGAACAGAATGGAGGTGCCTTAAAAAGGTAAACATTGAGCTACCATATGATCCAGCAGGCCCACTCCTCGACCTATAATCTAAGAAGAGAGAATTGGAAAGACACAGGCAGGCAAATCTGCATGGCACAGTATTACAATAGCCAAGATATGGAAGTAACCAAAAAGTCCACCAACAGACGGGTGGACACAGAAGAACTCCTCCATGTACAGATGGAATATTCGCTAGTGAAAAAAATGAAACAATGCCATTTGCAGCACCATAGATGAGTCTAGACGTAATCACGCCACCTGTAGTAAGTGAGAAAGCAAAAGACACATATCCTATCATATCACTTTCAGGAGTTACTTCAAAATTGATACCAGTGAAGATATTGCCACAGAGAAAGGCAATCACAGATTCATTAAAAAACTTATGGTTCACCAAATAGAAAGGGATGAGGATTGGATACACTACCATTTTGGGGTTAACAGAGATATACAAACCATGTGAAATATATAATCACCAAAGATGTACGGAAGACCAGGAGAAGACTACTCAACATTGTGTCATAACCTACATGGGAAAAGGATGCGAGGAAGAATAGATACACGTCTATGTGTGAAAGAACCACATCTTGCACACCTAGAACAAACAAGGCATTGCAATCAAATGTGCTGGGATAAAAAATAAAAAGTAAATTACAAATATGAACAAGAAGTAATGAGACATAACCTTAAAGGGCTTTTTCCTGGCACATTCCATTCTAATTTACAACCTAGAACACCACTTCCATTAAGCCTCTGTTTCCCTAGTAACCAAATTTGGTAAAGGAGAAATGCTGCCACCTTGTGGCCGTTTCCTGCAAGAGCAGCTTTAAACTCACAGCTAATGGTCACTTAACACTCACAAGGACTCAGGGCTGTAAAGGACACCTGCCCTAAAAAAACTGTGCTGAAGTAGGGAATGGACAAAAAAATTCAAAACAGGCAAATGTTTCAAGAGGAGAGTATGAAGAGTGAAGTTTTATTCACACTCTTTTTAAAAAAAAGGAAAATGGATAAAAGCTCAACCTCAGGGCGTGGTAGACCCATGCAATCTAATCTACAAAAAGTTTCAACTTACACCAGTCGACTGACCATCAGCAAAAAGTCTACAAACAATAAATGCTGAAGGGGTTTTAGAGAACTGTGTACCCTCTACCTGCTGGTGAGACATAAAGGGCTAACAGCCAATAATTAGAACAGAAAGGAGCTGTGTTTCAAAGTAAAAATGGAGGTACCGTTCAATCCAGCAGGCGCACCATTGGACCTCTCACCTGAGAAGACAAGAATCGAGAAGACACAGGCCGCAAAAGCTGCAGAGCAGCCTTATTCACAATAGCCAAGACAGTAAAGCAATCAAAATGTCCAACAACAGGTGAATGGATAAAGAAGAAGTGGTCCATGTACACAATGGAATATTAGCTATGGAAAACAATGAACCATTGCTCTTTGAGGCACCACAAATGAGTCTGGAGATAATCAGGAAACATGAGGTAGGTCGGAAAGCAAAAGACCTATATTCTATGATATCACTTATAGGCGTTATCTAATAACTGACACAAATGAACATATTTCCACAGAGAAAGACGCTCACAGAGTTAGAAAACAAACTATGCTCATCTAAAAGGAAAGGTGGGGGGAATGGATAAATTAAGATTAGTGTTACTATATGTATACAAACACATATTATATACATATCTCAAAAAGACCGACAATATAGCAAGGGAGGTCTGCGGAACCCTCTGTAACATTTTACAAGGGAAGAGGATCTGTACTTGAATAGACATATGTAATGTACAAATGAACCAGATTGTGTACACCTAGGACAAACAATATGCTAAGCTTTACCCCAATTTAAAAAATTTTTAAAACCAAGAAGAAATAATGAGGCCTAAACTTATGGGGGTTTCTCCGTGCACATTCCAATGTAATTTACAACCTAGGAACACGACTTCCAGAAAGGCTCTGCTGCCCTAGTACCCAGATTTGGGAATGGAGAAATGCTGCCTGCTTGAGGCCTCTTCCCACAACAGCAGCTTTAAACCCATTGCTAAAGGTCACTAAATATTCACCACACTTGCAGTTCGGTAAATGACACCTGCTCTCTAAAAAAATTCTGGGGTGGAAAATCGACCAGAAATTTCAAAAGAGGGCAACCTTCCAAGAAGACGATTTCAAGAGTTCTACTGTACTCCCAACTGTTTCCTTTTTTGAACAGAAAAGAAAACGGCGGAGAAAAATAATGAGTTTTACGAATTTTCAATGACATGCAAACCCAAATTACAAAATCCTATCAGCTCACAGCAGCCAGAAGGGCCATTAGCATAAATGCTGCAAACAATAAATGCTGAAGCGATTGTGGAGAAATGCGTACCCTCGATTCTAAGGGGGACATGGTAAGTGCCACTAATGAAAATGCGAAGAAGGTGCTTTGAAAAGGGAAACACGGTGCTACCAGTCAGTCAATCACTCCCACAGCTGGGCCTATCACCTGAGAACATGAGAATCAAAAAGTCACAGGCTGGCAATCCTGCACTCCAACAATATTTACCATAGCCAACGCTTGGAAGCAATGAAAATGTCCATCAACCGAGGAATGCACAAAGTAGAAGTGGTCCACGTACACAGTGGAAAATTACTCCAATAAAAAATAAAAATTAAATTTAAAAATCCAACAAAAGAAAGGAGACATCAGATTGTGTGGGTGTGTCCGGGCACACTCCACTCTAATTTATAACCGAGAAACACCACAGGCCGCAAGGGCTTTTCCCTAGGTACCAGGGTGGGGAACATAGAAAGGCTGCCCCCCTCTGGCAGTTACCTGCAAAAGCAGCTTTAAAGCCTGTGCTAATGGTCATTTCATAGGAACAAGTACTGCAGAACTGTAAATGAAACCTGCCCTCAAAATGTCTTGAGGGAGGTAATGGCCAAAACATTTCAAAATGTGACACATACTTTAAGAGAACCCTCTGAAGAACGAAGGGGTAATCACAGCTTGAAAAATAAAAAGGACATGTCTTAAAGCTCAATTTCAACGGATTATGAGGCACGTGTGAATTCAACCACAAAGAGGTATCAGCTCACAATTGTCAGAATAACCATCAGCAAGAAAACTACAAACAATAAATGCTGAAGGTGTTGTGGAGAAATGCCTACCCTCAACTTCAAGGGGGACGTAACTTGGAAAGGGCCACGAACGAGAACAGAATGGAGCTGCCATATGATCCAGCAGGCCCACTCCTCGACCTATAATCTAAGAAGAGAGAATTGGAAAGACACAGGCAGGCAAATCTGCATGGCACAGTATTACAATAGCCAAGATATGGAAGTAACGAAAAAGTCCAAAAACAGACGGGTGGACACAGAAGAACTCCTCCATGTACAGACGGAATATTCGCTAGTGAAAAAAATGAAACAATGCCATTTGCAGCACCATAGATGAGTCTAGACGTAATCACGCCAGCTGTAGTAAGTGAGAAAGCAAAAGACACATATCCTATCATATCACTTTCAGGAGTTACTTCAAAATGGATACCAGTGAAGATATTTCCACAGAGAAAGGCAATCACAGATTCATTAAAAAACTTATGGTTCACCAAATAGAAAGGGATGAGGATTGGATACACTACCATATTGGGGTTAACAGAGATATACAAACCATGTGAAATATATAATCACCAAAGATGTACGGAAGACCAGGAGAAGACTACTCAACATTGTGTCATAACCTACATGGGAAAAGGATGCGAGGAAGAATAGATACACGTCTATGTGTGAAAGAACCACATCTTGCACACCTAGAACAAACAAGGCATTGCAATCAAATGTGCTGGGATAAAAAATAAAAAGTAAATTACAAATATGAACAAGAAGTAATGAGACATAACCTTAAAGGGCTTTTTCCTGGCACATTCCATTCTAATTTACAACCTAGAACACCACTTCCATTAAGCCTCTGTTTCCCTAGTAACCAAATTTGGTAAAAGAGAAATGCTGCCACCTTGTGGCCGTTTCCTGCAAGAGCAGCTTTAAACTCACAGCTAATGGTCACTTAACACTCAGAAGGACTCAGGGCTGTAAAGGACACCTGCCCTAAAAAAACTGTGCTGAAGTAGGGAATGGACAAAAAAATTCAAAACAGGCAAATGTTTCAAGAGGAGAGTATGAAGAGTGAAGTTTTATTCACACTCTTTTTAAAAAAAAGGAAAATGGATAAAAGCTCAACCTCAGGGAGTGTTAGACCCATGCAATCTAATCTACAAAAAGTTTCAACTTACACCAGTCGACTGACCATCAGCAAAAAGTCTACAAACAATAAATGCTGAAGGGGTTTTAGAGAACTGTGTACCCTCTACCTGCTGGTGAGACGTAAAGGGCTAACAGCCAATAATGAGAACAGAAAGGAGCTGTGTTTCAAAGTAAAAATGGAGGTACCGTTCAATCCAGCAGGCGCACCATTGGACCTCTCACCTGAGAAGACAAGAATCGAGAAGACACAGGCCGCAAAAGCTGCAGAGCAGCCTTATTCACAATAGCCAAGACAGTAAAGCAATCAAAATGTCCAACAACAGGTGAATGGATAAAGAAGAAGTGGTCCATGTACACAATGGAATATTAGCTATGGAAAACAATGAACCATTGCTCTCTGAGGCACCACAAATGAGTCTGCAGATAATCAGGAAACATGAGGTAGGTCGGAAAGCAAAAGACCTATATTCTATGATATCACTTATAGGCGTTATCTAATAACTGACACAAATGAACATATTTCCACAGAGAAAGACGCTCACAGAGTTAGAAAACAAACTATGCTCATCTAAAAGGAAAGGTGGGGGGAATGGATAAATTAAGATTAGTGTTACTATATGGATACAAACACATATTATATACATATCTCAAAAAGACCGACAATATAGCAAGGGAGGTCTGCGGAACCCTCTGTAACATTTTACAAGGGAAGAGGATCTGTACTTGAATAGACATATGTAATGTACAAATGAACCAGATTGTGTACACCTAGGACAAACAATATGCTAAGCTTTACCCCAATTTAAAAAATTTTTAAAACCAAGAAGAAATAATGAGGCCTAAACTTATGGGGGTTTCTCCGTGCACATTCCAATGTAATTTACAACCTAGGAACACGACTTCCAGAAAGGCTCTGCTGCCCTAGTACCCAGATTTGGGAATGGAGAAATGCTGCCTGCTTGAGGCCTCTTCCCACAACAGCAGCTTTAAACCCATTGCTAAAGGTCACTAAATATTCACCACACTTGCAGTTCGGTAAATGACACCTGCTCTCTAAAAAAATTCTGGGGTGGAAAATCGACCAGAAATTTCAAAAGAGGGCAACCTTCCAAGAAGACGATTTCAAGAGTTCTACTGTACTCCCAACTGTTTCCTTTTTTGAACAGAAAAGAAAACGGCGGAGAAAAATAATGAGTTTTACGAATTTTCAATGACATGCAAACCCAAATTACAAAATCCTATCAGCTCACAGCAGCCAGAAGGGCCATTAGCATAAATGCTGCAAACAATAAATGCTGAAGCGATTGTGGAGAAATGCGTACCCTCGATTCTAAGGGGGACATGGTAAGTGCCACTAATGAAAACGCGAAGAAGGTGCTTTGAAAAGGGAAACACGGTGCTACCAGTCAGTCAATCACTCCCACAGCTGGGCCTATCACCTGAGAACATGAGAATCAAAAAGTCACAGGCTGGCAATCCTGCACTCCAACAATATTTACCATAGCCAACGCTTGGAAGCAATGAAAATGTCCATCAACCGAGGAATGCACAAAGTAGAAGTGGTCCACGTACACAGTGGAAAATTACTCCAATAAAAAATAAAAATTAAATTTAAAAATCCAACAAAAGAAAGGAGACATCAGATTGTGTGGGTGTGTCCGGGCACACTCCACTCTAATTTATAACCGAGAAACACCACAGGCCGCAAGGGCTTTTCCCTAGGTACCAGGGTGGGGAACATAGAAAGGCTGCCCCCCTCTGGCAGTTACCTGCAAAAGCAGCTTTAAAGCCTGTGCTAATGGTCATTTCATAGGAACAAGTACTGCAGAACTGTAAATGAAACCTGCCCTCAAAATGTCTTGAGGGAGGTAATGGCCAAAACATTTCAAAATGTGACACATACTTTAAGAGAACCCTCTGAAGAACGAAGGGGTAATCACAGCTTGAAAAATAAAAAGGACATGTCTTAAAGCTCAATTTCAACGGATTATGAGGCACGTGTGAATTCAACCACAAAGAGGTATCAGCTCACAATTGTCAGAATAACCATCAGCAAGAAAACTACAAACAATAAATGCTGAAGGTGTTGTGGAGAAATGCCTACCCTCAACTTCAAGGGGGACGTAACTTGGAAAGGGCCACGAACGAGAACAGAATGGAGGTGCCATATGATCCAGCAGGCCCACTCCTCGACCTATAATCTAAGAAGAGAGAATTGGAAAGACACAGGCAGGCAAATCTGCATGGCACAGTATTACAATAGCCAAGATATGGAAGTAACGAAAAAGTCCAAAAACAGACGGGTGGACACAGAAGAACTCCTCCATGTACAGACGGAATATTCGCTAGTGAAAAAAATGAAACAATGCCATTTGCAGCACCATAGATGAGTCTAGACGTAATCACGCCAGCTGTAGTAAGTGAGAAAGCAAAAGACACATATCCTATCATATCACTTTCAGGAGTTACTTCAAAATGGATACCAGTGAAGATATTTCCACAGAGAAAGGCAATCACAGATTCATTAAAAAACTTATGGTTCACCAAATAGAAAGGGATGAGGATTGGATACACTACTATATTGGGGTTAACAGAGATATACAAACCATGTGAAATATATAATCACCAAAGATGTACGGAAGACCAGGAGAAGACTACTCAACATTGTGTCATAACCTACATGGGAAAAGGATGCGAGGAAGAATAGATACACGTCTATGTGTGAAAGAACCACATCTTGCACACCTAGAACAAACAAGGCATTGCAATCAAATGTGCTGGGATAAAAAATAAAAAGTAAATTACAAATATGAACAAGAAGTAATGAGACATAACCTTAAAGGGCTTTTTCCTGGCACATTCCATTCTAATTTACAACCTAGAACACCACTTCCATTAAGCCTCTGTTTCCCTAGTAACCAAATTTGGTAAAAGAGAAATGCTGCCACCTTGTGGCCGTTTCCTGCAAGAGCAGCTTTAAACTCACAGCTAATGGTCACTTAACACTCAGAAGGACTCAGGGCTGTAAAGGACACCTGCCCTAAAAAAACTGTGCTGAAGTAGGGAATGGACAAAAAAATTCAAAACAGGCAAATGTTTCAAGAGGAGAGTATGAAGAGTGAAGTTTTATTCACACTCTTTTTAAAAAAAAAGGAAAATGGATAAAAGCTCAACCTCAGGGAGTGTTAGACCCATGCAATCTAATCTACAAAAAGTTTCAACTTACACCAGTCGACTGACCATCAGCAAAAAGTCTACAAACAATAAATGCTGAAGGGGTTTTAGAGAACTGTGTACCCTCTACCTGCTGGTGAGACGTAAAGGGCTAACAGCCAATAATGAGAACAGAAAGGAGCTGTGTTTCAAAGTAAAAATGGAGGTACCGTTCAATCCAGCAGGCGCACCATTGGACCTCTCACCTGAGAAGACAAGAATCGAGAAGACACAGGCCGCAAAAGCTGCAGAGCAGCCTTATTCACAATAGCCAAGAGAGTAAAGCAATCAAAATGTCCAACAACAGGTGAATGGATAAAGAAGAAGTGGTCCATGTACACAATGGAATATTAGCTATGGAAAACAATGAACCATTGCTCTCTGAGGCACCACAAATGAGTCTGGAGATAATCATGAAACATGAGGTAGGTCGGAAAGCAAAAGACCTATACACTATGATATCACTTATAGGCGTTACCTAATAACTGACACAAATGAACATATTTCCACAGAGAAAGACGCTCACAGAGTTAGAAAACAAACTATGCTCATCTAAAAGGAAAGGTGGGGGGAATGGATAAATTAAGATTAGTGTTACTATATGTATACAAACACATATTATATACATATCTCAAAAAGACCGACAATATAGCAAGGGAGGTCTGCGGAACCCTCTGTAACATTTTACAAGGGAAGAGGATCTGTACTTGAATAGACATATGTAATGTACAAATGAACCAGATTGTGTACACCTAGGACAAACAATATTCTAAGCTTTACCCCAATTAAAAAAAAATTTTAAAACCAAGAAGAAATAATGAGACATAAACTTATGGGGGTTTCTCCATGCACATTCCAATGTAATTTACAACCTAGGAACACGACTTCCAGAAAGGCTCTGCTGCCCTAGTACCCAGATTTGGGAATGGAGAAATGCTGCCTGCTTGAGGCCTCTTCCCACAACAGCAGCTTTAAACCCATTGCTAAAGGTCACTAAATATTCACCACACTTGCAGTTCGGTAAATGACACCTGCTCTCTAAAAAAATTCTGGGGTGGAAAATCGACCAAAAATTTCAAAAGAGGACAACCTTCCAAGAGGACAATTTCAAGAGTTATACTGTACTCCCAATTGTTTCCTTTTTTGAACAGAAAAGAAAACGGCAGAGAAAAATAATGAGTTTTACGAATTTTCAACGACATGCAAACCCAAATTACAAAATCCTATCAGCTCACAGCAGCCAGAAGGGCCATTAGCATAAATGCTGCAAACAATAAATGCTGAAGCGATTGTGGAGAAATGCGTACCCTCGATTCTAAGGGGGACGTGGTAAGTGCCACTAATGAAAACGCAAAGAAGGTGCTTTGAAAAGGGAAACACGGTGCTACCAGTCAGTCAATCACACCCACTGCTGGGCCTATCACCTGAGAACATGAGAATCAAAAAGTCACAGGCTGGCAATCCTGCACTCCAACAATATTTAACATAGCCAACACTTGGAAGCAATGAAAATGTCCATCAACCGAGGAATGCACAAAGTAGAAGCGGTCCACGTACACAGTGGAAAATTACTCCAATAAGAAATAAAAATTAAGTTTAAAAATCCAACAAAAGTAAGGAGACATCAGATTGTGTGGGTGTCTCCGGGCACACTCCACTCTAATTTATAACCGAGAAACACCACAGGCCGCAAGGGCTTTTCCCTAGGTACCAGGGTGGGCAACATAGAAAGGCTGCCACCCTCTGGCAGTTACCTGCACAAGCAGCTTTAAAGCCTGTGCTAATGGTCATTGCATAGGAACAAGTACTGCAGAACTGTAAATGAAACCTGCCCTCAAAATGTCTTGAGGGAGGTAATGGCCAAAACATTTCAAAATGTGACACATACTTTAAGAGAACCCTCTGAAGAACGAAGGGGTAATCACAGCTTGAAAAATAAAAAGGACATGTCTTAAAGCTCAATTTCAACGGATTATGAGGCACGTGTGAATTCAACCACAAAGAGGTATCAGCTCACAATTGTCAGAATAACCATCAGCAAGAAAACTACAAACAATAAATGCTGAAGGTGTTGTGGAGAAATGCCTACCCTCAACATCAAGGGGGACGTAACTTGGAAAGGGCCACGGACGAGAACAGAATGGAGGTGCCTTAAAAAGGTAAACATTGAGCTACCATATGATCCAGCAGGCCCACTCCTCGACCTATAATCTAAGAAGAGAGAATTGGAAAGACACAGGCAGGCAAATCTGCATGGCACAGTATTACAATAGCCAAGATATGGAAGTAACCAAAAAGTCCACCAACAGACGGGTGGACACAGAAGAACTCCTCCATGTACAGATGGAATATTCGCTAGTGAAAAAAATGAAACAATGCCATTTGCAGCACCATAGATGAGTCTAGACATAATCACGCCACCTGTAGTAAGTGAGAAAGCAAAAGACACATATCCTATCATATCACTTTCAGGAGTTACTTCAAAATTGATACCAGTGAAGATATTGCCACAGAGAAAGGCAATCACAGATTCATTAAAAAACTTATGGTTCACCAAATAGAAAGGGATGAGGATTGGATACACTACCATTTTGGGGTTAACAGAGATATACAAACCATGTGAAATATATAATCACCAAAGATGTACGGAAGACCAGGAGAAGACTACTCAACATTGTGTCATAACCTACATGGGAAAAGGATGCGAGGAAGAATAGATACACGTCTATGTGTGAAAGAACCACATCTTGCACACCTAGAAAAAACAAGGCTTTGCAATCAAATGTGCTGGGATAAAAAATAAAAAGTAAATTACAAATATGAACAAGAAGTAATGAGACATAACCTTAAAGGGCTTTTTCCTGGCACATTCCATTCTAATTTACAACCTAGAACACCACTTCCATTAAGCCTCTGTTTCCCTAGTAACCAAATTTGGTAAAAGAGAAATGCTGCCACCTTGTGGCCGTTTCCTGCAAGAGCAGCTTTAAACTCACAGCTAATGGTCACTTAACACTCACAAGGACTCAGGGCTGTAAAGGACACCTGCCCTAAAAAAACTGTGCTGAAGTAGGGAATGGACAAAAAAATTCAAAACAGGCAAATGTTTCAAGAGGAGAGTATGAAGAGTGAAGTTTTATTCACACTCTTTTTAAAAAAAAGGAAAATGGATAAAAGCTCAACCTCAGGGAGTGTTAGACCCATGCAATCTAATCTACAAAAAGTTTCAACTTACACCAGTCGACTGACCATCAGCAAAAAGTCTACAAACAATAAATGCTGAAGGGGTTTTAGAGAACTGTGTACCCTCTACCTGCTGGTGAGACATAAAGGGCTAACAGCCAATAATTAGAACAGAAAGGAGCTGTGTTTCAAAGTAAAAATGGAGGTACCGTTCAATCCAGCAGGCGCACCATTGGACCTCTCACCTGAGAAGACAAGAATCGAGAAGACACAGGCCGCAAAAGCTGCAGAGCAGCCTTATTCACAATAGCCAAGACAGTAAAGCAATCAAAATGTCCAACAACAGGTGAATGGATAAAGAAGAAGTGGTCCATGTACACAATGGAATATTAGCTATGGAAAACAATGAACCATTGCTCTTTGAGGCACCACAAATGAGTCTGGAGATAATCAGGAAACATGAGGTAGGTCGGAAAGCAAAAGACCTATATTCTATGATATCACTTATAGGCGTTATCTAATAACTGACACAAATGAACATATTTCCACAGAGAAAGACGCTCACAGAGTTAGAAAACAAACTATGCTCATCTAAAAGGAAAGGTGGGGGGAATGGATAAATTAAGATTAGTGTTACTATATGTATACAAACACATATTATATACATATCTCAAAAAGACCGACAATATAGCAAGGGAGGTCTGCGGAACCCTCTGTAACATTTTACAAGGGAAGAGGATCTGTACTTGAATAGACATATGTAATGTACAAATGAACCAGATTGTGTACACCTAGGACAAACAATATGCTAAGCTTTACCCCAATTTAAAAAAATTTTAAAACCAAGAAGAAATAATGAGACATAAACTTATGGGGGTTTCTCCATGCACATTCCAATGTAATTTACAACCTAGGAACACGACTTCCAGAAAGGCTCTGCTGCCCTAGTACCCAGATTTGGGAATGGAGAAATGCTGCCTGCTTGAGGCCTCTTCCCACAACAGCAGCTTTAAACCCATTGCTAAAGGTCACTAAATATTCACCACACTTGCAGTTCGGTAAATGACACCTGCTCTCTAAAAAAATTCTGGGGTGGAAAATCGACCAAAAATTTCAAAAGAGGACAACCTTCCAAGAGGACAATTTCAAGAGTTATACTGTACTCCCAATTGTTTCCTTTTTTGAACAGAAAAGAAAACGGCAGAGAAAAATAATGAGTTTTACGAATTTTCAACGACATGCAAACCCAAATTACAAAATCCTATCAGCTCACAGCAGCCAGAAGGGCCATTAGCATAAATGCTGCAAACAATAAATGCTGAAGCGATTGTGGAGAAATGCGTACCCTCGATTCTAAGGGGGACGTGGTAAGTGCCACTAATGAAAACGCAAAGAAGGTGCTTTGAAAAGGGAAACACGGTGCTACCAGTCAGTCAATCACACCCACTGCTGGGCCTATCACCTGAGAACATGAGAATCAAAAAGTCACAGGCTGGCAATCCTGCACTCCAACAATATTTAACATAGCCAACACTTGGAAGCAATGAAAATGTCCATCAACCGAGGAATGCACAAAGTAGAAGCGGTCCACGTACGCAGTGGAAAATTACTCCAATAAGAAATAAAAATTAAGTTTAAAAATCCAACAAAAGTAAGGAGACATCAGATTGTGTGGGTGTCTCCGGGCACACTCCACTCTAATTTATAACCGAGAAACACCACAGGCCGCAAGGGCTTTTCCCTAGGTACCAGGGTGGGGAACATAGAAAGGCTGCCACCCTCTGGCAGTTACCTGCACAAGCAGCTTTAAAGCCTGTGCTAATGGTCATTGCATAGGAACAAGTACTGCAGAACTGTAAATGAAACCTGCCCTCAAAATGTCTTGAGGGAGGTAATGGCCAAAACATTTCAAAATGTGACACATACTTTAAGAGAACCCTCTGAAGAACGAAGGGGTAATCACAGCTTGAAAAATAAAAAGGACATGTCTTAAAGCTCAATTTCAACGGATTATGAGGCACGTGTGAATTCAACCACAAAGAGGTATCAGCTCACAATTGTCAGAATAACCATCAGCAAGAAAACTACAAACAATAAATGCTGAAGGTGTTGTGGAGAAATGCCTACCCTCAACATCAAGGGGGACGTAACTTGGAAAGGGCCACGGACGAGAACAGAATGGAGGTGCCTTAAAAAGGTAAACATTGAGCTACCATATGATCCAGCAGGCCCACTCCTCGACCTATAATCTAAGAAGAGAGAATTGGAAAGACACAGGCAGGCAAATCTGCATGGCACAGTATTACAATAGCCAAGATATGGAAGTAACCAAAAAGTCCACCAACAGACGGGTGGACACAGAAGAACTCCTCCATGTACAGATGGAATATTTGCTAGTGAAAAAAATGAAACAATGCCATTTGCAGCACCATAGATGAGTCTAGACGTAATCACGCCACCTGTAGTAAGTGAGAAAGCAAAAGACACATATCCTATCATATCACTTTCAGGAGTTACTTCAAAATTGATACCAGTGAAGATATTGCCACAGAGAAAGGCAATCACAGATTCATTAAAAAACTTATGGTTCACCAAATAGAAAGGGATGAGGATTGGATACACTACCATTTTGGGGTTAACAGAGATATACAAACCATGTGAAATATATAATCACCAAAGATATACGGAAGACCAGGAGAAGACTACTCAACATTGTGTCATAACCTACATGGGAAAAGGATGCGAGGAAGAATAGATACATGTATATGTGTGAAAGAACCACATCTTGCACACCTAGAACAAACAAGGCATTGTAATCAAATTTGCTGGGATAAAAAATAAAAAGTAAATTACAAATATGAACAAGAAGTAATGAGGCATAAACTTAAAGGGCTTTTTCCTGGCACATTCCATTCTAATTTACAACCTAGAACAACACTTCCAGTAAGCCTCTGTTTCCCTAGTAACCAAATTTGGTAAAGGAGAAATGCTGCCACCTTGTGGCCGTTTCCTGCAAGAGCAGCTTTAAACTCACAGCTAATGGTCACTTAACACTCAGAAGGACTCAGGGCTGTAAAGGACACCTGCCCTAAAAAACTGTGCTGAAGTAGGGAGTGGACAAAAAAATTCAAAACAGGCAAATGTTTCAAGAGGAGAGTATGAAGAGTTAAGTTTTATTCACACTCTTTTTAAAAAGAAGGAAAATGGATAAAAGCTCAACCTCAGGGAGTGTTAGACCCATGCAATCTAATCTACAAAAAGTTTCAACTTACACCAGTCGACTGACCATCAGCAAAAAGTCTACAAACAGTAAATGCTGAAGGGATTTTAGAGAACTGTGTACCCTCTACCTGCTGGTGAGACGTAAAGGGGCCACAGCCAATAATGAGAACAGAAAGAAGCTGTGTTTCAAAGTAAAAATGGAGGTACCGTTCAATCCAGCAGGCGCACCATTGGACCTCTCACCTGAGAAGACAAGAATCGAGAAGACACAGGCCGCAAAAGCTGCAGAGCAGCCTTATTCACAATAGCCAAGAGAGTAAAGCAATCAAAATGTCCAACAACAGGTGAATGGATAAAGAAGAAGTGGTCCATGTACACAATGGAATATTAGCTATGGAAAACAATGAACCATTGCTCTCTGAGGCACCACAAATGAGTCTGGAGATAATCATGAAACATGAGGTAGGTCGGAAAGCAAAAGACCTATACACTATGATATCACTTATAGGCGTTACCTAATAACTGACACAAATGAACATATTTCCACAGAGAAAGACGCTCACAGAGTTAGAAAACAAACTATGCTCATCTAAAAGGAAAGGTGGGGGGAATGGATAAATTAAGATTAGTGTTACTATATGTATACAAACACATATTATATACATATCTCAAAAAGACCGACAATATAGCAAGGGAGGTCTGCGGAACCCTCTGTAACATTTTACAAGGGAAGAGGATCTGTACTTGAATAGACATATGTAATGTACAAATGAACCAGATTGTGTACACCTAGGACAAACAATATTCTAAGCTTTACCCCAATTAAAAAAAAATTTTAAAACCAAGAAGAAATAATGAGACATAAACTTATGGGGGTTTCTCCATGCACATTCCAATGTAATTTACAACCTAGGAACACGACTTCCAGAAAGGCTCTGCTGCCCTAGTACCCAGATTTGGGAATGGAGAAATGCTGCCTGCTTGAGGCCTCTTCCCACAACAGCAGCTTTAAACCCATTGCTAAAGGTCACTAAATATTCACCACACTTGCAGTTCGGTAAATGACACCTGCTCTCTAAAAAAATTCTGGGGTGGAAAATCGACCAAAAATTTCAAAAGAGGACAACCTTCCAAGAGGACAATTTCAAGAGTTATACTGTACTCCCAATTGTTTCCTTTTTTGAACAGAAAAGAAAACGGCAGAGAAAAATAATGAGTTTTACGAATTTTCAACGACATGCAAACCCAAATTACAAAATCCTATCAGCTCACAGCAGCCAGAAGGGCCATTAGCATAAATGCTGCAAACAATAAATGCTGAAGCGATTGTGGAGAAATGCGTACCCTCGATTCTAAGGGGGACGTGGTAAGTGCCACTAATGAAAACGCAAAGAAGGTGCTTTGAAAAGGGAAACACGGTGCTACCAGTCAGTCAATCACACCCACTGCTGGGCCTATCACCTGAGAACATGAGAATCAAAAAGTCACAGGCTGGCAATCCTGCACTCCAACAATATTTAACATAGCCAACACTTGGAAGCAATGAAAATGTCCATCAACCGAGGAATGCACAAAGTAGAAGCGGTCCACGTACACAGTGGAAAATTACTCCAATAAGAAATAAAAATTAAGTTTAAAAATCCAACAAAAGTAAGGAGACATCAGATTGTGTGGGTGTCTCCGGGCACACTCCACTCTAATTTATAACCGAGAAACACCACAGGCCGCAAGGGCTTTTCCCTAGGTACCAGGGTGGGGAACATAGAAAGGCTGCCACCCTCTGGCAGTTACCTGCACAAGCAGCTTTAAAGCCTGTGCTAATGGTCATTGCATAGGAACAAGTACTGCAGAACTGTAAATGAAACCTGCCCTCAAAATGTCTTGAGGGAGGTAATGGCCAAAACATTTCAAAATGTGACACATACTTTAAGAGAACCCTCTGAAGAACGAAGGGGTAATCACAGCTTGAAAAATAAAAAGGACATGTCTTAAAGCTCAATTTCAACGGATTATGAGGCACGTGTGAATTCAACCACAAAGAGGTATCAGCTCACAATTGTCAGAATAACCATCAGCAAGAAAACTACAAACAATAAATGCTGAAGGTGTTGTGGAGAAATGCCTACCCTCAACATCAAGGGGGACGTAACTTGGAAAGGGCCACGGACGAGAACAGAATGGAGGTGCCTTAAAAAGGTAAACATTGAGCTACCATATGATCCAGCAGGCCCACTCCTCGACCTATAATCTAAGAAGAGAGAATTGGAAAGACACAGGCAGGCAAATCTGCATGGCACAGTATTACAATAGCCAAGATATGGAAGTAACCAAAAAGTCCACCAACAGACGGGTGGACACAGAAGAACTCCTCCATGTACAGATGGAATATTCGCTAGTGAAAAAAATGAAACAATGCCATTTGCAGCACCATAGATGAGTCTAGACGTAATCACGCCACCTGTAGTAAGTGAGAAAGCAAAAGACACATATCCTATCATATCACTTTCAGGAGTTACTTCAAAATTGATACCAGTGAAGATATTGCCACAGAGAAAGGCAATCACAGATTCATTAAAAAACTTATGGTTCACCAAATAGAAAGGGATGAGGATTGGATACACTACCATTTTGGGGTTAACAGAGATATACAAACCATGTGAAATATATAATCACCAAAGATGTACGGAAGACCAGGAGAAGACTACTCAACATTGTGTCATAACCTACATGGGAAAAGGATGCGAGGAAGAATAGATACACGTCTATGTGTGAAAGAACCACATCTTGCACACCTAGAACAAACAAGGCATTGCAATCAAATGTGCTGGGATAAAAAATAAAAAGTAAATTACAAATATGAACAAGAAGTAATGAGACATAACCTTAAAGGGCTTTTTCCTGGCACATTCCATTCTAATTTACAACCTAGAACACCACTTCCATTAAGCCTCTGTTTCCCTAGTAACCAAATTTGGTAAAGGAGAAATGCTGCCACCTTGTGGCCGTTTCCTGCAAGAGCAGCTTTAAACTCACAGCTAATGGTCACTTAACACTCACAAGGACTCAGGGCTGTAAAGGACACCTGCCCTAAAAAAACTGTGCTGAAGTAGGGAATGGACAAAAAAATTCAAAACAGGCAAATGTTTCAAGAGGAGAGTATGAAGAGTGAAGTTTTATTCACACTCTTTTTAAAAAAAAGGAAAATGGATAAAAGCTCAACCTCAGGGCGTGGTAGACCCATGCAATCTAATCTACAAAAAGTTTCAACTTACACCAGTCGACTGACCATCAGCAAAAAGTCTACAAACAATAAATGCTGAAGGGGTTTTAGAGAACTGTGTACCCTCTACCTGCTGGTGAGACATAAAGGGCTAACAGCCAATAATTAGAACAGAAAGGAGCTGTGTTTCAAAGTAAAAATGGAGGTACCGTTCAATCCAGCAGGCGCACCATTGGACCTCTCACCTGAGAAGACAAGAATCGAGAAGACACAGGCCGCAAAAGCTGCAGAGCAGCCTTATTCACAATAGCCAAGACAGTAAAGCAATCAAAATGTCCAACAACAGGTGAATGGATAAAGAAGAAGTGGTCCATGTACACAATGGAATATTAGCTATGGAAAACAATGAACCATTGCTCTTTGAGGCACCACAAATGAGTCTGGAGATAATCAGGAAACATGAGGTAGGTCGGAAAGCAAAAGACCTATATTCTATGATATCACTTATAGGCGTTATCTAATAACTGACACAAATGAACATATTTCCACAGAGAAAGACGCTCACAGAGTTAGAAAACAAACTATGCTCATCTAAAAGGAAAGGTGGGGGGAATGGATAAATTAAGATTAGTGTTACTATATGTATACAAACACATATTATATACATATCTCAAAAAGACCGACAATATAGCAAGGGAGGTCTGCGGAACCCTCTGTAACATTTTACAAGGGAAGAGGATCTGTACTTGAATAGACATATGTAATGTACAAATGAACCAGATTGTGTACACCTAGGACAAACAATATGCTAAGCTTTACCCCAATTTAAAAAAATTTTAAAACCAAGAAGAAATAATGAGACATAAACTTATGGGGGTTTCTCCATGCACATTCCAATGTAATTTACAACCTAGGAACACGACTTCCAGAAAGGTTCTGCTGCCCTAGTACCCAGATTTGGGAATGGAGAAATGCTGCCTGCTTGAGGCCTCTTCCCACAACAGCAGCTTTAAACCCATTGCTAAAGGTCACTAAATATTCACCACACTTGCAGTTCGGTAAATGACACCTGCTCTCTAAAAAAATTCTGGGGTGGAAAATCGACCAAAAATTTCAAAAGAGGGCAACCTTCCAAGAAGACGATTTCAAGAGTTCTACTGTACTCCCAACTGTTTCCTTTTTTGAACAGAAAAGAAAACGGCGGAGAAAAATAATGAGTTTTACGAATTTTCAACGACATGCAAACCCAAATTACAAAATCCTATCAGCTCACAGCAGCCAGAAGGGCCATTAGCATAAATGCTGCAAACAATAAATGCTGAAGCGATTGTGGAGAAATGCGTACCCTCGATTCTAAGGGGGACATGGTAAGTGCCACTAATGAAAACGGAAAGAAGGTGCTTTGAAAAGGGAAACACGGTGCTACCAGTCAGTCAATCACACCCACAGCTGGGCCTATCACCTGAGAACATGAGAATCAAAAAGTCACAGGCTGGCAATCCTGCACTCCAACCATATTTACCATAGCCAACGCTTGGAAGCAATGAAAATGTCCATCAACCGAGGAATGCACAAAGTAGAAGTGGTCCACGTACACGGTGGAAAATTACTCCAATAAAAAATAAAAATTAAATTTAAAAATCCAACAAAAGTAAGGAGACATCAGATTGTGTGGGTGTGCCCGGGCACACTCCACTCTAATTTATAACCGAGAAACACCACAGGCCGCAAGGGCTTTTCCCTAGGTACCAGGGTGGGGAACATAGAAAGGCTGCCCCCCTCTGGCAGTTACCTGCAAAAGCAGCTTTAAAGCCTGTGCTAATGGTCATTGCATAGGAACAAGTACTGCAGAACTGTAAATGAAACCTGCCCTCAAAATGTCTTGAGGGAGGTAATGGCCAAAACATTTCAAAATGTGACACATACTTTAAGAGAACCCTCTGAAGAACGAAGGGGTAATCACAGCTTGAAAAATAAAAAGGACATGTCTTAAAGCTCAATTTCAACGGATTATGAGGCACGTGTGAATTCAACCACAAAGAGGTATCAGCTCACAATTGTCAGAATAACCATCAGCAAGAAAACTACAAACAATAAATGCTGAAGGGGTTGTGGAGAAATGCCTACCCTCAACTTCAAGGGGGACGTAACTTGGAAAGGGCCACGAACGAGAACAGAATGGAGGTGCCATATGATCCAGCAGGCCCACTCCTCGACCTATAATCTAAGAAGAGAGAATTGGAAAGACACAGGCAGGCAAATCTGCATGGCACAGTATTACAATAGCCAAGATATGGAAGTAACGAAAAAGTCCACCAATAGACGGGTGGACACAGAAGAACTCCTCCATGTACAGACGGAATATGCGCTAGTGAAAAAAATGAAACAATGCCATTTGCAGCACCATAGATGAGTCTAGACGTAATCACGCCACCTGTAGTAAGTGAGAAAGCAAAAGACACATATCCTATCATATCACTTTCAGGAGTTACTTCAAAATTGATACCAGTGAAGATATTTCCAAAGAGAAAGGCAATCACAGATTCATTAAAAAACTTATGGTTCACCAAATAGAAAGGGATGAGGATTGGATACACTACCATTTTGGGGTTAACAGAGATATACAAACCATGTGAAATATATAATCACCAAAGATGTACGGAAGGCCAGGAGAAGACTACTCAACATTGTTTCATAACCTACATGGGAAAAGGATGCGAGGAAGAATAGAAACACGTATATGTGTGAAAGAACCACATCTTGCACACCTAGAACAAACAAGGCATTGTAATCAAATTTGCTGGGATAAAAAATAAAAAGTAAATTACAAATATGAACAAGAAGTAATGAGACATAACCTTAAAGGGCTTTTTCCTGGCACATTCCATTCTAATTTACAACCTAGAACACCACTTCCATTAAGCCTCTGTTTCCCTAGTAACCAAATTTGGTAAAGGAGAAATGCTGCCACCTTGTGGCCGTTTCCTGCAAGAGCAGCTTTAAACTCACAGCTAATGGTCACTTAACACTCACAAGGACTCAGGGCTGTAAAGGACACCTGCCCTAAAAAAACTGTGCTGAAGTAGGGAATGGACAAAAAAATTCAAAACAGGCAAATGTTTCAAGAGGAGAGTATGAAGAGTGAAGTTTTATTCACACTCTTTTTAAAAAAAAGGAAAATGGATAAAAGCTCAACCTCAGGGAGTGGTAGACCCATGCAATCTAATCTACAAAAAGTTTCAACTTACACCAGTCGACTGACCATCAGCAAAAAGTCTACAAACAATAAATGCTGAATGGGGTTTTAGAGAACTGTGTACCCTCTACCTGCTGGTGAGACGTAAAGGGGTAACAGCCAATAATGAGAACAGAAAGGAGCTGTGTTTCAAAGTAAAAATGGAGGTACCGTTCAATCCAGCAGGCGCACCATTGGACCTCTCACCTGAGAAGACAAGAATCGAGAAGACACAGGCCGCAAAAGCGGCAGAGCAGCCTTATTCACAATAGCCAAGACAGTAAAGCAATCAAAATGTCCAACAACAGGTGAATGGATAAAGAAGAAGTGATCCATGTACACAATGGAATATTAGCTATGGAAAACAATGAACCATTGCTCTCTGAGGCACCACAAATGAGTCTGGAGATAATCAGGAAACATGAGGTAGGTCGGAAAGCAAAAGACCTATATTCTATGATATCACTTATAGGCGTTATCTAATAACTGACACAAATGAACATATTTCCACAGAGAAAGACGCTCACAGAGTTAGAAAACAAACTATGCTCATCTAAAAGGAAAGGTGGGGGGAATGGATAAATTAAGATTAGTGTTACTATATGGATACAAACACATATTATATACATATCTCAAAAAGACCGACAATATAGCAAGGGAGGTCTGCGGAACCCTCTGTAACATTTTACAAGGGAAGAGGATCTGTACTTGAATAGACATATGTAATGTACAAATGAACCAGATTGTGTACACCTAGGACAAACAATATGCTAAGCTTTATCCCAATTTAAAAAATTTTTAAAACCAAGAAGAAATAATGAGACCTAAACTTATGGGGGTTTCTCCGTGCACATTCCAATGTAATTTACAACCTAGGAACACGACTTCCAGAAAGGCTCTGCTGCCCTAGTACCCAGATTTGGGAATGGAGAAATGCTGCCTGCTTGAGGCCTCTTCCCACAACAGCAGCTTTAAACCCATTGCTAAAGGTCACTAAATGTTCACCACACTTGCAGTTCGGTAAATGACACCTGCTCTCTAAAAAAATTCTGGGGTGGAAAATCGACCAAAAATTTCAAAAGAGGGCAACCTTCCAAGAAGACGATTTCAAGAGTTCTACTGTACTCCCAACTGTTTCCTTTTTTGAACAGAAAAGAAAACGGCGGAGAAAAATAATGAGTTTTACGAATTTTCAACGACATGCAAACCCAAATTACAAAATCCTATCAGCTCACAGCAGCCAGAAGGGCCATTAGCATAAATGCTGCAAACAATAAATGCTGAAGCGATTGTGGAGAAATGCGTACCCTCGATTCTAAGGGGGACATGGTAAGTGCCACTAATGAAAACGCAAAGAAGGTGCTTTGAAAAGGGAAACACGGTGCTACCAGTCAGTCAATCACACCCACAGCTGGGCCTATCAACTGAGAACATGAGAATCAAAAAGTCACAGGCTGGCAATCCTGCACTCCAACAATATTTACCATCGCCAACGCTTGAAAGCAATGAAAATGTCCATCAACAGAGGAATGCACAAAGTAGAAGTGGTCCACGTACACAGTGGAAAATTACTCCAATAAAAAATAAAAATTAAATTTAAAAATCCAACAAAAGTAAGGAGACATCAGATTGTGTGGGTGGGTCCGGGCACACTCCACTCTAATTTATAACCGAGAAACACCACAGGCCGCAAGGGCTTTTCCCTAGGTACCAGGGTGGGGAACATAGAAAGGCTGCCCCCCTCTGGCAGTTACCTGCAAAAGCAGCTTTAAAGCCTGTGCTAATGGTCATTGCATAGGAACAAGTACTGCAGAACTGTAAATGAAACCTGCCCTCAAAATGTCTTGAGGGAGGTAATGGCCAAAACATTTCAAAATGTGACACATACTTTAAGAGAAACCTCTGAAGAACGAAGGGGTAATCACAGCTTGAAAAATAAAAAGGACATGTCTTAAAGCTCAATTTCAACGGATTATGAGGCACGTGTGAATTCAACCACAAAGAGGTATCAGCTCACAAGTGGCAGAATAACCATCAGCAAGAAAACTACAAACAATAAATGCTGAAGGTGTTGTGAAGAAATGCCTACCCTCAACTTCAAGGGGGACGTAACTTGGAAAGGGCCACGAACGAGAACAGAATGGAGGTGCCATATGATCCAGCAGGCCCACTCCTCGACCTATAATCTAAGAAGAGAGAATTGGAAAGACACAGGCAGGCAAATCTGCATGGCACAGTATTACAATAGCCAAGATATGGAAGTAACGAAAAAGTCCACCAACAGACGGGTGGACACAGAAGAACTCCTCCATGTACAGACGGAATATGCGCTAGTGAAAAAAATGAAACAATGCCATTTGCAGCACCATAGATGAGTCTAGACGTAATCACGCCACCTGTAGTAAGTGAGAAAGCAAAAGACACATATCCTATCATATCACTTTCAGGAGTTACTTCAAAATTGATACCAGTGAAGATATTTCCACAGAGAAAGGCAATCACAGATTCATTAAAAAACTTATGGTTCACCAAATAGAAAGGGATGAGGATTGGATACACTACCATTTTGGGGTTAACAGAGATATACAAACCATGTGAAATATATAATCACCAAAGATGTACGGAAGGCCAGGAGAAGACTACTCAACATTGTTTCATAACCTACATGGGAAAAGGATGCGAGGAAGAATAGAAACACGTATATGTGTGAAAGAACCACATCTTGCACACCTAGAACAAACAAGGCATTGTAATCAAATTTGCTGGGATAAAAAATAAAAAGTAAATTACAAATATGAACAAGAAGTAATGAGACATAACCTTAAAGGGCTTTTTCCTGGCACATTCCATTCTAATTTACAACCTAGAACACCACTTCCATTAAGCCTCTGTTTCCCTAGTAACCAAATTTGGTAAAGTAGAAATGCTGCCACCTTGTGGCCGTTTCCTGCAAGAGCAGCTTTAAACTCACAGCTAATGGTCACTTAACACTCACAAGGACTCAGGGCTGTAAAGGACACCTGCCCTAAAAAAACTGTGCTGAAGTAGGGAATGGACAAAAAAATTCAAAACAGGCAAATGTTTCAAGAGGAGAGTATGAAGAGTGAAGTTTTATTCACACTCTTTTTAAAAAAAAGGAAAATGGATAAAAGCTCAACCTCAGGGAGTGGTAGACCCATGCAATCTAATCTACAAAAAGTTTCAACTTACACCAGTCGACTGACCATCAGCAAAAAGTCTACAAACAATAAATGCTGAATGGGGTTTTAGAGAACTGTGTACCCTCTACCTGCTGGTGAGACGTAAAGGGGTAACAGCCAATAATGAGAACAGAAAGGAGCTGTGTTTCAAAGTAAAAATGGAGGTACCGTTCAATCCAGCAGGCGCACCATTGGACCTCTCACCTGAGAAGACAAGAATCGAGAAGACACAGGCCGCAAAAGCGGCAGAGCAGCCTTATTCACAATAGCCAAGACAGTAAAGCAATCAAAATGTCCAACAACAGGTGAATGGATAAAGAAGAAGTGATCCATGTACACAATGGAATATTAGCTATGGAAAACAATGAACCATTGCTCTCTGAGACACCACAAATGAGTCTGGAGATAATCAGGAAACATGAGGTAGGTCGGAAAGCAAAAGACCTATATTCTATGATATCACTTATAGGCGTTATCTAATAACTGACACAAATGAACATATTTCCACAGAGAAAGACGCTCACAGAGTTAGAAAACAAACTATGCTCATCTAAAAGGAAAGGTGGGGGGAATGGATAAATTAAGATTAGTGTTACTATATGGATACAAACACATATTATATACATATCTCAAAAAGACCGACAATATAGCAAGGGAGGTCTGCGGAACCCTCTGTAACATTTTACAAGGGAAGAGGATCTGTACTTGAATAGACATATGTAATGTACAAATGAACCAGATTGTGTACACCTAGGACAAACAATATGCTAAGCTTTACCCCAATTTAAAAAATTTTTAAAACCAAGAAGAAATAATGAGGCCTAAACTTATGGGGGTTTCTCCGTGCACATTCCAATGTAATTTACAACCTAGGAACACGACTTCCAGAAAGGCTCTGCTGCCCTAGTACCCAGATTTGGGAATGGAGAAATGCTGCCTGCTTGAGGCCTCTTCCCACAACAGCAGCTTTAAACCCATTGCTAAAGGTCACTAAATATTCACCACACTTGCAGTTCGGTAAATGACACCTGCTCTCTAAAAAAATTCTGGGGTGGAAAATCGACCAGAAATTTCAAAAGAGGGCAACCTTCCAAGAAGACGATTTCAAGAGTTCTACTGTACTCCCAACTGTTTCCTTTTTTGAACAGAAAAGAAAACGGCGGAGAAAAATAATGAGTTTTACGAATTTTCAATGACATGCAAACCCAAATTACAAAATCCTATCAGCTCACAGCAGCCAGAAGGGCCATTAGCATAAATGCTGCAAACAATAAATGCTGAAGCGATTGTGGAGAAATGCGTACCCTCGATTCTAAGGGGGACATGGTAAGTGCCACTAATGAAAATGCAAAGAAGGTGCTTTGAAAAGGGAAACACGGTGCTACCAGTCAGTCAATCACTCCCACAGCTGGGCCTATCACCTGAGAACATGAGAATCAAAAAGTCACAGGCTGGCAATCCTGCACTCCAACAATATTTACCATAGCCAACGCTTGGAAGCAATGAAAATGTCCATCAACCGAGGAATGCACAAAGTAGAAGTGGTCCACGTACACAGTGGAAAATTACTCCAATAAAAAATAAAAATTAAATTTAAAAATCCAACAAAAGAAAGGAGACATCAGATTGTGTGGGTGTGTCCGGGCACACTCCACTCTAATTTATAACCGAGAAACACCACAGGCCGCAAGGGCTTTTCCCTAGGTACCAGGGTGGGGAACATAGAAAGGCTGCCCCCCTCTGGCAGTTACCTGCAAAAGCAGCTTTAAAGCCTGTGCTAATGGTCATTTCATAGGAACAAGTACTGCAGAACTGTAAATGAAACCTGCCCTCAAAATGTCTTGAGGGAGGTAATGGCCAAAACATTTCAAAATGTGACACATACTTTAAGAGAACCCTCTGAAGAACGAAGGGGTAATCACAGCTTGAAAAATAAAAAGGACATGTCTTAAAGCTCAATTTCAACGGATTATGAGGCACGTGTGAATTCAACCACAAAGAGGTATCAGCTCACAATTGTCAGAATAACCATCAGCAAGAAAACTACAAACAATAAATGCTGAAGGTGTTGTGGAGAAATGCCTACCCTCAACTTCAAGGGGGACGTAACTTGGAAAGGGCCACGAACGAGAACAGAATGGAGGTGCCATATGATCCAGCAGGCCCACTCCTCGACCTATAATCTAAGAAGAGAGAATTGGAAAGACACAGGCAGGCAAATCTGCATGGCACAGTATTACAATAGCCAAGATATGGAAGTAACGAAAAAGTCCAAAAACAGACGGGTGGACACAGAAGAACTCCTCCATGTACAGACGGAATATTCGCTAGTGAAAAAAATGAAACAATGCCATTTGCAGCACCATAGATGAGTCTAGACGTAATCACGCCAGCTGTAGTAAGTGAGAAAGCAAAAGACACATATCCTATCATATCACTTTCAGGAGTTACTTCAAAATGGATACCAGTGAAGATATTTCCACAGAGAAAGGCAATCACAGATTCATTAAAAAACTTATGGTTCACCAAATAGAAAGGGATGAGGATTGGATACACTACTATATTGGGGTTAACAGAGATATACAAACCATGTGAAATATATAATCACCAAAGATGTACGGAAGACCAGGAGAAGACTACTCAACATTGTGTCATAACCTACATGGGAAAAGGATGCGAGGAAGAATAGATACACGTCTATGTGTGAAAGAACCACATCTTGCACACCTAGAACAAACAAGGCATTGCAATCAAATGTGCTGGGATAAAAAATAAAAAGTAAATTACAAATATGAACAAGAAGTAATGAGACATAACCTTAAAGGGCTTTTTCCTGGCACATTCCATTCTAATTTACAACCTAGAACACCACTTCCATTAAGCCTCTGTTTCCCTAGTAACCAAATTTGGTAAAAGAGAAATGCTGCCACCTTGTGGCCGTTTCCTGCAAGAGCAGCTTTAAACTCACAGCTAATGGTCACTTAACACTCAGAAGGACTCAGGGCTGTAAAGGACACCTGCCCTAAAAAAACTGTGCTGAAGTAGGGAATGGACAAAAAAATTCAAAACAGGCAAATGTTTCAAGAGGAGAGTATGAAGAGTGAAGTTTTATTCACACTCTTTTTAAAAAAAAAGGAAAATGGATAAAAGCTCAACCTCAGGGAGTGTTAGACCCATGCAATCTAATCTACAAAAAGTTTCAACTTACACCAGTCGACTGACCATCAGCAAAAAGTCTACAAACAATAAATGCTGAAGGGGTTTTAGAGAACTGTGTACCCTCTACCTGCTGGTGAGACGTAAAGGGCTAACAGCCAATAATGAGAACAGAAAGGAGCTGTGTTTCAAAGTAAAAATGGAGGTACCGTTCAATCCAGCAGGCGCACCATTGGACCTCTCACCTGAGAAGACAAGAATCGAGAAGACACAGGCCGCAAAAGCTGCAGAGCAGCCTTATTCACAATAGCCAAGAGAGTAAAGCAATCAAAATGTCCAACAACAGGTGAATGGATAAAGAAGAAGTGGTCCATGTACACAATGGAATATTAGCTATGGAAAACAATGAACCATTGCTCTCTGAGGCACCACAAATGAGTCTGGAGATAATCATGAAACATGAGGTAGGTCGGAAAGCAAAAGACCTATACACTATGATATCACTTATAGGCGTTACCTAATAACTGACACAAATGAACATATTTCCACAGAGAAAGACGCTCACAGAGTTAGAAAACAAACTATGCTCATCTAAAAGGAAAGGTGGGGGGAATGGATAAATTAAGATTAGTGTTACTATATGTATACAAACACATATTATATACATATCTCAAAAAGACCGACAATATAGCAAGGGAGGTCTGCGGAACCCTCTGTAACATTTTACAAGGGAAGAGGATCTGTAGTTGAATAGACATATGTAATGTACAAATGAACCAGATTGTGTACACCTAGGACAAACAATATTCTAAGCTTTACCCCAATTAAAAAAAAAATTTAAAACCAAGAAGAAATAATGAGACATAAACTTATGGGGGTTTCTCCATGCACATTCCAATGTAATTTACAACCTAGGAACACGACTTCCAGAAAGGCTCTGCTGCCCTAGTACCCAGATTTGGGAATGGAGAAATGCTGCCTGCTTGAGGCCTCTTCCCACAACAGCAGCTTTAAACCCATTGCTAAAGGTCACTAAATATTCACCACACTTGCAGTTCGGTAAATGACACCTGCTCTCTAAAAAAATTCTGGGGTGGAAAATCGACCAAAAATTTCAAAAGAGGACAACCTTCCAAGAGGACAATTTCAAGAGTTATACTGTACTCCCAATTGTTTCCTTTTTTGAACAGAAAAGAAAACGGCAGAGAAAAATAATGAGTTTTACGAATTTTCAACGACATGCAAACCCAAATTACAAAATCCTATCAGCTCACAGCAGCCAGAAGGGCCATTAGCATAAATGCTGCAAACAATAAATGCTGAAGCGATTGTGGAGAAATGCGTACCCTCGATTCTAAGGGGGACGTGGTAAGTGCCACTAATGAAAACGCAAAGAAGGTGCTTTGAAAAGGGAAACACGGTGCTACCAGTCAGTCAATCACACCCACTGCTGGGCCTATCACCTGAGAACATGAGAATCAAAAAGTCACAGGCTGGCAATCCTGCACTCCAACAATATTTAACATAGCCAACACTTGGAAGCAATGAAAATGTCCATCAACCGAGGAATGCACAAAGTAGAAGCGGTCCACGTACACAGTGGAAAATTACTCCAATAAGAAATAAAAATTAAGTTTAAAAATCCAACAAAAGTAAGGAGACATCAGATTGTGTGGGTGTCTCCGGGCACACTCCACTCTAATTTATAACCGAGAAACACCACAGGCCGCAAGGGCTTTTCCCTAGGTACCAGGGTGGGCAACATAGAAAGGCTGCCACCCTCTGGCAGTTACCTGCACAAGCAGCTTTAAAGCCTGTGCTAATGGTCATTGCATAGGAACAAGTACTGCAGAACTGTAAATGAAACCTGCCCTCAAAATGTCTTGAGGGAGGTAATGGCCAAAACATTTCAAAATGTGACACATACTTTAAGAGAACCCTCTGAAGAACGAAGGGGTAATCACAGCTTGAAAAATAAAAAGGACATGTCTTAAAGCTCAATTTCAACGGATTATGAGGCACGTGTGAATTCAACCACAAAGAGGTATCAGCTCACAATTGTCAGAATAACCATCAGCAAGAAAACTACAAACAATAAATGCTGAAGGTGTTGTGGAGAAATGCCTACCCTCAACATCAAGGGGGACGTAACTTGGAAAGGGCCACGGACGAGAACAGAATGGAGGTGCCTTAAAAAGGTAAACATTGAGCTACCATATGATCCAGCAGGCCCACTCCTCGACCTATAATCTAAGAAGAGAGAATTGGAAAGACACAGGCAGGCAAATCTGCATGGCACAGTATTACAATAGCCAAGATATGGAAGTAACCATAAAGTCCACCAACAGACGGGTGGACACAGAAGAACTCCTCCATGTACAGATGGAATATTCGCTAGTGAAAAAAATGAAACAATGCCATTTGCAGCACCATAGATGAGTCTAGACGTAATCACGCCACCTGTAGTAAGTGAGAAAGCAAAAGACACATATCCTATCATATCACTTTCAGGAGTTACTTCAAAATTGATACCAGTGAAGATATTGCCACAGAGAAAGGCAATCACAGATTCATTAAAAAACTTATGGTTCACCAAATAGAAAGGGATGAGGATTGGATACACTACCATTTTGGGGTTAACAGAGATATACAAACCATGTGAAATATATAATCACCAAAGATATACGGAAGACCAGGAGAAGACTACTCAACATTGTGTCATAACCTACATGGGAAAAGGATGCGAGGAAGAATAGATACATGTATATGTGTGAAAGAACCACATCTTGCACACCTAGAACAAACAAGGCATTGTAATCAAATTTGCTGGGATAAAAAATAAAAAGTAAATTACAAATATGAACAAGAAGTAATGAGGCATAAACTTAAAGGGCTTTTTCCTGGCACATTCCATTCTAATTTACAACCTAGAACAACACTTCCAGTAAGCCTCTGTTTCCCTAGTAACCAAATTTGGTAAAGGAGAAATGCTGCCACCTTGTGGCCGTTTCCTGCAAGAGCAGCTTTAAACTCACAGCTAATGGTCACTTAACACTCAGAAGGACTCAGGGCTGTAAAGGACACCTGCCCTAAAAAACTGTGCTGAAGTAGGGAGTGGACAAAAAAATTCAAAACAGGCAAATGTTTCAAGAGGAGAGTATGAAGAGTTAAGTTTTATTCACACTCTTTTTAAAAAGAAGGAAAATGGATAAAAGCTCAACCTCAGGGAGTGTTAGACCCATGCAATCTAATCTACAAAAAGTTTCAACTTACACCAGTCGACTGACCATCAGCAAAAAGTCTACAAACAGTAAATGCTGAAGGGATTTTAGAGAACTGTGTACCCTCTACCTGCTGGTGAGACGTAAAGGGGCCACAGCCAATAATGAGAACAGAAAGAAGCTGTGTTTCAAAGTAAAAATGGAGGTACCGTTCAATCCAGCAGGCGCACCATTGGACCTCTCACCTGAGAAGACAAGAATCGAGAAGACACAGGCCGCAAAAGCTGCAGAGCAGCCTTATTCACAATAGCCAAGAGAGTAAAGCAATCAAAATGTCCAACAACAGGTGAATGGATAAAGAAGAAGTGGTCCATGTACACAATGGAATATTAGCTATGGAAAACAATGAACCATTGCTCTCTGAGGCACCACAAATGAGTCTGGAGATAATCATGAAACATGAGGTAGGTCGGAAAGCAAAAGACCTATACACTATGATATCACTTATAGGCGTTACCTAATAACTGACACAAATGAACATATTTCCACAGAGAAAGACGCTCACAGAGTTAGAAAACAAACTATGCTCATCTAAAAGGAAAGGTGGGGGGAATGGATAAATTAAGATTAGTGTTACTATATGTATACAAACACATATTATATACATATCTCAAAAAGACCGACAATATAGCAAGGGAGGTCTGCGGAACCCTCTGTAACATTTTACAAGGGAAGAGGATCTGTAGTTGAATAGACATATGTAATGTACAAATGAACCAGATTGTGTACACCTAGGACAAACAATATTCTAAGCTTTACCCCAATTAAAAAAAAATTTTAAAACCAAGAAGAAATAATGAGACATAAACTTATGGGGGTTTCTCCATGCACATTCCAATGTAATTTACAACCTAGGAACACGACTTCCAGAAAGGCTCTGCTGCCCTAGTACCCAGATTTGGGAATGGAGAAATGCTGCCTGCTTGAGGCCTCTTCCCACAACAGCAGCTTTAAACCCATTGCTAAAGGTCACTAAATATTCACCACACTTGCAGTTCGGTAAATGACACCTGCTCTCTAAAAAAATTCTGGGGTGGAAAATCGACCAAAAATTTCAAAAGAGGACAACCTTCCAAGAGGACAATTTCAAGAGTTATACTGTACTCCCAATTGTTTCCTTTTTTGAACAGAAAAGAAAACGGCAGAGAAAAATAATGAGTTTTACGAATTTTCAACGACATGCAAACCCAAATTACAAAATCCTATCAGCTCACAGCAGCCAGAAGGGCCATTAGCATAAATGCTGCAAACAATAAATGCTGAAGCGATTGTGGAGAAATGCGTACCCTCGATTCTAAGGGGGACGTGGTAAGTGCCACTAATGAAAACGCAAAGAAGGTGCTTTGAAAAGGGAAACACGGTGCTACCAGTCAGTCAATCACACCCACTGCTGGGCCTATCACCTGAGAACATGAGAATCAAAAAGTCACAGGCTGGCAATCCTGCACTCCAACAATATTTAACATAGCCAACACTTGGAAGCAATGAAAATGTCCATCAACCGAGGAATGCACAAAGTAGAAGCGGTCCACGTACACAGTGGAAAATTACTCCAATAAGAAATAAAAATTAAGTTTAAAAATCCAACAAAAGTAAGGAGACATCAGATTGTGTGGGTGTCTCCGGGCACACTCCACTCTAATTTATAACCGAGAAACACCACAGGCCGCAAGGGCTTTTCCCTAGGTACCAGGGTGGGGAACATAGAAAGGCTGCCACCCTCTGGCAGTTACCTGCACAAGCAGCTTTAAAGCCTGTGCTAATGGTCATTGCATAGGAACAAGTACTGCAGAACTGTAAATGAAACCTGCCCTCAAAATGTCTTGAGGGAGGTAATGGCCAAAACATTTCAAAATGTGACACATACTTTAAGAGAACCCTCTGAAGAACGAAGGGGTAATCACAGCTTGAAAAATAAAAAGGACATGTCTTAAAGCTCAATTTCAACGGATTATGAGGCACGTGTGAATTCAACCACAAAGAGGTATCAGCTCACAATTGTCAGAATAACCATCAGCAAGAAAACTACAAACAATAAATGCTGAAGGTGTTGTGGAGAAATGCCTACCCTCAACATCAAGGGGGACGTAACTTGGAAAGGGCCACGGACGAGAACAGAATGGAGGTGCCTTAAAAAGGTAAACATTGAGCTACCATATGATCCAGCAGGCCCACTCCTCGACCTATAATCTAAGAAGAGAGAATTGGAAAGACACAGGCAGGCAAATCTGCATGGCACAGTATTACAATAGCCAAGATATGGAAGTAACCAAAAAGTCCACCAACAGACGGGTGGACACAGAAGAACTCCTCCATGTACAGATGGAATATTCGCTAGTGAAAAAAATGAAACAATGCCATTTGCAGCACCATAGATGAGTCTAGACGTAATCACGCCACCTGTAGTAAGTGAGAAAGCAAAAGACACATATCCTATCATATCACTTTCAGGAGTTACTTCAAAATTGATACCAGTGAAGATATTGCCACAGAGAAAGGCAATCACAGATTCATTAAAAAACTTATGGTTCACCAAATAGAAAGGGATGAGGATTGGATACACTACCATTTTGGGGTTAACAGAGATATACAAACCATGTGAAATATATAATCACCAAAGATATACGGAAGACCAGGAGAAGACTACTCAACATTGTGTCATAACCTACATGGGAAAAGGATGCGAGGAAGAATAGATACATGTATATGTGTGAAAGAACCACATCTTGCACACCTAGAACAAACAAGGCATTGTAATCAAATTTGCTGGGATAAAAAATAAAAAGTAAATTACAAATATGAACAAGAAGTAATGAGGCATAAACTTAAAGGGCTTTTTCCTGGCACATTCCATTCTAATTTACAACCTAGAACAACACTTCCAGTAAGCCTCTGTTTCCCTAGTAACCAAATTTGGTAAAGGAGAAATGCTGCCACCTTGTGGCCGTTTCCTGCAAGAGCAGCTTTAAACTCACAGCTAATGGTCACTTAACACTCAGAAGGACTCAGGGCTGTAAAGGACACCTGCCCTAAAAAACTGTGCTGAAGTAGGGAGTGGACAAAAAAATTCAAAACAGGCAAATGTTTCAAGAGGAGAGTATGAAGAGTTAAGTTTTATTCACACTCTTTTTAAAAAGAAGGAAAATGGATAAAAGCTCAACCTCAGGGAGTGTTAGACCCATGCAATCTAATCTACAAAAAGTTTCAACTTACACCAGTCGACTGACCATCAGCAAAAAGTCTACAAACAGTAAATGCTGAAGGGATTTTAGAGAACTGTGTACCCTCTACCTGCTGGTGAGACGTAAAGGGGCCACAGCCAATAATGAGAACAGAAAGAAGCTGTGTTTCAAAGTAAAAATGGAGGTACCGTTCAATCCAGCAGGCGCACCATTGGACCTCTCACCTGAGAAGACAAGAATCGAGAAGACACAGGCCGCAAAAGCTGCAGAGCAGCCTTATTCACAATAGCCAAGAGAGTAAAGCAATCAAAATGTCCAACAACAGGTGAATGGATAAAGAAGAAGTGGTCCATGTACACAATGGAATATTAGCTATGGAAAACAATGAACCATTGCTCTCTGAGGCACCACAAATGAGTCTGGAGATAATCATGAAACATGAGGTAGGTCGGAAAGCAAAAGACCTATACACTATGATATCACTTATAGGCGTTACCTAATAACTGACACAAATGAACATATTTCCACAGAGAAAGACGCTCACAGAGTTAGAAAACAAACTATGCTCATCTAAAAGGAAAGGTGGGGGGAATGGATAAATTAAGATTAGTGTTACTATATGTATACAAACACATATTATATACATATCTCAAAAAGACCGACAATATAGCAAGGGAGGTCTGCGGAACCCTCTGTAACATTTTACAAGGGAAGAGGATCTGTAGTTGAATAGACATATGTAATGTACAAATGAACCAGATTGTGTACACCTAGGACAAACAATATTCTAAGCTTTACCCCAATTAAAAAAAAATTTTAAAACCAAGAAGAAATAATGAGACATAAACTTATGGGGGTTTCTCCATGCACATTCCAATGTAATTTACAACCTAGGAACACGACTTCCAGAAAGGCTCTGCTGCCCTAGTACCCAGATTTGGGAATGGAGAAATGCTGCCTGCTTGAGGCCTCTTCCCACAACAGCAGCTTTAAACCCATTGCTAAAGGTCACTAAATATTCACCACACTTGCAGTTCGGTAAATGACACCTGCTCTCTAAAAAAATTCTGGGGTGGAAAATCGACCAAAAATTTCAAAAGAGGACAACCTTCCAAGAGGACAATTTCAAGAGTTATACTGTACTCCCAATTGTTTCCTTTTTTGAACAGAAAAGAAAACGGCAGAGAAAAATAATGAGTTTTACGAATTTTCAACGACATGCAAACCCAAATTACAAAATCCTATCAGCTCACAGCAGCCAGAAGGGCCATTAGCATAAATGCTGCAAACAATAAATGCTGAAGCGATTGTGGAGAAATGCGTACCCTCGATTCTAAGGGGGACGTGGTAAGTGCCACTAATGAAAACGCAAAGAAGGTGCTTTGAAAAGGGAAACACGGTGCTACCAGTCAGTCAATCACACCCACTGCTGGGCCTATCACCTGAGAACATGAGAATCAAAAAGTCACAGGCTGGCAATCCTGCACTCCAACAATATTTAACATAGCCAACACTTGGAAGCAATGAAAATGTCCATCAACCGAGGAATGCACAAAGTAGAAGCGGTCCACGTACACAGTGGAAAATTACTCCAATAAGAAATAAAAATTAAGTTTAAAAATCCAACAAAAGTAAGGAGACATCAGATTGTGTGGGTGTCTCCGGGCACACTCCACTCTAATTTATAACCGAGAAACACCACAGGCCGCAAGGGCTTTTCCCTAGGTACCAGGGTGGGGAACATAGAAAGGCTGCCACCCTCTGGCAGTTACCTGCACAAGCAGCTTTAAAGCCTGTGCTAATGGTCATTGCATAGGAACAAGTACTGCAGAACTGTAAATGAAACCTGCCCTCAAAATGTCTTGAGGGAGGTAATGGCCAAAACATTTCAAAATGTGACACATACTTTAAGAGAACCCTCTGAAGAACGAAGGGGTAATCACAGCTTGAAAAATAAAAAGGACATGTCTTAAAGCTCAATTTCAACGGATTATGAGGCACGTGTGAATTCAACCACAAAGAGGTATCAGCTCACAATTGTCAGAATAACCATCAGCAAGAAAACTACAAACAATAAATGCTGAAGGTGTTGTGGAGAAATGCCTACCCTCAACATCAAGGGGGACGTAACTTGGAAAGGGCCACGGACGAGAACAGAATGGAGGTGCCTTAAAAAGGTAAACATTGAGCTACCATATGATCCAGCAGGCCCACTCCTCGACCTATAATCTAAGAAGAGAGAATTGGAAAGACACAGGCAGGCAAATCTGCATGGCACAGTATTACAATAGCCAAGATATGGAAGTAACCAAAAAGTCCACCAACAGACGGGTGGACACAGAAGAACTCCTCCATGTACAGATGGAATATTCGCTAGTGAAAAAAATGAAACAATGCCATTTGCAGCACCATAGATGAGTCTAGACGTAATCACGCCACCTGTAGTAAGTGAGAAAGCAAAAGACACATATCCTATCATATCACTTTCAGGAGTTACTTCAAAATTGATACCAGTGAAGATATTGCCACAGAGAAAGGCAATCACAGATTCATTAAAAAACTTATGGTTCACCAAATAGAAAGGGATGAGGATTGGATACACTACCATTTTGGGGTTAACAGAGATATACAAACCATGTGAAATATATAATCACCAAAGATATACGGAAGACCAGGAGAAGACTACTCAACATTGTGTCATAACCTACATGGGAAAAGGATGCGAGGAAGAATAGATACATGTATATGTGTGAAAGAACCACATCTTGCACACCTAGAACAAACAAGGCATTGTAATCAAATTTGCTGGGATAAAAAATAAAAAGTAAATTACAAATATGAACAAGAAGTAATGAGGCATAAACTTAAAGGGCTTTTTCCTGGCACATTCCATTCTAATTTACAACCTAGAACAACACTTCCAGTAAGCCTCTGTTTCCCTAGTAACCAAATTTGGTAAAGGAGAAATGCTGCCACCTTGTGGCCGTTTCCTGCAAGAGCAGCTTTAAACTCACAGCTAATGGTCACTTAACACTCAGAAGGACTCAGGGCTGTAAAGGACACCTGCCCTAAAAAAACTGTGCTGAAGTAGGGAATGGACAAAAAAATTCAAAACAGGCAAATGTTTCAAGAGGAGAGTATGAAGAGTGAAGTTTTATTCACACTCTTTTTAAAAAAAAGGAAAATGGATAAAAGCTCAACCTCAGGGAGTGGTAGACCCATGCAATCTAATCTACAAAAAGTTTCAACTTACACCAGTCGACTGACCATCAGCAAAAAGTCTACAAACAATAAATGCTGAATGGGGTTTTAGAGAACTGTGTACCCTCTACCTGCTGGTGAGACGTAAAGGGGTAACAGCCAATAATGAGAACAGAAAGGAGCTGTGTTTCAAAGTAAAAATGGAGGTACCGTTCAATCCAGCAGGCGCACCATTGGACCTCTCACCTGAGAAGACAAGAATCGAGAAGACACAGGCCGCAAAAGCGGCAGAGCAGCCTTATTCACAATAGCCAAGACAGTAAAGCAATCAAAATGTCCAACAACAGGTGAATGGATAAAGAAGAAGTGATCCATGTACACAATGGAATATTAGCTATGGAAAACAATGAACCATTGCTCTCTGAGGCACCACAAATGAGTCTGGAGATAATCAGGAAACATGAGGTAGGTCGGAAAGCAAAAGACCTATATTCTATGATATCACTTATAGGCGTTATCTAATAACTGACACAAATGAACATATTTCCACAGAGAAAGACGCTCACAGAGTTAGAAAACAAACTATGCTCATCTAAAAGGAAAGGTGGGGGGAATGGATAAATTAAGATTAGTGTTACTATATGGATACAAACACATATTATATACATATCTCAAAAAGACCGACAATATAGCAAGGGAGGTCTGCGGAACCCTCTGTAACATTTTACAAGGGAAGAGGATCTGTACTTGAATAGACATATGTAATGTACAAATGAACCAGATTGTGTACACCTAGGACAAACAATATGCTAAGCTTTATCCCAATTTAAAAAATTTTTAAAACCAAGAAGAAATAATGAGACCTAAACTTATGGGGGTTTCTCCGTGCACATTCCAATGTAATTTACAACCTAGGAACACGACTTCCAGAAAGGCTCTGCTGCCCTAGTACCCAGATTTGGGAATGGAGAAATGCTGCCTGCTTGTGGCCTCTTCCCACAACAGCAGCTTTAAACCCATTGCTAAAGGTCACTAAATGTTCACCACACTTGCAGTTCGGTAAATGACACCTGCTCTCTAAAAAAATTCTGGGGTGGAAAATCGACCAAAAATTTCAAAAGAGGGCAACCTTCCAAGAAGACGATTTCAAGAGTTCTACTGTACTCCCAACTGTTTCCTTTTTTGAACAGAAAAGAAAACGGCGGAGAAAAATAATGAGTTTTACGAATTTTCAACGACATGCAAACCCAAATTACAAAATCCTATCAGCTCACAGCAGCCAGAAGGGCCATTAGCATAAATGCTGCAAACAATAAATGCTGAAGCGATTGTGGAGAAATGCGTACCCTCGATTCTAAGGGGGACATGGTAAGTGCCACTAATGAAAACGCAAAGAAGGTGCTTTGAAAAGGGAAACACGGTGCTACCAGTCAGTCAATCACACCCACAGCTGGGCCTATCAACTGAGAACATGAGAATCAAAAAGTCACAGGCTGGCAATCCTGCACTCCAACAATATTTACCATCGCCAACGCTTGAAAGCAATGAAAATGTCCATCAACAGAGGAATGCACAAAGTAGAAGTGGTCCACGTACACAGTGGAAAATTACTCCAATAAAAAATAAAAATTAAATTTAAAAATCCAACAAAAGTAAGGAGACATCAGATTGTGTGGGTGGGTCCGGGCACACTCCACTCTAATTTATAACCGAGAAACACCACAGGCCGCAAGGGCTTTTCCCTAGGTACCAGGGTGGGGAACATAGAAAGGCTGCCCCCCTCTGGCAGTTACCTGCAAAAGCAGCTTTAAAGCCTGTGCTAATGGTCATTGCATAGGAACAAGTACTGCAGAACTGTAAATGAAACCTGCCCTCAAAATGTCTTGAGGGAGGTAATGGCCAAAACATTTCAAAATGTGACACATACTTTAAGAGAAACCTCTGAAGAACGAAGGGGTAATCACAGCTTGAAAAATAAAAAGGACATGTCTTAAAGCTCAATTTCAACGGATTATGAGGCACGTGTGAATTCAACCACAAAGAGGTATCAGCTCACAAGTGGCAGAATAACCATCAGCAAGAAAACTACAAACAATAAATGCTGAAGGTGTTGTGAAGAAATGCCTACCCTCAACTTCAAGGGGGACGTAACTTGGAAAGGGCCACGAACGAGAACAGAATGGAGGTGCCATATGATCCAGCAGGCCCACTCCTCGACCTATAATCTAAGAAGAGAGAATTGGAAAGACACAGGCAGGCAAATCTGCATGGCACAGTATTACAATAGCCAAGATATGGAAGTAACGAAAAAGTCCACCAACAGACGGGTGGACACAGAAGAACTCCTCCATGTACAGACGGAATATGCGCTAGTGAAAAAAATGAAACAATGCCATTTGCAGCACCATAGATGAGTCTAGACGTAATCACGCCACCTGTAGTAAGTGAGAAAGCAAAAGACACATATCCTATCATATCACTTTCAGGAGTTACTTCAAAATTGATACCAGTGAAGATATTTCCACAGAGAAAGGCAATCACAGATTCATTAAAAAACTTATGGTTCACCAAATAGAAAGGGATGAGGATTGGATACACTACCATTTTGGGGTTAACAGAGATATACAAACCATGTGAAATATATAATCACCAAAGATGTACGGAAGGCCAGGAGAAGACTACTCAACATTGTTTCATAACCTACATGGGAAAAGGATGCGAGGAAGAATAGAAACACGTATATGTGTGAAAGAACCACATCTTGCACACCTAGAACAAACAAGGCATTGTAATCAAATTTGCTGGGATAAAAAATAAAAAGTAAATTACAAATATGAACAAGAAGTAATGAGACATAACCTTAAAGGGCTTTTTCCTGGCACATTCCATTCTAATTTACAACCTAGAACACCACTTCCATTAAGCCTCTGTTTCCCTAGTAACCAAATTTGGTAAAGTAGAAATGCTGCCACCTTGTGGCCGTTTCCTGCAAGAGCAGCTTTAAACTCACAGCTAATGGTCACTTAACACTCACAAGGACTCAGGGCTGTAAAGGACACCTGCCCTAAAAAAACTGTGCTGAAGTAGGGAATGGACAAAAAAATTCAAAACAGGCAAATGTTTCAAGAGGAGAGTATGAAGAGTGAAGTTTTATTCACACTCTTTTTAAAAAAAAGGAAAATGGATAAAAGCTCAACCTCAGGGAGTGGTAGACCCATGCAATCTAATCTACAAAAAGTTTCAACTTACACCAGTCGACTGACCATCAGCAAAAAGTCTACAAACAATAAATGCTGAATGGGGTTTTAGAGAACTGTGTACCCTCTACCTGCTGGTGAGACGTAAAGGGGTAACAGCCAATAATGAGAACAGAAAGGAGCTGTGTTTCAAAGTAAAAATGGAGGTACCGTTCAATCCAGCAGGCGCACCATTGGACCTCTCACCTGAGAAGACAAGAATCGAGAAGACACAGGCCGCAAAAGCGGCAGAGCAGCCTTATTCACAATAGCCAAGACAGTAAAGCAATCAAAATGTCCAACAACAGGTGAATGGATAAAGAAGAAGTGATCCATGTACACAATGGAATATTAGCTATGGAAAACAATGAACCATTGCTCTCTGAGACACCACAAATGAGTCTGGAGATAATCAGGAAACATGAGGTAGGTCGGAAAGCAAAAGACCTATATTCTATGATATCACTTATAGGCGTTATCTAATAACTGACACAAATGAACATATTTCCACAGAGAAAGACGCTCACAGAGTTAGAAAACAAACTATGCTCATCTAAAAGGAAAGGTGGGGGGAATGGATAAATTAAGATTAGTGTTACTATATGGATACAAACACATATTATATACATATCTCAAAAAGACCGACAATATAGCAAGGGAGGTCTGCGGAACCCTCTGTAACATTTTACAAGGGAAGAGGATCTGTACTTGAATAGACATATGTAATGTACAAATGAACCAGATTGTGTACACCTAGGACAAACAATATGCTAAGCTTTACCCCAATTTAAAAAATTTTTAAAACCAAGAAGAAATAATGAGGCCTAAACTTATGGGGGTTTCTCCGTGCACATTCCAATGTAATTTACAACCTAGGAACACGACTTCCAGAAAGGCTCTGCTGCCCTAGTACCCAGATTTGGGAATGGAGAAATGCTGCCTGCTTGAGGCCTCTTCCCACAACAGCAGCTTTAAACCCATTGCTAAAGGTCACTAAATATTCACCACACTTGCAGTTCGGTAAATGACACCTGCTCTCTAAAAAAATTCTGGGGTGGAAAATCGACCAGAAATTTCAAAAGAGGGCAACCTTCCAAGAAGACGATTTCAAGAGTTCTACTGTACTCCCAACTGTTTCCTTTTTTGAACAGAAAAGAAAACGGCGGAGAAAAATAATGAGTTTTACGAATTTTCAATGACATGCAAACCCAAATTACAAAATCCTATCAGCTCACAGCAGCCAGAAGGGCCATTAGCATAAATGCTGCAAACAATAAATGCTGAAGCGATTGTGGAGAAATGCGTACCCTCGATTCTAAGGGGGACATGGTAAGTGCCACTAATGAAAATGCAAAGAAGGTGCTTTGAAAAGGGAAACACGGTGCTACCAGTCAGTCAATCACTCCCACAGCTGGGCCTATCACCTGAGAACATGAGAATCAAAAAGTCACAGGCTGGCAATCCTGCACTCCAACAATATTTACCATAGCCAACGCTTGGAAGCAATGAAAATGTCCATCAACCGAGGAATGCACAAAGTAGAAGTGGTCCACGTACACAGTGGAAAATTACTCCAATAAAAAATAAAAATTAAATTTAAAAATCCAACAAAAGAAAGGAGACATCAGATTGTGTGGGTGTGTCCGGGCACACTCCACTCTAATTTATAACCGAGAAACACCACAGGCCGCAAGGGCTTTTCCCTAGGTACCAGGGTGGGGAACATAGAAAGGCTGCCCCCCTCTGGCAGTTACCTGCAAAAGCAGCTTTAAAGCCTGTGCTAATGGTCATTTCATAGGAACAAGTACTGCAGAACTGTAAATGAAACCTGCCCTCAAAATGTCTTGAGGGAGGTAATGGCCAAAACATTTCAAAATGTGACACATACTTTAAGAGAACCCTCTGAAGAACGAAGGGGTAATCACAGCTTGAAAAATAAAAAGGACATGTCTTAAAGCTCAATTTCAACGGATTATGAGGCACGTGTGAATTCAACCACAAAGAGGTATCAGCTCACAATTGTCAGAATAACCATCAGCAAGAAAACTACAAACAATAAATGCTGAAGGTGTTGTGGAGAAATGCCTACCCTCAACTTCAAGGGGGACGTAACTTGGAAAGGGCCACGAACGAGAACAGAATGGAGCTGCCATATGATCCAGCAGGCCCACTCCTCGACCTATAATCTAAGAAGAGAGAATTGGAAAGACACAGGCAGGCAAATCTGCATGGCACAGTATTACAATAGCCAAGATATGGAAGTAACGAAAAAGTCCAAAAACAGACGGGTGGACACAGAAGAACTCCTCCATGTACAGACGGAATATTCGCTAGTGAAAAAAATGAAACAATGCCATTTGCAGCACCATAGATGAGTCTAGACGTAATCACGCCAGCTGTAGTAAGTGAGAAAGCAAAAGACACATATCCTATCATATCACTTTCAGGAGTTACTTCAAAATGGATACCAGTGAAGATATTTCCACAGAGAAAGGCAATCACAGATTCATTAAAAAACTTATGGTTCACCAAATAGAAAGGGATGAGGATTGGATACACTACTATATTGGGGTTAACAGAGATATACAAACCATGTGAAATATATAATCACCAAAGATGTACGGAAGACCAGGAGAAGACTACTCAACATTGTGTCATAACCTACATGGGAAAAGGATGCGAGGAAGAATAGATACACGTCTATGTGTGAAAGAACCACATCTTGCACACCTAGAACAAACAAGGCATTGCAATCAAATGTGCTGGGATAAAAAATAAAAAGTAAATTACAAATATGAACAAGAAGTAATGAGACATAACCTTAAAGGGCTTTTTCCTGGCACATTCCATTCTAATTTACAACCTAGAACACCACTTCCATTAAGCCTCTGTTTCCCTAGTAACCAAATTTGGTAAAAGAGAAATGCTGCCACCTTGTGGCCGTTTCCTGCAAGAGCAGCTTTAAACTCACAGCTAATGGTCACTTAACACTCAGAAGGACTCAGGGCTGTAAAGGACACCTGCCCTAAAAAAACTGTGCTGAAGTAGGGAATGGACAAAAAAATTCAAAACAGGCAAATGTTTCAAGAGGAGAGTATGAAGAGTGAAGTTTTATTCACACTCTTTTTAAAAAAAAAGGAAAATGGATAAAAGCTCAACCTCAGGGAGTGTTAGACCCATGCAATCTAATCTACAAAAAGTTTCAACTTACACCAGTCGACTGACCATCAGCAAAAAGTCTACAAACAATAAATGCTGAAGGGGTTTTAGAGAACTGTGTACCCTCTACCTGCTGGTGAGACGTAAAGGGCTAACAGCCAATAATGAGAACAGAAAGGAGCTGTGTTTCAAAGTAAAAATGGAGGTACCGTTCAATCCAGCAGGCGCACCATTGGACCTCTCACCTGAGAAGACAAGAATCGAGAAGACACAGGCCGCAAAAGCTGCAGAGCAGCCTTATTCACAATAGCCAAGAGAGTAAAGCAATCAAAATGTCCAACAACAGGTGAATGGATAAAGAAGAAGTGGTCCATGTACACAATGGAATATTAGCTATGGAAAACAATGAACCATTGCTCTCTGAGGCACCACAAATGAGTCTGGAGATAATCATGAAACATGAGGTAGGTCGGAAAGCAAAAGACCTATACACTATGATATCACTTATAGGCGTTACCTAATAACTGACACAAATGAACATATTTCCACAGAGAAAGACGCTCACAGAGTTAGAAAACAAACTATGCTCATCTAAAAGGAAAGGTGGGGGGAATGGATAAATTAAGATTAGTGTTACTATATGTATACAAACACATATTATATACATATCTCAAAAAGACCGACAATATAGCAAGGGAGGTCTGCGGAACCCTCTGTAACATTTTACAAGGGAAGAGGATCTGTACTTGAATAGACATATGTAATGTACAAATGAACCAGATTGTGTACACCTAGGACAAACAATATGCTAAGCTTTATCCCAATTTAAAAAATTTTTAAAACCAAGAAGAAATAATGAGACCTAAACTTATGGGGGTTTCTCCGTGCACATTCCAATGTAATTTACAACCTAGGAACACGACTTCCAGAAAGGCTCTGCTGCCCTAGTACCCAGATTTGGGAATGGAGAAATGCTGCCTGCTTGTGGCCTCTTCCCACAACAGCAGCTTTAAACCCATTGCTAAAGGTCACTAAATGTTCACCACACTTGCAGTTCGGTAAATGACACCTGCTCTCTAAAAAAATTCTGGGGTGGAAAATCGACCAAAAATTTAAAAAGAGGGCAACCTTCCAAGAAGACGATTTCAAGAGTTCTACTGTACTCCCAACTGTTTCCTTTTTTGAACAGAAAAGAAAACGGCGGAGAAAAATAATGAGTTTTACGAATTTTCAACGACATGCAAACCCAAATTACAAAATCCTATCAGCTCACAGCAGCCAGAAGGGCCATTAGCATAAATGCTGCAAACAATAAATGCTGAAGCGATTGTGGAGAAATGCGTACCCTCGATTCTAAGGGGGACATGGTAAGTGCCACTAATGAAAACGCAAAGAAGGTGCTTTGAAAAGGGAAACACGGTGCTACCAGTCAGTCAATCACACCCACAGCTGGGCCTATCAACTGAGAACATGAGAATCAAAAAGTCACAGGCTGGCAATCCTGCACTCCAACAATATTTACCATCGCCAACGCTTGAAAGCAATGAAAATGTCCATCAACAGAGGAATGCACAAAGTAGAAGTGGTCCACGTACACAGTGGAAAATTACTCCAATAAAAAATAAAAATTAAATTTAAAAATCCAACAAAAGTAAGGAGACATCAGATTGTGTGGGTGGGTCCGGGCACACTCCACTCTAATTTATAACCGAGAAACACCACAGGCCGCAAGGGCTTTTCCCTAGGTACCAGGGTGGGGAACATAGAAAGGCTGCCCCCCTCTGGCAGTTACCTGCAAAAGCAGCTTTAAAGCCTGTGCTAATGGTCATTGCATAGGAACAAGTACTGCAGAACTGTAAATGAAACCTGCCCTCAAAATGTCTTGAGGGAGGTAATGGCCAAAACATTTCAAAATGTGACACATACTTTAAGAGAAACCTCTGAAGAACGAAGGGGTAATCACAGCTTGAAAAATAAAAAGGACATGTCTTAAAGCTCAATTTCAACGGATTATGAGGCACGTGTGAATTCAACCACAAAGAGGTATCAGCTCACAAGTGGCAGAATAACCATCAGCAAGAAAACTACAAACAATAAATGCTGAAGGTGTTGTGAAGAAATGCCTACCCTCAACTTCAAGGGGGACGTAACTTGGAAAGGGCCACGAACGAGAACAGAATGGAGGTGCCATATGATCCAGCAGGCCCACTCCTCGACCTATAATCTAAGAAGAGAGAATTGGAAAGACACAGGCAGGCAAATCTGCATGGCACAGTATTACAATAGCCAAGATATGGAAGTAACGAAAAAGTCCACCAACAGACGGGTGGACACAGAAGAACTCCTCCATGTACAGACGGAATATGCGCTAGTGAAAAAAATGAAACAATGCCATTTGCAGCACCATAGATGAGTCTAGACGTAATCACGCCACCTGTAGTAAGTGAGAAAGCAAAAGACACATATCCTATCATATCACTTTCAGGAGTTACTTCAAAATTGATACCAGTGAAGATATTTCCACAGAGAAAGGCAATCACAGATTCATTAAAAAACTTATGGTTCACCAAATAGAAAGGGATGAGGATTGGATACACTACCATTTTGGGGTTAACAGAGATATACAAACCATGTGAAATATATAATCACCAAAGATGTACGGAAGGCCAGGAGAAGACTACTCAACATTGTTTCATAACCTACATGGGAAAAGGATGCGAGGAAGAATAGAAACACGTATATGTGTGAAAGAACCACATCTTGCACACCTAGAACAAACAAGGCATTGTAATCAAATTTGCTGGGATAAAAAATAAAAAGTAAATTACAAATATGAACAAGAAGTAATGAGACATAACCTTAAAGGGCTTTTTCCTGGCACATTCCATTCTAATTTACAACCTAGAACACCACTTCCATTAAGCCTCTGTTTCCCTAGTAACCAAATTTGGTAAAGTAGAAATGCTGCCACCTTGTGGCCGTTTCCTGCAAGAGCAGCTTTAAACTCACAGCTAATGGTCACTTAACACTCACAAGGACTCAGGGCTGTAAAGGACACCTGCCCTAAAAAAACTGTGCTGAAGTAGGGAATGGACAAAAAAATTCAAAACAGGCAAATGTTTCAAGAGGAGAGTATGAAGAGTGAAGTTTTATTCACACTCTTTTTAAAAAAAAGGAAAATGGATAAAAGCTCAACCTCAGGGAGTGGTAGACCCATGCAATCTAATCTACAAAAAGTTTCAACTTACACCAGTCGACTGACCATCAGCAAAAAGTCTACAAACAATAAATGCTGAATGGGGTTTTAGAGAACTGTGTACCCTCTACCTGCTGGTGAGACGTAAAGGGGTAACAGCCAATAATGAGAACAGAAAGGAGCTGTGTTTCAAAGTAAAAATGGAGGTACCGTTCAATCCAGCAGGCGCACCATTGGACCTCTCACCTGAGAAGACAAGAATCGAGAAGACACAGGCCGCAAAAGCGGCAGAGCAGCCTTATTCACAATAGCCAAGACAGTAAAGCAATCAAAATGTCCAACAACAGGTGAATGGATGAAGAAGAAGTGATCCATGTACACAATGGAATATTAGCTATGGAAAACAATGAACCATTGCTCTCTGAGACACCACAAATGAGTCTGGAGATAATCAGGAAACATGAGGTAGGTCGGAAAGCAAAAGACCTATATTCTATGATATCACTTATAGGCGTTATCTAATAACTGACACAAATGAACATATTTCCACAGAGAAAGACGCTCACAGAGTTAGAAAACAAACTATGCTCATCTAAAAGGAAAGGTGGGGGGAATGGATAAATTAAGATTAGTGTTACTATATGGATACAAACACATATTATATACATATCTCAAAAAGACCGACAATATAGCAAGGGAGGTCTGCGGAACCCTCTGTAACATTTTACAAGGGAAGAGGATCTGTACTTGAATAGACATATGTAATGTACAAATGAACCAGATTGTGTACACCTAGGACAAACAATATGCTAAGCTTTACCCCAATTTAAAAAATTTTTAAAACCAAGAAGAAATAATGAGGCCTAAACTTATGGGGGTTTCTCCGTGCACATTCCAATGTAATTTACAACCTAGGAACACGACTTCCAGAAAGGCTCTGCTGCCCTAGTACCCAGATTTGGGAATGGAGAAATGCTGCCTGCTTGAGGCCTCTTCCCACAACAGCAGCTTTAAACCCATTGCTAAAGGTCACTAAATATTCACCACACTTGCAGTTCGGTAAATGACACCTGCTCTCTAAAAAAATTCTGGGGTGGAAAATCGACCAGAAATTTCAAAAGAGGGCAACCTTCCAAGAAGACGATTTCAAGAGTTCTACTGTACTCCCAACTGTTTCCTTTTTTGAACAGAAAAGAAAACGGCGGAGAAAAATAATGAGTTTTACGAATTTTCAATGACATGCAAACCCAAATTACAAAATCCTATCAGCTCACAGCAGCCAGAAGGGCCATTAGCATAAATGCTGCAAACAATAAATGCTGAAGCGATTGTGGAGAAATGCGTACCCTCGATTCTAAGGGGGACATGGTAAGTGCCACTAATGAAAATGCAAAGAAGGTGCTTTGAAAAGGGAAACACGGTGCTACCAGTCAGTCAATCACTCCCACAGCTGGGCCTATCACCTGAGAACATGAGAATCAAAAAGTCACAGGCTGGCAATCCTGCACTCCAACAATATTTACCATAGCCAACGCTTGGAAGCAATGAAAATGTCCATCAACCGAGGAATGCACAAAGTAGAAGTGGTCCACGTACACAGTGGAAAATTACTCCAATAAAAAATAAAAATTAAATTTAAAAATCCAACAAAAGAAAGGAGACATCAGATTGTGTGGGTGTGTCCGGGCACACTCCACTCTAATTTATAACCGAGAAACACCACAGGCCGCAAGGGCTTTTCCCTAGGTACCAGGGTGGGGAACATAGAAAGGCTGCCCCCCTCTGGCAGTTACCTGCAAAAGCAGCTTTAAAGCCTGTGCTAATGGTCATTTCATAGGAACAAGTACTGCAGAACTGTAAATGAAACCTGCCCTCAAAATGTCTTGAGGGAGGTAATGGCCAAAACATTTCAAAATGTGACACATACTTTAAGAGAACCCTCTGAAGAACGAAGGGGTAATCACAGCTTGAAAAATAAAAAGGACATGTCTTAAAGCTCAATTTCAACGGATTATGAGGCACGTGTGAATTCAACCACAAAGAGGTATCAGCTCACAATTGTCAGAATAACCATCAGCAAGAAAACTACAAACAATAAATGCTGAAGGTGTTGTGGAGAAATGCCTACCCTCAACTTCAAGGGGGACGTAACTTGGAAAGGGCCACGAACGAGAACAGAATGGAGCTGCCATATGATCCAGCAGGCCCACTCCTCGACCTATAATCTAAGAAGAGAGAATTGGAAAGACACAGGCAGGCAAATCTGCATGGCACAGTATTACAATAGCCAAGATATGGAAGTAACGAAAAAGTCCAAAAACAGACGGGTGGACACAGAAGAACTCCTCCATGTACAGACGGAATATTCGCTAGTGAAAAAAATGAAACAATGCCATTTGCAGCACCATAGATGAGTCTAGACGTAATCACGCCAGCTGTAGTAAGTGAGAAAGCAAAAGACACATATCCTATCATATCACTTTCAGGAGTTACTTCAAAATGGATACCAGTGAAGATATTTCCACAGAGAAAGGCAATCACAGATTCATTAAAAAACTTATGGTTCACCAAATAGAAAGGGATGAGGATTGGATACACTACTATATTGGGGTTAACAGAGATATACAAACCATGTGAAATATATAATCACCAAAGATGTACGGAAGACCAGGAGAAGACTACTCAACATTGTGTCATAACCTACATGGGAAAAGGATGCGAGGAAGAATAGATACACGTCTATGTGTGAAAGAACCACATCTTGCACACCTAGAACAAACAAGGCATTGCAATCAAATGTGCTGGGATAAAAAATAAAAAGTAAATTACAAATATGAACAAGAAGTAATGAGACATAACCTTAAAGGGCTTTTTCCTGGCACATTCCATTCTAATTTACAACCTAGAACACCACTTCCATTAAGCCTCTGTTTCCCTAGTAACCAAATTTGGTAAAAGAGAAATGCTGCCACCTTGTGGCCGTTTCCTGCAAGAGCAGCTTTAAACTCACAGCTAATGGTCACTTAACACTCAGAAGGACTCAGGGCTGTAAAGGACACCTGCCCTAAAAAAACTGTGCTGAAGTAGGGAATGGACAAAAAAATTCAAAACAGGCAAATGTTTCAAGAGGAGAGTATGAAGAGTGAAGTTTTATTCACACTCTTTTTAAAAAAAAAGGAAAATGGATAAAAGCTCAACCTCAGGGAGTGTTAGACCCATGCAATCTAATCTACAAAAAGTTTCAACTTACACCAGTCGACTGACCATCAGCAAAAAGTCTACAAACAATAAATGCTGAAGGGGTTTTAGAGAACTGTGTACCCTCTACCTGCTGGTGAGATGTAAAGGGCTAACAGCCAATAATGAGAACAGAAAGGAGCTGTGTTTCAAAGTAAAAATGGAGGTACCGTTCAATCCAGCAGGCGCACCATTGGACCTCTCACCTGAGAAGACAAGAATCGAGAAGACACAGGCCGCAAAAGCTGCAGAGCAGCCTTATTCACAATAGCCAAGAGAGTAAAGCAATCAAAATGTCCAACAACAGGTGAATGGATAAAGAAGAAGTGGTCCATGTACACAATGGAATATTAGCTATGGAAAACAATGAACCATTGCTCTCTGAGGCACCACAAATGAGTCTGGAGATAATCATGAAACATGAGGTAGGTCGGAAAGCAAAAGACCTATACACTATGATATCACTTATAGGCGTTACCTAATAACTGACACAAATGAACATATTTCCACAGAGAAAGACGCTCACAGAGTTAGAAAACAAACTATGCTCATCTAAAAGGAAAGGTGGGGGGAATGGATAAATTAAGATTAGTGTTACTATATGTATACAAACACATATTATATACATATCTCAAAAAGACCGACAATATAGCAAGGGAGGTCTGCGGAACCCTCTGTAACATTTTACAAGGGAAGAGGATCTGTAGTTGAATAGACATATGTAATGTACAAATGAACCAGATTGTGTACACCTAGGACAAACAATATTCTAAGCTTTACCCCAATTAAAAAAAAATTTTAAAACCAAGAAGAAATAATGAGACATAAACTTATGGGGGTTTCTCCATGCACATTCCAATGTAATTTACAACCTAGGAACACGACTTCCAGAAAGGCTCTGCTGCCCTAGTACCCAGATTTGGGAATGGAGAAATGCTGCCTGCTTGAGGCCTCTTCCCACAACAGCAGCTTTAAACCCATTGCTAAAGGTCACTAAATATTCACCACACTTGCAGTTCGGTAAATGACACCTGCTCTCTAAAAAAATTCTGGGGTGGAAAATCGACCAAAAATTTCAAAAGAGGACAACCTTCCAAGAGGACAATTTCAAGAGTTATACTGTACTCCCAATTGTTTCCTTTTTTGAACAGAAAAGAAAACGGCAGAGAAAAATAATGAGTTTTACGAATTTTCAACGACATGCAAACCCAAATTACAAAATCCTATCAGCTCACAGCAGCCAGAAGGGCCATTAGCATAAATGCTGCAAACAATAAATGCTGAAGCGATTGTGGAGAAATGCGTACCCTCGATTCTAAGGGGGACGTGGTAAGTGCCACTAATGAAAACGCAAAGAAGGTGCTTTGAAAAGGGAAACACGGTGCTACCAGTCAGTCAATCACACCCACTGCTGGGCCTATCACCTGAGAACATGAGAATCAAAAAGTCACAGGCTGGCAATCCTGCACTCCAACAATATTTAACATAGCCAACACTTGGAAGCAATGAAAATGTCCATCAACCGAGGAATGCACAAAGTAGAAGCGGTCCACGTACACAGTGGAAAATTACTCCAATAAGAAATAAAAATTAAGTTTAAAAATCCAACAAAAGTAAGGAGACATCAGATTGTGTGGGTGTCTCCGGGCACACTCCACTCTAATTTATAACCGAGAAACACCACAGGCCGCAAGGGCTTTTCCCTAGGTACCAGGGTGGGCAACATAGAAAGGCTGCCACCCTCTGGCAGTTACCTGCACAAGCAGCTTTAAAGCCTGTGCTAATGGTCATTGCATAGGAACAAGTACTGCAGAAGTGTAAATGAAACCTGCCCTCAAAATGTCTTGAGGGAGGTAATGGCCAAAACATTTCAAAATGTGACACATACTTTAAGAGAACCCTCTGAAGAACGAAGGGGTAATCACAGCTTGAAAAATAAAAAGGACATGTCTTAAAGCTCAATTTCAACGGATTATGAGGCACGTGTGAATTCAACCACAAAGAGGTATCAGCTCACAATTGTCAGAATAACCATCAGCAAGAAAACTACAAACAATAAATGCTGAAGGTGTTGTGGAGAAATGCCTACCCTCAACATCAAGGGGGACGTAACTTGGAAAGGGCCACGGACGAGAACAGAATGGAGGTGCCTTAAAAAGGTAAACATTGAGCTACCATATGATCCAGCAGGCCCACTCCTCGACCTATAATCTAAGAAGAGAGAATTGGAAAGACACAGGCAGGCAAATCTGCATGGCACAGTATTACAATAGCCAAGATATGGAAGTAACCAAAAAGTCCACCAACAGACGGGTGGACACAGAAGAACTCCTCCATGTACAGATGGAATATTCGCTAGTGAAAAAAATGAAACAATGCCATTTGCAGCACCATAGATGAGTCTAGACGTAATCACGCCACCTGTAGTAAGTGAGAAAGCAAAAGACACATATCCTATCATATCACTTTCAGGAGTTACTTCAAAATTGATACCAGTGAAGATATTGCCACAGAGAAAGGCAATCACAGATTCATTAAAAAACTTATGGTTCACCAAATAGAAAGGGATGAGGATTGGATACACTACCATTTTGGGGTTAACAGAGATATACAAACCATGTGAAATATATAATCACCAAAGATATACGGAAGACCAGGAGAAGACTACTCAACATTGTGTCATAACCTACATGGGAAAAGGATGCGAGGAAGAATAGATACATGTATATGTGTGAAAGAACCACATCTTGCACACCTAGAACAAACAAGGCATTGTAATCAAATTTGCTGGGATAAAAAATAAAAAGTAAATTACAAATATGAACAAGAAGTAATGAGGCATAAACTTAAAGGGCTTTTTCCTGGCACATTCCATTCTAATTTACAACCTAGAACAACACTTCCAGTAAGCCTCTGTTTCCCTAGTAACCAAATTTGGTAAAGGAGAAATGCTGCCACCTTGTGGCCGTTTCCTGCAAGAGCAGCTTTAAACTCACAGCTAATGGTCACTTAACACTCAGAAGGACTCAGGGCTGTAAAGGACACCTGCCCTAAAAAACTGTGCTGAAGTAGGGAGTGGACAAAAAAATTCAAAACAGGCAAATGTTTCAAGAGGAGAGTATGAAGAGTTAAGTTTTATTCACACTCTTTTTAAAAAGAAGGAAAATGGATAAAAGCTCAACCTCAGGGAGTGTTAGACCCATGCAATCTAATCTACAAAAAGTTTCAACTTACACCAGTCGACTGACCATCAGCAAAAAGTCTACAAACAGTAAATGCTGAAGGGATTTTAGAGAACTGTGTACCCTCTACCTGCTGGTGAGACGTAAAGGGGCCACAGCCAATAATGAGAACAGAAAGAAGCTGTGTTTCAAAGTAAAAATGGAGGTACCGTTCAATCCAGCAGGCGCACCATTGGACCTCTCACCTGAGAAGACAAGAATCGAGAAGACACAGGCCGCAAAAGCTGCAGAGCAGCCTTATTCACAATAGCCAAGAGAGTAAAGCAATCAAAATGTCCAACAACAGGTGAATGGATAAAGAAGAAGTGGTCCATGTACACAATGGAATATTAGCTATGGAAAACAATGAACCATTGCTCTCTGAGGCACCACAAATGAGTCTGGAGATAATCATGAAACATGAGGTAGGTCGGAAAGCAAAAGACCTATACACTATGATATCACTTATAGGCGTTACCTAATAACTGACACAAATGAACATATTTCCACAGAGAAAGACGCTCACAGAGTTAGAAAACAAACTATGCTCATCTAAAAGGAAAGGTGGGGGGAATGGATAAATTAAGATTAGTGTTACTATATGTATACAAACACATATTATATACATATCTCAAAAAGACCGACAATATAGCAAGGGAGGTCTGCGGAACCCTCTGTAACATTTTACAAGGGAAGAGGATCTGTAGTTGAATAGACATATGTAATGTACAAATGAACCAGATTGTGTACACCTAGGACAAACAATATTCTAAGCTTTACCCCAATTAAAAAAAAATTTTAAAACCAAGAAGAAATAATGAGACATAAACTTATGGGGGTTTCTCCATGCACATTCCAATGTAATTTACAACCTAGGAACACGACTTCCAGAAAGGCTCTGCTGCCCTAGTACCCAGATTTGGGAATGGAGAAATGCTGCCTGCTTGAGGCCTCTTCCCACAACAGCAGCTTTAAACCCATTGCTAAAGGTCACTAAATATTCACCACACTTGCAGTTCGGTAAATGACACCTGCTCTCTAAAAAAATTCTGGGGTGGAAAATCGACCAAAAATTTCAAAAGAGGACAACCTTCCAAGAGGACAATTTCAAGAGTTATACTGTACTCCCAATTGTTTCCTTTTTTGAACAGAAAAGAAAACGGCAGAGAAAAATAATGAGTTTTACGAATTTTCAACGACATGCAAACCCAAATTACAAAATCCTATCAGCTCACAGCAGCCAGAAGGGCCATTAGCATAAATGCTGCAAACAATAAATGCTGAAGCGATTGTGGAGAAATGCGTACCCTCGATTCTAAGGGGGACGTGGTAAGTGCCACTAATGAAAACGCAAAGAAGGTGCTTTGAAAAGGGAAACACGGTGCTACCAGTCAGTCAATCACACCCACTGCTGGGCCTATCACCTGAGAACATGAGAATCAAAAAGTCACAGGCTGGCAATCCTGCACTCCAACAATATTTAACATAGCCAACACTTGGAAGCAATGAAAATGTCCATCAACCGAGGAATGCACAAAGTAGAAGCGGTCCACGTACACAGTGGAAAATTACTCCAATAAAAAATAAAAATTAAATTTAAAAATCCAACAAAAGTAAGGAGACATCAGATTGTGTGGGTGGGTCCGGGCACACTCCACTCTAATTTATAACCGAGAAACACCACAGGCCGCAAGGGCTTTTCCCTAGGTACCAGGGTGGGGAACATAGAAAGGCTGCCCCCCTCTGGCAGTTACCTGCAAAAGCAGCTTTAAAGCCTGTGCTAATGGTCATTGCATAGGAACAAGTACTGCAGAACTGTAAATGAAACCTGCCCTCAAAATGTCTTGAGGGAGGTAATGGCCAAAACATTTCAAAATGTGACACATACTTTAAGAGAAACCTCTGAAGAACGAAGGGGTAATCACAGCTTGAAAAATAAAAAGGACATGTCTTAAAGCTCAATTTCAACGGATTATGAGGCACGTGTGAATTCAACCACAAAGAGGTATCAGCTCACAAGTGGCAGAATAACCATCAGCAAGAAAACTACAAACAATAAATGCTGAAGGTGTTGTGAAGAAATGCCTACCCTCAACTTCAAGGGGGACGTAACTTGGAAAGGGCCACGAACGAGAACAGAATGGAGGTGCCATATGATCCAGCAGGCCCACTCCTCGACCTATAATCTAAGAAGAGAGAATTGGAAAGACACAGGCAGGCAAATCTGCATGGCACAGTATTACAATAGCCAAGATATGGAAGTAACGAAAAAGTCCACCAACAGACGGGTGGACACAGAAGAACTCCTCCATGTACAGACGGAATATGCGCTAGTGAAAAAAATGAAACAATGCCATTTGCAGCACCATAGATGAGTCTAGACGTAATCACGCCACCTGTAGTAAGTGAGAAAGCAAAAGACACATATCCTATCATATCACTTTCAGGAGTTACTTCAAAATTGATACCAGTGAAGATATTTCCACAGAGAAAGGCAATCACAGATTCATTAAAAAACTTATGGTTCACCAAATAGAAAGGGATGAGGATTGGATACACTACCATTTTGGGGTTAACAGAGATATACAAACCATGTGAAATATATAATCACCAAAGATGTACGGAAGGCCAGGAGAAGACTACTCAACATTGTTTCATAACCTACATGGGAAAAGGATGCGAGGAAGAATAGAAACACGTATATGTGTGAAAGAACCACATCTTGCACACCTAGAACAAACAAGGCATTGTAATCAAATTTGCTGGGATAAAAAATAAAAAGTAAATTACAAATATGAACAAGAAGTAATGAGACATAACCTTAAAGGGCTTTTTCCTGGCACATTCCATTCTAATTTACAACCTAGAACACCACTTCCATTAAGCCTCTGTTTCCCTAGTAACCAAATTTGGTAAAGTAGAAATGCTGCCACCTTGTGGCCGTTTCCTGCAAGAGCAGCTTTAAACTCACAGCTAATGGTCACTTAACACTCACAAGGACTCAGGGCTGTAAAGGACACCTGCCCTAAAAAAACTGTGCTGAAGTAGGGAATGGACAAAAAAATTCAAAACAGGCAAATGTTTCAAGAGGAGAGTATGAAGAGTGAAGTTTTATTCACACTCTTTTTAAAAAAAAGGAAAATGGATAAAAGCTCAACCTCAGGGAGTGGTAGACCCATGCAATCTAATCTACAAAAAGTTTCAACTTACACCAGTCGACTGACCATCAGCAAAAAGTCTACAAACAATAAATGCTGAATGGGGTTTTAGAGAACTGTGTACCCTCTACCTGCTGGTGAGACGTAAAGGGGTAACAGCCAATAATGAGAACAGAAAGGAGCTGTGTTTCAAAGTAAAAATGGAGGTACCGTTCAATCCAGCAGGCGCACCATTGGACCTCTCACCTGAGAAGACAAGAATCGAGAAGACACAGGCCGCAAAAGCGGCAGAGCAGCCTTATTCACAATAGCCAAGACAGTAAAGCAATCAAAATGTCCAACAACAGGTGAATGGATAAAGAAGAAGTGATCCATGTACACAATGGAATATTAGCTATGGAAAACAATGAACCATTGCTCTCTGAGACACCACAAATGAGTCTGGAGATAATCAGGAAACATGAGGTAGGTCGGAAAGCAAAAGACCTATATTCTATGATATCACTTATAGGCGTTATCTAATAACTGACACAAATGAACATATTTCCACAGAGAAAGACGCTCACAGAGTTAGAAAACAAACTATGCTCATCTAAAAGGAAAGGTGGGGGGAATGGATAAATTAAGATTAGTGTTACTATATGGATACAAACACATATTATATACATATCTCAAAAAGACCGACAATATAGCAAGGGAGGTCTGCGGAACCCTCTGTAACATTTTACAAGGGAAGAGGATCTGTACTTGAATAGACATATGTAATGTACAAATGAACCAGATTGTGTACACCTAGGACAAACAATATGCTAAGCTTTACCCCAATTTAAAAAATTTTTAAAACCAAGAAGAAATAATGAGGCCTAAACTTATGGGGGTTTCTCCGTGCACATTCCAATGTAATTTACAACCTAGGAACACGACTTCCAGAAAGGCTCTGCTGCCCTAGTACCCAGATTTGGGAATGGAGAAATGCTGCCTGCTTGAGGCCTCTTCCCACAACAGCAGCTTTAAACCCATTGCTAAAGGTCACTAAATATTCACCACACTTGCAGTTCGGTAAATGACACCTGCTCTCTAAAAAAATTCTGGGGTGGAAAATCGACCAGAAATTTCAAAAGAGGGCAACCTTCCAAGAAGACGATTTCAAGAGTTCTACTGTACTCCCAACTGTTTCCTTTTTTGAACAGAAAAGAAAACGGCGGAGAAAAATAATGAGTTTTACGAATTTTCAATGACATGCAAACCCAAATTACAAAATCCTATCAGCTCACAGCAGCCAGAAGGGCCATTAGCATAAATGCTGCAAACAATAAATGCTGAAGCGATTGTGGAGAAATGCGTACCCTCGATTCTAAGGGGGACATGGTAAGTGCCACTAATGAAAATGCAAAGAAGGTGCTTTGAAAAGGGAAACACGGTGCTACCAGTCAGTCAATCACTCCCACAGCTGGGCCTATCACCTGAGAACATGAGAATCAAAAAGTCACAGGCTGGCAATCCTGCACTCCAACAATATTTACCATAGCCAACGCTTGGAAGCAATGAAAATGTCCATCAACCGAGGAATGCACAAAGTAGAAGTGGTCCACGTACACAGTGGAAAATTACTCCAATAAAAAATAAAAATTAAATTTAAAAATCCAACAAAAGAAAGGAGACATCAGATTGTGTGGGTGTGTCCGGGCACACTCCACTCTAATTTATAACCGAGAAACACCACAGGCCGCAAGGGCTTTTCCCTAGGTACCAGGGTGGGGAACATAGAAAGGCTGCCCCCCTCTGGCAGTTACCTGCAAAAGCAGCTTTAAAGCCTGTGCTAATGGTCATTTCATAGGAACAAGTACTGCAGAACTGTAAATGAAACCTGCCCTCAAAATGTCTTGAGGGAGGTAATGGCCAAAACATTTCAAAATGTGACACATACTTTAAGAGAACCCTCTGAAGAACGAAGGGGTAATCACAGCTTGAAAAATAAAAAGGACATGTCTTAAAGCTCAATTTCAACGGATTATGAGGCACGTGTGAATTCAACCACAAAGAGGTATCAGCTCACAATTGTCAGAATAACCATCAGCAAGAAAACTACAAACAATAAATGCTGAAGGTGTTGTGGAGAAATGCCTACCCTCAACTTCAAGGGGGACGTAACTTGGAAAGGGCCACGAACGAGAACAGAATGGAGCTGCCATATGATCCAGCAGGCCCACTCCTCGACCTATAATCTAAGAAGAGAGAATTGGAAAGACACAGGCAGGCAAATCTGCATGGCACAGTATTACAATAGCCAAGATATGGAAGTAACGAAAAAGTCCAAAAACAGACGGGTGGACACAGAAGAACTCCTCCATGTACAGACGGAATATTCGCTAGTGAAAAAAATGAAACAATGCCATTTGCAGCACCATAGATGAGTCTAGACGTAATCACGCCAGCTGTAGTAAGTGAGAAAGCAAAAGACACATATCCTATCATATCACTTTCAGGAGTTACTTCAAAATGGATACCAGTGAAGATATTTCCACAGAGAAAGGCAATCACAGATTCATTAAAAAACTTATGGTTCACCAAATAGAAAGGGATGAGGATTGGATACACTACTATATTGGGGTTAACAGAGATATACAAACCATGTGAAATATATAATCACCAAAGATGTACGGAAGACCAGGAGAAGACTACTCAACATTGTGTCATAACCTACATGGGAAAAGGATGCGAGGAAGAATAGATACACGTCTATGTGTGAAAGAACCACATCTTGCACACCTAGAACAAACAAGGCATTGCAATCAAATGTGCTGGGATAAAAAATAAAAAGTAAATTACAAATATGAACAAGAAGTAATGAGACATAACCTTAAAGGGCTTTTTCCTGGCACATTCCATTCTAATTTACAACCTAGAACACCACTTCCATTAAGCCTCTGTTTCCCTAGTAACCAAATTTGGTAAAAGAGAAATGCTGCCACCTTGTGGCCGTTTCCTGCAAGAGCAGCTTTAAACTCACAGCTAATGGTCACTTAACACTCAGAAGGACTCAGGGCTGTAAAGGACACCTGCCCTAAAAAAACTGTGCTGAAGTAGGGAATGGACAAAAAAATTCAAAACAGGCAAATGTTTCAAGAGGAGAGTATGAAGAGTGAAGTTTTATTCACACTCTTTTTAAAAAAAAAGGAAAATGGATAAAAGCTCAACCTCAGGGAGTGTTAGACCCATGCAATCTAATCTACAAAAAGTTTCAACTTACACCAGTCGACTGACCATCAGCAAAAAGTCTACAAACAATAAATGCTGAAGGGGTTTTAGAGAACTGTGTACCCTCTACCTGCTGGTGAGATGTAAAGGGCTAACAGCCAATAATGAGAACAGAAAGGAGCTGTGTTTCAAAGTAAAAATGGAGGTACCGTTCAATCCAGCAGGCGCACCATTGGACCTCTCACCTGAGAAGACAAGAATCGAGAAGACACAGGCCGCAAAAGCTGCAGAGCAGCCTTATTCACAATAGCCAAGAGAGTAAAGCAATCAAAATGTCCAACAACAGGTGAATGGATAAAGAAGAAGTGGTCCATGTACACAATGGAATATTAGCTATGGAAAACAATGAACCATTGCTCTCTGAGGCACCACAAATGAGTCTGGAGATAATCATGAAACATGAGGTAGGTCGGAAAGCAAAAGACCTATACACTATGATATCACTTATAGGCGTTACCTAATAACTGACACAAATGAACATATTTCCACAGAGAAAGACGCTCACAGAGTTAGAAAACAAACTATGCTCATCTAAAAGGAAAGGTGGGGGGAATGGATAAATTAAGATTAGTGTTACTATATGTATACAAACACATATTATATACATATCTCAAAAAGACCGACAATATAGCAAGGGAGGTCTGCGGAACCCTCTGTAACATTTTACAAGGGAAGAGGATCTGTAGTTGAATAGACATATGTAATGTACAAATGAACCAGATTGTGTACACCTAGGACAAACAATATTCTAAGCTTTACCCCAATTAAAAAAAAATTTTAAAACCAAGAAGAAATAATGAGACATAAACTTATGGGGGTTTCTCCATGCACATTCCAATGTAATTTACAACCTAGGAACACGACTTCCAGAAAGGCTCTGCTGCCCTAGTACCCAGATTTGGGAATGGAGAAATGCTGCCTGCTTGAGGCCTCTTCCCACAACAGCAGCTTTAAACCCATTGCTAAAGGTCACTAAATATTCACCACACTTGCAGTTCGGTAAATGACACCTGCTCTCTAAAAAAATTCTGGGGTGGAAAATCGACCAAAAATTTCAAAAGAGGACAACCTTCCAAGAGGACAATTTCAAGAGTTATACTGTACTCCCAATTGTTTCCTTTTTTGAACAGAAAAGAAAACGGCAGAGAAAAATAATGAGTTTTACGAATTTTCAACGACATGCAAACCCAAATTACAAAATCCTATCAGCTCACAGCAGCCAGAAGGGCCATTAGCATAAATGCTGCAAACAATAAATGCTGAAGCGATTGTGGAGAAATGCGTACCCTCGATTCTAAGGGGGACGTGGTAAGTGCCACTAATGAAAACGCAAAGAAGGTGCTTTGAAAAGGGAAACACGGTGCTACCAGTCAGTCAATCACACCCACTGCTGGGCCTATCACCTGAGAACATGAGAATCAAAAAGTCACAGGCTGGCAATCCTGCACTCCAACAATATTTAACATAGCCAACACTTGGAAGCAATGAAAATGTCCATCAACCGAGGAATGCACAAAGTACAAGCGGTCCACGTACACAGTGGAAAATTACTCCAATAAGAAATAAAAATTAAGTTTAAAAATCCAACAAAAGTAAGGAGACATCAGATTGTGTGGGTGTCTCCGGGCACACTCCACTCTAATTTATAACCGAGAAACACCACAGGCCGCAAGGGCTTTTCCCTAGGTACCAGGGTGGGCAACATAGAAAGGCTGCCACCCTCTGGCAGTTACCTGCACAAGCAGCTTTAAAGCCTGTGCTAATGGTCATTGCATAGGAACAAGTACTGCAGAAGTGTAAATGAAACCTGCCCTCAAAATGTCTTGAGGGAGGTAATGGCCAAAACATTTCAAAATGTGACACATACTTTAAGAGAACCCTCTGAAGAACGAAGGGGTAATCACAGCTTGAAAAATAAAAAGGACATGTCTTAAAGCTCAATTTCAACGGATTATGAGGCACGTGTGAATTCAACCACAAAGAGGTATCAGCTCACAATTGTCAGAATAACCATCAGCAAGAAAACTACAAACAATAAATGCTGAAGGTGTTGTGGAGAAATGCCTACCCTCAACATCAAGGGGGACGTAACTTGGAAAGGGCCACGGACGAGAACAGAATGGAGGTGCCTTAAAAAGGTAAACATTGAGCTACCATATGATCCAGCAGGCCCACTCCTCGACCTATAATCTAAGAAGAGAGAATTGGAAAGACACAGGCAGGCAAATCTGCATGGCACAGTATTACAATAGCCAAGATATGGAAGTAACCAAAAAGTCCACCAACAGACGGGTGGACACAGAAGAACTCCTCCATGTACAGATGGAATATTCGCTAGTGAAAAAAATGAAACAATGCCATTTGCAGCACCATAGATGAGTCTAGACGTAATCACGCCACCTGTAGTAAGTGAGAAAGCAAAAGACACATATCCTATCATATCACTTTCAGGAGTTACTTCAAAATTGATACCAGTGAAGATATTGCCACAGAGAAAGGCAATCACAGATTCATTAAAAAACTTATGGTTCACCAAATAGAAAGGGATGAGGATTGGATACACTACCATTTTGGGGTTAACAGAGATATACAAACCATGTGAAATATATAATCACCAAAGATATACGGAAGACCAGGAGAAGACTACTCAACATTGTGTCATAACCTACATGGGAAAAGGATGCGAGGAAGAATAGATACATGTATATGTGTGAAAGAACCACATCTTGCACACCTAGAACAAACAAGGCATTGTAATCAAATTTGCTGGGATAAAAAATAAAAAGTAAATTACAAATATGAACAAGAAGTAATGAGGCATAAACTTAAAGGGCTTTTTCCTGGCACATTCCATTCTAATTTACAACCTAGAACAACACTTCCAGTAAGCCTCTGTTTCCCTAGTAACCAAATTTGGTAAAGGAGAAATGCTGCCACCTTGTGGCCGTTTCCTGCAAGAGCAGCTTTAAACTCACAGCTAATGGTCACTTAACACTCAGAAGGACTCAGGGCTGTAAAGGACACCTGCCCTAAAAAACTGTGCTGAAGTAGGGAGTGGACAAAAAAATTCAAAACAGGCAAATGTTTCAAGAGGAGAGTATGAAGAGTTAAGTTTTATTCACACTCTTTTTAAAAAGAAGGAAAATGGATAAAAGCTCAACCTCAGGGAGTGTTAGACCCATGCAATCTAATCTACAAAAAGTTTCAACTTACACCAGTCGACTGACCATCAGCAAAAAGTCTACAAACAGTAAATGCTGAAGGGATTTTAGAGAACTGTGTACCCTCTACCTGCTGGTGAGACGTAAAGGGGCCACAGCCAATAATGAGAACAGAAAGAAGCTGTGTTTCAAAGTAAAAATGGAGGTACCGTTCAATCCAGCAGGCGCACCATTGGACCTCTCACCTGAGAAGACAAGAATCGAGAAGACACAGGCCGCAAAAGCTGCAGAGCAGCCTTATTCACAATAGCCAAGAGAGTAAAGCAATCAAAATGTCCAACAACAGGTGAATGGATAAAGAAGAAGTGGTCCATGTACACAATGGAATATTAGCTATGGAAAACAATGAACCATTGCTCTCTGAGGCACCACAAATGAGTCTGGAGATAATCATGAAACATGAGGTAGGTCGGAAAGCAAAAGACCTATACACTATGATATCACTTATAGGCGTTACCTAATAACTGACACAAATGAACATATTTCCACAGAGAAAGACGCTCACAGAGTTAGAAAACAAACTATGCTCATCTAAAAGGAAAGGTGGGGGGAATGGATAAATTAAGATTAGTGTTACTATATGTATACAAACACATATTATATACATATCTCAAAAAGACCGACAATATAGCAAGGGAGGTCTGCGGAACCCTCTGTAACATTTTACAAGGGAAGAGGATCTGTAGTTGAATAGACATATGTAATGTACAAATGAACCAGATTGTGTACACCTAGGACAAACAATATTCTAAGCTTTACCCCAATTAAAAAAAAATTTTAAAACCAAGAAGAAATAATGAGACATAAACTTATGGGGGTTTCTCCATGCACATTCCAATGTAATTTACAACCTAGGAACACGACTTCCAGAAAGGCTCTGCTGCCCTAGTACCCAGATTTGGGAATGGAGAAATGCTGCCTGCTTGAGGCCTCTTCCCACAACAGCAGCTTTAAACCCATTGCTAAAGGTCACTAAATATTCACCACACTTGCAGTTCGGTAAATGACACCTGCTCTCTAAAAAAATTCTGGGGTGGAAAATCGACCAAAAATTTCAAAAGAGGACAACCTTCCAAGAGGACAATTTCAAGAGTTATACTGTACTCCCAATTGTTTCCTTTTTTGAACAGAAAAGAAAACGGCAGAGAAAAATAATGAGTTTTACGAATTTTCAACGACATGCAAACCCAAATTACAAAATCCTATCAGCTCACAGCAGCCAGAAGGGCCATTAGCATAAATGCTGCAAACAATAAATGCTGAAGCGATTGTGGAGAAATGCGTACCCTCGATTCTAAGGGGGACGTGGTAAGTGCCACTAATGAAAACGCAAAGAAGGTGCTTTGAAAAGGGAAACACGGTGCTACCAGTCAGTCAATCACACCCACAGCTGGGCCTATCAACTGAGAACATGAGAATCAAAAAGTCACAGGCTGGCAATCCTGCACTCCAACAATATTTACCATCGCCAACGCTTGAAAGCAATGAAAATGTCCATCAACAGAGGAATGCACAAAGTAGAAGTGGTCCACGTACACAGTGGAAAATTACTCCAATAAAAAATAAAAATTAAATTTAAAAATCCAACAAAAGTAAGGAGACATCAGATTGTGTGGGTGGGTCCGGGCACACTCCACTCTAATTTATAACCGAGAAACACCACAGGCCGCAAGGGCTTTTCCCTAGGTACCAGGGTGGGGAACATAGAAAGGCTGCCCCCCTCTGGCAGTTACCTGCAAAAGCAGCTTTAAAGCCTGTGCTAATGGTCATTGCATAGGAACAAGTACTGCAGAACTGTAAATGAAACCTGCCCTCAAAATGTCTTGAGGGAGGTAATGGCCAAAACATTTCAAAATGTGACACATACTTTAAGAGAAACCTCTGAAGAACGAAGGGGTAATCACAGCTTGAAAAATAAAAAGGACATGTCTTAAAGCTCAATTTCAACGGATTATGAGGCACGTGTGAATTCAACCACAAAGAGGTATCAGCTCACAAGTGGCAGAATAACCATCAGCAAGAAAACTACAAACAATAAATGCTGAAGGTGTTGTGAAGAAATGCCTACCCTCAACTTCAAGGGGGACGTAACTTGGAAAGGGCCACGAACGAGAACAGAATGGAGGTGCCATATGATCCAGCAGGCCCACTCCTCGACCTATAATCTAAGAAGAGAGAATTGGAAAGACACAGGCAGGCAAATCTGCATGGCACAGTATTACAATAGCCAAGATATGGAAGTAACGAAAAAGTCCACCAACAGACGGGTGGACACAGAAGAACTCCTCCATGTACAGACGGAATATGCGCTAGTGAAAAAAATGAAACAATGCCATTTGCAGCACCATAGATGAGTCTAGACGTAATCACGCCACCTGTAGTAAGTGAGAAAGCAAAAGACACATATCCTATCATATCACTTTCAGGAGTTACTTCAAAATTGATACCAGTGAAGATATTTCCACAGAGAAAGGCAATCACAGATTCATTAAAAAACTTATGGTTCACCAAATAGAAAGGGATGAGGATTGGATACACTACCATTTTGGGGTTAACAGAGATATACAAACCATGTGAAATATATAATCACCAAAGATGTACGGAAGGCCAGGAGAAGACTACTCAACATTGTTTCATAACCTACATGGGAAAAGGATGCGAGGAAGAATAGAAACACGTATATGTGTGAAAGAACCACATCTTGCACACCTAGAACAAACAAGGCATTGTAATCAAATTTGCTGGGATAAAAAATAAAAAGTAAATTACAAATATGAACAAGAAGTAATGAGACATAACCTTAAAGGGCTTTTTCCTGGCACATTCCATTCTAATTTACAACCTAGAACACCACTTCCATTAAGCCTCTGTTTCCCTAGTAACCAAATTTGGTAAAGTAGAAATGCTGCCACCTTGTGGCCGTTTCCTGCAAGAGCAGCTTTAAACTCACAGCTAATGGTCACTTAACACTCACAAGGACTCAGGGCTGTAAAGGACACCTGCCCTAAAAAAACTGTGCTGAAGTAGGGAATGGACAAAAAAATTCAAAACAGGCAAATGTTTCAAGAGGAGAGTATGAAGAGTGAAGTTTTATTCACACTCTTTTTAAAAAAAAGGAAAATGGATAAAAGCTCAACCTCAGGGAGTGGTAGACCCATGCAATCTAATCTACAAAAAGTTTCAACTTACACCAGTCGACTGACCATCAGCAAAAAGTCTACAAACAATAAATGCTGAATGGGGTTTTAGAGAACTGTGTACCCTCTACCTGCTGGTGAGACGTAAAGGGGTAACAGCCAATAATGAGAACAGAAAGGAGCTGTGTTTCAAAGTAAAAATGGAGGTACCGTTCAATCCAGCAGGCGCACCATTGGACCTCTCACCTGAGAAGACAAGAATCGAGAAGACACAGGCCGCAAAAGCGGCAGAGCAGCCTTATTCACAATAGCCAAGACAGTAAAGCAATCAAAATGTCCAACAACAGGTGAATGGATAAAGAAGAAGTGATCCATGTACACAATGGAATATTAGCTATGGAAAACAATGAACCATTGCTCTCTGAGACACCACAAATGAGTCTGGAGATAATCAGGAAACATGAGGTAGGTCGGAAAGCAAAAGACCTATATTCTATGATATCACTTATAGGCGTTATCTAATAACTGACACAAATGAACATATTTCCACAGAGAAAGACGCTCACAGAGTTAGAAAACAAACTATGCTCATCTAAAAGGAAAGGTGGGGGGAATGGATAAATTAAGATTAGTGTTACTATATGGATACAAACACATATTATATACATATCTCAAAAAGACCGACAATATAGCAAGGGAGGTCTGCGGAACCCTCTGTAACATTTTACAAGGGAAGAGGATCTGTACTTGAATAGACATATGTAATGTACAAATGAACCAGATTGTGTACACCTAGGACAAACAATATGCTAAGCTTTACCCCAATTTAAAAAATTTTTAAAACCAAGAAGAAATAATGAGGCCTAAACTTATGGGGGTTTCTCCGTGCACATTCCAATGTAATTTACAACCTAGGAACACGACTTCCAGAAAGGCTCTGCTGCCCTAGTACCCAGATTTGGGAATGGAGAAATGCTGCCTGCTTGAGGCCTCTTCCCACAACAGCAGCTTTAAACCCATTGCTAAAGGTCACTAAATATTCACCACACTTGCAGTTCGGTAAATGACACCTGCTCTCTAAAAAAATTCTGGGGTGGAAAATCGACCAGAAATTTCAAAAGAGGGCAACCTTCCAAGAAGACGATTTCAAGAGTTCTACTGTACTCCCAACTGTTTCCTTTTTTGAACAGAAAAGAAAACGGCGGAGAAAAATAATGAGTTTTACGAATTTTCAATGACATGCAAACCCAAATTACAAAATCCTATCAGCTCACAGCAGCCAGAAGGGCCATTAGCATAAATGCTGCAAACAATAAATGCTGAAGCGATTGTGGAGAAATGCGTACCCTCGATTCTAAGGGGGACATGGTAAGTGCCACTAATGAAAATGCAAAGAAGGTGCTTTGAAAAGGGAAACACGGTGCTACCAGTCAGTCAATCACTCCCACAGCTGGGCCTATCACCTGAGAACATGAGAATCAAAAAGTCACAGGCTGGCAATCCTGCACTCCAACAATATTTACCATAGCCAACGCTTGGAAGCAATGAAAATGTCCATCAACCGAGGAATGCACAAAGTAGAAGTGGTCCACGTACACAGTGGAAAATTACTCCAATAAAAAATAAAAATTAAATTTAAAAATCCAACAAAAGAAAGGAGACATCAGATTGTGTGGGTGTGTCCGGGCACACTCCACTCTAATTTATAACCGAGAAACACCACAGGCCGCAAGGGCTTTTCCCTAGGTACCAGGGTGGGGAACATAGAAAGGCTGCCCCCCTCTGGCAGTTACCTGCAAAAGCAGCTTTAAAGCCTGTGCTAATGGTCATTTCATAGGAACAAGTACTGCAGAACTGTAAATGAAACCTGCCCTCAAAATGTCTTGAGGGAGGTAATGGCCAAAACATTTCAAAATGTGACACATACTTTAAGAGAACCCTCTGAAGAACGAAGGGGTAATCACAGCTTGAAAAATAAAAAGGACATGTCTTAAAGCTCAATTTCAACGGATTATGAGGCACGTGTGAATTCAACCACAAAGAGGTATCAGCTCACAATTGTCAGAATAACCATCAGCAAGAAAACTACAAACAATAAATGCTGAAGGTGTTGTGGAGAAATGCCTACCCTCAACTTCAAGGGGGACGTAACTTGGAAAGGGCCACGAACGAGAACAGAATGGAGCTGCCATATGATCCAGCAGGCCCACTCCTCGACCTATAATCTAAGAAGAGAGAATTGGAAAGACACAGGCAGGCAAATCTGCATGGCACAGTATTACAATAGCCAAGATATGGAAGTAACGAAAAAGTCCAAAAACAGACGGGTGGACACAGAAGAACTCCTCCATGTACAGACGGAATATTCGCTAGTGAAAAAAATGAAACAATGCCATTTGCAGCACCATAGATGAGTCTAGACGTAATCACGCCAGCTGTAGTAAGTGAGAAAGCAAAAGACACATATCCTATCATATCACTTTCAGGAGTTACTTCAAAATGGATACCAGTGAAGATATTTCCACAGAGAAAGACAATCACAGATTCATTAAAAAACTTATGGTTCACCAAATAGAAAGGGATGAGGATTGGATACACTACTATATTGGGGTTAACAGAGATATACAAACCATGTGAAATATATAATCACCAAAGATGTACGGAAGACCAGGAGAAGACTACTCAACATTGTGTCATAACCTACATGGGAAAAGGATGCGAGGAAGAATAGATACATGTATATGTGTGAAAGAACCACATCTTGCACACCTAGAACAAACAAGGCATTGTAATCAAATTTGCTGGGATAAAAAATAAAAAGTAAATTACAAATATGAACAAGAAGTAATGAGGCATAAACTTAAAGGGCTTTTTCCTGGCACATTCCATTCTAATTTACAACCTAGAACAACACTTCCAGTAAGCCTCTGTTTCCCTAGTAACCAAATTTGGTAAAGGAGAAATGCTGCCACCTTGTGGCCGTTTCCTGCAAGAGCAGCTTTAAACTCACAGCTAATGGTCACTTAACACTCAGAAGGACTCAGGGCTGTAAAGGACACCTGCCCTAAAAAACTGTGCTGAAGTAGGGAGTGGACAAAAAAATTCAAAACAGGCAAATGTTTCAAGAGGAGAGTATGAAGAGTTAAGTTTTATTCACACTCTTTTTAAAAAGAAGGAAAATGGATAAAAGCTCAACCTCAGGGAGTGTTAGACCCATGCAATCTAATCTACAAAAAGTTTCAACTTACACCAGTCGACTGACCATCAGCAAAAAGTCTACAAACAGTAAATGCTGAAGGGATTTTAGAGAACTGTGTACCCTCTACCTGCTGGTGAGACGTAAAGGGGCCACAGCCAATAATGAGAACAGAAAGAAGCTGTGTTTCAAAGTAAAAATGGAGGTACCGTTCAATCCAGCAGGCGCACCATTGGACCTCTCACCTGAGAAGACAAGAATCGAGAAGACACAGGCCGCAAAAGCTGCAGAGCAGCCTTATTCACAATAGCCAAGAGAGTAAAGCAATCAAAATGTCCAACAACAGGTGAATGGATAAAGAAGAAGTGGTCCATGTACACAATGGAATATTAGCTATGGAAAACAATGAACCATTGCTCTCTGAGGCACCACAAATGAGTCTGGAGATAATCATGAAACATGAGGTAGGTCGGAAAGCAAAAGACCTATACACTATGATATCACTTATAGGCGTTACCTAATAACTGACACAAATGAACATATTTCCACAGAGAAAGACGCTCACAGAGTTAGAAAACAAACTATGCTCATCTAAAAGGAAAGGTGGGGGGAATGGATAAATTAAGATTAGTGTTACTATATGTATACAAACACATATTATATACATATCTCAAAAAGACCGACAATATAGCAAGGGAGGTCTGCGGAACCCTCTGTAACATTTTACAAGGGAAGAGGATCTGTAGTTGAATAGACATATGTAATGTACAAATGAACCAGATTGTGTACACCTAGGACAAACAATATTCTAAGCTTTACCCCAATTAAAAAAAAATTTTAAAACCAAGAAGAAATAATGAGACATAAACTTATGGGGGTTTCTCCATGCACATTCCAATGTAATTTACAACCTAGGAACACGACTTCCAGAAAGGCTCTGCTGCCCTAGTACCCAGATTTGGGAATGGAGAAATGCTGCCTGCTTGAGGCCTCTTCCCACAACAGCAGCTTTAAACCCATTGCTAAAGGTCACTAAATATTCACCACACTTGCAGTTCGGTAAATGACACCTGCTCTCTAAAAAAATTCTGGGGTGGAAAATCGACCAAAAATTTCAAAAGAGGACAACCTTCCAAGAGGACAATTTCAAGAGTTATACTGTACTCCCAATTGTTTCCTTTTTTGAACAGAAAAGAAAACGGCAGAGAAAAATAATGAGTTTTACGAATTTTCAACGACATGCAAACCCAAATTACAAAATCCTATCAGCTCACAGCAGCCAGAAGGGCCATTAGCATAAATGCTGCAAACAATAAATGCTGAAGCGATTGTGGAGAAATGCGTACCCTCGATTCTAAGGGGGACGTGGTAAGTGCCACTAATGAAAACGCAAAGAAGGTGCTTTGAAAAGGGAAACACGGTGCTACCAGTCAGTCAATCACACCCACAGCTGGGCCTATCAACTGAGAACATGAGAATCAAAAAGTCACAGGCTGGCAATCCTGCACTCCAACAATATTTACCATCGCCAACGCTTGAAAGCAATGAAAATGTCCATCAACAGAGGAATGCACAAAGTAGAAGTGGTCCACGTACACAGTGGAAAATTACTCCAATAAAAAATAAAAATTAAATTTAAAAATCCAACAAAAGTAAGGAGACATCAGATTGTGTGGGTGGGTCCGGGCACACTCCACTCTAATTTATAACCGAGAAACACCACAGGCCGCAAGGGCTTTTCCCTAGGTACCAGGGTGGGGAACATAGAAAGGCTGCCCCCCTCTGGCAGTTACCTGCAAAAGCAGCTTTAAAGCCTGTGCTAATGGTCATTGCATAGGAACAAGTACTGCAGAACTGTAAATGAAACCTGCCCTCAAAATGTCTTGAGGGAGGTAATGGCCAAAACATTTCAAAATGTGACACATACTTTAAGAGAAACCTCTGAAGAACGAAGGGGTAATCACAGCTTGAAAAATAAAAAGGACATGTCTTAAAGCTCAATTTCAACGGATTATGAGGCACGTGTGAATTCAACCACAAAGAGGTATCAGCTCACAAGTGGCAGAATAACCATCAGCAAGAAAACTACAAACAATAAATGCTGAAGGTGTTGTGAAGAAATGCCTACCCTCAACTTCAAGGGGGACGTAACTTGGAAAGGGCCACGAACGAGAACAGAATGGAGGTGCCATATGATCCAGCAGGCCCACTCCTCGACCTATAATCTAAGAAGAGAGAATTGGAAAGACACAGGCAGGCAAATCTGCATGGCACAGTATTACAATAGCCAAGATATGGAAGTAACGAAAAAGTCCACCAACAGACGGGTGGACACAGAAGAACTCCTCCATGTACAGACGGAATATGCGCTAGTGAAAAAAATGAAACAATGCCATTTGCAGCACCATAGATGAGTCTAGACGTAATCACGCCACCTGTAGTAAGTGAGAAAGCAAAAGACACATATCCTATCATATCACTTTCAGGAGTTACTTCAAAATTGATACCAGTGAAGATATTTCCACAGAGAAAGGCAATCACAGATTCATTAAAAAACTTATGGTTCACCAAATAGAAAGGGATGAGGATTGGATACACTACCATTTTGGGGTTAACAGAGATATACAAACCATGTGAAATATATAATCACCAAAGATGTACGGAAGGCCAGGAGAAGACTACTCAACATTGTTTCATAACCTACATGGGAAAAGGATGCGAGGAAGAATAGAAACACGTATATGTGTGAAAGAACCACATCTTGCACACCTAGAACAAACAAGGCATTGTAATCAAATTTGCTGGGATAAAAAATAAAAAGTAAATTACAAATATGAACAAGAAGTAATGAGACATAACCTTAAAGGGCTTTTTCCTGGCACATTCCATTCTAATTTACAACCTAGAACACCACTTCCATTAAGCCTCTGTTTCCCTAGTAACCAAATTTGGTAAAGTAGAAATGCTGCCACCTTGTGGCCGTTTCCTGCAAGAGCAGCTTTAAACTCACAGCTAATGGTCACTTAACACTCACAAGGACTCAGGGCTGTAAAGGACACCTGCCCTAAAAAAACTGTGCTGAAGTAGGGAATGGACAAAAAAATTCAAAACAGGCAAATGTTTCAAGAGGAGAGTATGAAGAGTGAAGTTTTATTCACACTCTTTTTAAAAAAAAGGAAAATGGATAAAAGCTCAACCTCAGGGAGTGGTAGACCCATGCAATCTAATCTACAAAAAGTTTCAACTTACACCAGTCGACTGACCATCAGCAAAAAGTCTACAAACAATAAATGCTGAATGGGGTTTTAGAGAACTGTGTACCCTCTACCTGCTGGTGAGACGTAAAGGGGTAACAGCCAATAATGAGAACAGAAAGGAGCTGTGTTTCAAAGTAAAAATGGAGGTACCGTTCAATCCAGCAGGCGCACCATTGGACCTCTCACCTGAGAAGACAAGAATCGAGAAGACACAGGCCGCAAAAGCGGCAGAGCAGCCTTATTCACAATAGCCAAGACAGTAAAGCAATCAAAATGTCCAACAACAGGTGAATGGATAAAGAAGAAGTGATCCATGTACACAATGGAATATTAGCTATGGAAAACAATGAACCATTGCTCTCTGAGACACCACAAATGAGTCTGGAGATAATCAGGAAACATGAGGTAGGTCGGAAAGCAAAAGACCTATATTCTATGATATCACTTATAGGCGTTATCTAATAACTGACACAAATGAACATATTTCCACAGAGAAAGACGCTCACAGAGTTAGAAAACAAACTATGCTCATCTAAAAGGAAAGGTGGGGGGAATGGATAAATTAAGATTAGTGTTACTATATGGATACAAACACATATTATATACATATCTCAAAAAGACCGACAATATAGCAAGGGAGGTCTGCGGAACCCTCTGTAACATTTTACAAGGGAAGAGGATCTGTACTTGAATAGACATATGTAATGTACAAATGAACCAGATTGTGTACACCTAGGACAAACAATATGCTAAGCTTTACCCCAATTTAAAAAATTTTTAAAACCAAGAAGAAATAATGAGGCCTAAACTTATGGGGGTTTCTCCGTGCACATTCCAATGTAATTTACAACCTAGGAACACGACTTCCAGAAAGGCTCTGCTGCCCTAGTACCCAGATTTGGGAATGGAGAAATGCTGCCTGCTTGAGGCCTCTTCCCACAACAGCAGCTTTAAACCCATTGCTAAAGGTCACTAAATATTCACCACACTTGCAGTTCGGTAAATGACACCTGCTCTCTAAAAAAATTCTGGGGTGGAAAATCGACCAGAAATTTCAAAAGAGGGCAACCTTCCAAGAAGACGATTTCAAGAGTTCTACTGTACTCCCAACTGTTTCCTTTTTTGAACAGAAAAGAAAACGGCGGAGAAAAATAATGAGTTTTACGAATTTTCAATGACATGCAAACCCAAATTACAAAATCCTATCAGCTCACAGCAGCCAGAAGGGCCATTAGCATAAATGCTGCAAACAATAAATGCTGAAGCGATTGTGGAGAAATGCGTACCCTCGATTCTAAGGGGGACATGGTAAGTGCCACTAATGAAAATGCAAAGAAGGTGCTTTGAAAAGGGAAACACGGTGCTACCAGTCAGTCAATCACTCCCACAGCTGGGCCTATCACCTGAGAACATGAGAATCAAAAAGTCACAGGCTGGCAATCCTGCACTCCAACAATATTTACCATAGCCAACGCTTGGAAGCAATGAAAATGTCCATCAACCGAGGAATGCACAAAGTAGAAGTGGTCCACGTACACAGTGGAAAATTACTCCAATAAAAAATAAAAATTAAATTTAAAAATCCAACAAAAGAAAGGAGACATCAGATTGTGTGGGTGTGTCCGGGCACACTCCACTCTAATTTATAACCGAGAAACACCACAGGCCGCAAGGGCTTTTCCCTAGGTACCAGGGTGGGGAACATAGAAAGGCTGCCCTCCTCTGGCAGTTACCTGCAAAAGCAGCTTTAAAGCCTGTGCTAATGGTCATTTCATAGGAACAAGTACTGCAGAACTGTAAATGAAACCTGCCCTCAAAATGTCTTGAGGGAGGTAATGGCCAAAACATTTCAAAATGTGACACATACTTTAAGAGAACCCTCTGAAGAACGAAGGGGTAATCACAGCTTGAAAAATAAAAAGGACATGTCTTAAAGCTCAATTTCAACGGATTATGAGGCACGTGTGAATTCAACCACAAAGAGGTATCAGCTCACAATTGTCAGAATAACCATCAGCAAGAAAACTACAAACAATAAATGCTGAAGGTGTTGTGGAGAAATGCCTACCCTCAACATCAAGGGGGACGTAACTTGGAAAGGGCCACGAACGAGAACAGAATGGAGCTGCCATATGATCCAGCAGGCCCACTCCTCGACCTATAATCTAAGAAGAGAGAATTGGAAAGACACAGGCAGGCAAATCTGCATGGCACAGTATTACAATAGCCAAGATATGGAAGTAACGAAAAAGTCCAAAAACAGACGGGTGGACACAGAAGAACTCCTCCATGTACAGACGGAATATTCGCTAGTGAAAAAAATGAAACAATGCCATTTGCAGCACCATAGATGAGTCTAGACGTAATCACGCCAGCTGTAGTAAGTGAGAAAGCAAAAGACACATATCCTATCATATCACTTTCAGGAGTTACTTCAAAATGGATACCAGTGAAGATATTTCCACAGAGAAAGACAATCACAGATTCATTAAAAAACTTATGGTTCACCAAATAGAAAGGGATGAGGATTGGATACACTACTATATTGGGGTTAACAGAGATATACAAACCATGTGAAATATATAATCACCAAAGATGTACGGAAGACCAGGAGAAGACTACTCAACATTGTGTCATAACCTACATGGGAAAAGGATGCGAGGAAGAATAGATACACGTCTATGTGTGAAAGAACCACATCTTGCACACCTAGAACAAACAAGGCATTGCAATCAAATGTGCTGGGATAAAAAATAAAAAGTAAATTACAAATATGAACAAGAAGTAATGAGACATAACCTTAAAGGGCTTTTTCCTGGCACATTCCATTCTAATTTACAACCTAGAACACCACTTCCATTAAGCCTCTGTTTCCCTAGTAACCAAATTTGGTAAAAGAGAAATGCTGCCACCTTGTGGCCGTTTCCTGCAAGAGCAGCTTTAAACTCACAGCTAATGGTCACTTAACACTCAGAAGGACTCAGGGCTGTAAAGGACACCTGCCGTAAAAAAACTGTGCTGAAGTAGGGAATGGACAAAAAAATTCAAAACAGGCAAATGTTTCAAGAGGAGAGTATGAAGAGTGAAGTTTTATTCACACTCTTTTTAAAAAAAAAGGAAAATGGATAAAAGCTCAACCTCAGGGAGTGTTAGACCCATGCAATCTAATCTACAAAAAGTTTCAACTTACACCAGTCGACTGACCATCAGCAAAAAGTCTACAAACAATAAATGCTGAAGGGGTTTTAGAGAACTGTGTACCCTCTACCTGCTGGTGAGACGTAAAGGGCTAACAGCCAATAATGAGAACAGAAAGGAGCTGTGTTTCAAAGTAAAAATGGAGGTACCGTTCAATCCAGCAGGCGCACCATTGGACCTCTCACCTGAGAAGACAAGAATCGAGAAGACACAGGCCGCAAAAGCTGCAGAGCAGCCTTATTCACAATAGCCAAGAGAGTAAAGCAATCAAAATGTCCAACAACAGGTGAATGGATAAAGAAGAAGTGGTCCATGTACACAATGGAATATTAGCTATGGAAAACAATGAACCATTGCTCTCTGAGGCACCACAAATGAGTCTGGAGATAATCATGAAACATGAGGTAGGTCGGAAAGCAAAAGACCTATACACTATGATATCACTTATAGGCGTTACCTAATAACTGACACAAATGAACATATTTCCACAGAGAAAGACGCTCACAGAGTTAGAAAACAAACTATGCTCATCTAAAAGGAAAGGTGGGGGGAATGGATAAATTAAGATTAGTGTTACTATATGTATACAAACACATATTATATACATATCTCAAAAAGACCGACAATATAGCAAGGGAGGTCTGCGGAACCCTCTGTAACATTTTACAAGGGAAGAGGATCTGTAGTTGAATAGACATATGTAATGTACAAATGAACCAGATTGTGTACACCTAGGACAAACAATATTCTAAGCTTTACCCCAATTAAAAAAAAATTTTAAAACCAAGAAGAAATAATGAGACATAAACTTATGGGGGTTTCTCCATGCACATTCCAATGTAATTTACAACCTAGGAACACGACTTCCAGAAAGGCTCTGCTGCCCTAGTACCCAGATTTGGGAATGGAGAAATGCTGCCTGCTTGAGGCCTCTTCCCACAACAGCAGCTTTAAACCCATTGCTAAAGGTCACTAAATATTCACCACACTTGCAGTTCGGTAAATGACACCTGCTCTCTAAAAAAATTCTGGGGTGGAAAATCGACCAAAAATTTCAAAAGAGGACAACCTTCCAAGAGGACAATTTCAAGAGTTATACTGTACTCCCAATTGTTTCCTTTTTTGAACAGAAAAGAAAACGGCAGAGAAAAATAATGAGTTTTACGAATTTTCAACGACATGCAAACCCAAATTACAAAATCCTATCAGCTCACAGCAGCCAGAAGGGCCATTAGCATAAATGCTGCAAACAATAAATGCTGAAGCGATTGTGGAGAAATGCGTACCCTCGATTCTAAGGGGGACGTGGTAAGTGCCACTAATGAAAACGCAAAGAAGGTGCTTTGAAAAGGGAAACACGGTGCTACCAGTCAGTCAATCACACCCACTGCTGGGCCTATCACCTGAGAACATGAGAATCAAAAAGTCACAGGCTGGCAATCCTGCACTCCAACAATATTTAACATAGCCAACACTTGGAAGCAATGAAAATGTCCATCAACCGAGGAATGCACAAAGTAGAAGCGGTCCACGTACACAGTGGAAAATTACTCCAATAAGAAATAAAAATTAAGTTTAAAAATCCAACAAAAGTAAGGAGACATCAGATTGTGTGGGTGTCTCCGGGCACACTCCACTCTAATTTATAACCGAGAAACACCACAGGCCGCAAGGGCTTTTCCCTAGGTACCAGGGTGGGCAACATAGAAAGGCTGCCACCCTCTGGCAGTTACCTGCACAAGCAGCTTTAAAGCCTGTGCTAATGGTCATTGCATAGGAACAAGTACTGCAGAACTGTAAATGAAACCTGCCCTCAAAATGTCTTGAGGGAGGTAATGGCCAAAACATTTCAAAATGTGACACATACTTTAAGAGAACCCTCTGAAGAACGAAGGGGTAATCACAGCTTGAAAAATAAAAAGGACATGTCTTAAAGCTCAATTTCAACGGATTATGAGGCACGTGTGAATTCAACCACAAAGAGGTATCAGCTCACAATTGTCAGAATAACCATCAGCAAGAAAACTACAAACAATAAATGCTGAAGGTGTTGTGGAGAAATGCCTACCCTCAACATCAAGGGGGACGTAACTTGGAAAGGGCCACGGACGAGAACAGAATGGAGGTGCCTTAAAAAGGTAAACATTGAGCTACCATATGATCCAGCAGGCCCACTCCTCGACCTATAATCTAAGAAGAGAGAATTGGAAAGACACAGGCAGGCAAATCTGCATGGCACAGTATTACAATAGCCAAGATATGGAAGTAACCAAAAAGTCCACCAACAGACGGGTGGACACAGAAGAACTCCTCCATGTACAGATGGAATATTCGCTAGTGAAAAAAATGAAACAATGCCATTTGCAGCACCATAGATGAGTCTAGACGTAATCACGCCACCTGTAGTAAGTGAGAAAGCAAAAGACACATATCCTATCATATCACTTTCAGGAGTTACTTCAAAATTGATACCAGTGAAGATATTGCCACAGAGAAAGGCAATCACAGATTCATTAAAAAACTTATGGTTCACCAAATAGAAAGGGATGAGGATTGGATACACTACCATTTTGGGGTTAACAGAGATATACAAACCATGTGAAATATATAATCACCAAAGATATACGGAAGACCAGGAGAAGACTACTCAACATTGTGTCATAACCTACATGGGAAAAGGATGCGAGGAAGAATAGATACATGTATATGTGTGAAAGAACCACATCTTGCACACCTAGAACAAACAAGGCATTGTAATCAAATTTGCTGGGATAAAAAATAAAAAGTAAATTACAAATATGAACAAGAAGTAATGAGGCATAAACTTAAAGGGCTTTTTCCTGGCACATTCCATTCTAATTTACAACCTAGAACAACACTTCCAGTAAGCCTCTGTTTCCCTAGTAACCAAATTTGGTAAAGGAGAAATGCTGCCACCTTGTGGCCGTTTCCTGCAAGAGCAGCTTTAAACTCACAGCTAATGGTCACTTAACACTCAGAAGGACTCAGGGCTGTAAAGGACACCTGCCCTAAAAAACTGTGCTGAAGTAGGGAGTGGACAAAAAAATTCAAAACAGGCAAATGTTTCAAGAGGAGAGTATGAAGAGTTAAGTTTTATTCACACTCTTTTTAAAAAGAAGGAAAATGGATAAAAGCTCAACCTCAGGGAGTGTTAGACCCATGCAATCTAATCTACAAAAAGTTTCAACTTACACCAGTCGACTGACCATCAGCAAAAAGTCTACAAACAGTAAATGCTGAAGGGATTTTAGAGAACTGTGTACCCTCTACCTGCTGGTGAGACGTAAAGGGGCCACAGCCAATAATGAGAACAGAAAGAAGCTGTGTTTCAAAGTAAAAATGGAGGTACCGTTCAATCCAGCAGGCGCACCATTGGACCTCTCACCTGAGAAGACAAGAATCGAGAAGACACAGGCCGCAAAAGCTGCAGAGCAGCCTTATTCACAATAGCCAAGAGAGTAAAGCAATCAAAATGTCCAACAACAGGTGAATGGATAAAGAAGAAGTGGTCCATGTACACAATGGATATTAGCTATGGAAAACAATGAACCATTGCTCTCTGAGGCACCACAAATGAGTCTGGAGATAATCATGAAACATGAGGTAGGTCGGAAAGCAAAAGACCTATACACTATGATATCACTTATAGGCGTTACCTAATAACTGACACAAATGAACATATTTCCACAGAGAAAGACGCTCACAGAGTTAGAAAACAAACTATGCTCATCTAAAAGGAAAGGTGGGGGGAATGGATAAATTAAGATTAGTGTTACTATATGTATACAAACACATATTATATACATATCTCAAAAAGACCGACAATATAGCAAGGGAGGTCTGCGGAACCCTCTGTAACATTTTACAAGGGAAGAGGATCTGTAGTTGAATAGACATATGTAATGTACAAATGAACCAGATTGTGTACACCTAGGACAAACAATATTCTAAGCTTTACCCCAATTAAAAAAAAATTTTAAAACCAAGAAGAAATAATGAGACATAAACTTATGGGGGTTTCTCCATGCACATTCCAATGTAATTTACAACCTAGGAACACGACTTCCAGAAAGGCTCTGCTGCCCTAGTACCCAGATTTGGGAATGGAGAAATGCTGCCTGCTTGAGGCCTCTTCCCACAACAGCAGCTTTAAACCCATTGCTAAAGGTCACTAAATATTCACCACACTTGCAGTTCGGTAAATGACACCTGCTCTCTAAAAAAATTCTGGGGTGGAAAATCGACCAAAAATTTCAAAAGAGGACAACCTTCCAAGAGGACAATTTCAAGAGTTATACTGTACTCCCAATTGTTTCCTTTTTTGAACAGAAAAGAAAACGGCAGAGAAAAATAATGAGTTTTACGAATTTTCAACGACATGCAAACCCAAATTACAAAATCCTATCAGCTCACAGCAGCCAGAAGGGCCATTAGCATAAATGCTGCAAACAATAAATGCTGAAGCGATTGTGGAGAAATGCGTACCCTCGATTCTAAGGGGGACGTGGTAAGTGCCACTAATGAAAACGCAAAGAAGGTGCTTTGAAAAGGGAAACACGGTGCTACCAGTCAGTCAATCACACCCACAGCTGGGCCTATCACCTGAGAACATGAGAATCAAAAAGTCACAGGCTGGCAATCCTGCACTCCAACAATATTTAACATAGCCAACACTTGGAAGCAATGAAAATGTCCATCAACCGAGGAATGCACAAAGTAGAAGCGGTCCACGTACACAGTGGAAAATTACTCCAATAAGAAATAAAAATTAAGTTTAAAAATCCAACAAAAGTAAGGAGACATCAGATTGTGTGGGTGTCTCCGGGCACACTCCACTCTAATTTATAACCGAGAAACACCACAGGCCGCAAGGGCTTTTCCCTAGGTACCAGGGTGGGCAACATAGAAAGGCTGCCACCCTCTGGCAGTTACCTGCACAAGCAGCTTTAAAGCCTGTGCTAATGGTCATTGCATAGGAACAAGTACTGCAGAAGTGTAAATGAAACCTGCCCTCAAAATGTCTTGAGGGAGGTAATGGCCAAAACATTTCAAAATGTGACACATACTTTAAGAGAACCCTCTGAAGAACGAAGGGGTAATCACAGCTTGAAAAGTAAAAAGGACATGTCTTAAAGCTCAATTTCAACGGATTATGAGGCACGTGTGAATTCAACCACAAAGAGGTATCAGCTCACAATTGTCAGAATAACCATCAGCAAGAAAACTACAAACAATAAATGCTGAAGGTGTTGTGGAGAAATGCCTACCCTCAACATCAAGGGGGACGTAACTTGGAAAGGGCCACGGACGAGAACAGAATGGAGGTGCCTTAAAAAGGTAAACATTGAGCTACCATATGATCCAGCAGGCCCACTCCTCGACCTATAATCTAAGAAGAGAGAATTGGAAAGACACAGGCAGGCAAATCTGCATGGCACAGTATTACAATAGCCAAGATATGGAAGTAACCAAAAAGTCCACCAACAGACGGGTGGACACAGAAGAACTCCTCCATGTACAGATGGAATATTCGCTAGTGAAAAAAATGAAACAATGCCATTTGCAGCACCATAGATGAGTCTAGACGTAATCACGCCACCTGTAGTAAGTGAGAAAGCAAAAGACACATATCCTATCATATCACTTTCAGGAGTTACTTCAAAATTGATACCAGTGAAGATATTGCCACAGAGAAAGGCAATCACAGATTCATTAAAAAACTTATGGTTCACCAAATAGAAAGGGATGAGGATTGGATACACTACCATTTTGGGGTTAACAGAGATATACAAACCATGTGAAATATATAATCACCAAAGATATACGGAAGACCAGGAGAAGACTACTCAACATTGTGTCATAACCTACATGGGAAAAGGATGCGAGGAAGAATAGATACATGTATATGTGTGAAAGAACCACATCTTGCACACCTAGAACAAACAAGGCATTGTAATCAAATTTGCTGGGATAAAAAATAAAAAGTAAATTACAAATATGAACAAGAAGTAATGAGGCATAAACTTAAAGGGCTTTTTCCTGGCACATTCCATTCTAATTTACAACCTAGAACAACACTTCCAGTAAGCCTCTGTTTCCCTAGTAACCAAATTTGGTAAAGGAGAAATGCTGCCACCTTGTGGCCGTTTCCTGCAAGAGCAGCTTTAAACTCACAGCTAATGGTCACTTAACACTCAGAAGGACTCAGGGCTGTAAAGGACACCTGCCCTAAAAAACTGTGCTGAAGTAGGGAGTGGACAAAAAAATTCAAAACAGGCAAATGTTTCAAGAGGAGAGTATGAAGAGTTAAGTTTTATTCACACTCTTTTTAAAAAGAAGGAAAATGGATAAAAGCTCAACCTCAGGGAGTGTTAGACCCATGCAATCTAATCTACAAAAAGTTTCAACTTACACCAGTCGACTGACCATCAGCAAAAAGTCTACAAACAGTAAATGCTGAAGGGATTTTAGAGAACTGTGTACCCTCTACCTGCTGGTGAGACGTAAAGGGGCCACAGCCAATAATGAGAACAGAAAGAAGCTGTGTTTCAAAGTAAAAATGGAGGTACCGTTCAATCCAGCAGGCGCACCATTGGACCTCTCACCTGAGAAGACAAGAATCGAGAAGACACAGGCCGCAAAAGCTGCAGAGCAGCCTTATTCACAATAGCCAAGAGAGTAAAGCAATCAAAATGTCCAACAACAGGTGAATGGATAAAGAAGAAGTGGTCCATGTACACAATGGAATATTAGCTATGGAAAACAATGAACCATTGCTCTCTGAGGCACCACAAATGAGTCTGGAGATAATCATGAAACATGAGGTAGGTCGGAAAGCAAAAGACCTATACACTATGATATCACTTATAGGCGTTACCTAATAACTGACACAAATGAACATATTTCCACAGAGAAAGACGCTCACAGAGTTAGAAAACAAACTATGCTCATCTAAAAGGAAAGGTGGGGGGAATGGATAAATTAAGATTAGTGTTACTATATGTATACAAACACATATTATATACATATCTCAAAAAGACCGACAATATAGCAAGGGAGGTCTGCGGAACCCTCTGTAACATTTTACAAGGGAAGAGGATCTGTAGTTGAATAGACATATGTAATGTACAAATGAACCAGATTGTGTACACCTAGGACAAACAATATTCTAAGCTTTACCCCAATTAAAAAAAAATTTTAAAACCAAGAAGAAATAATGAGACATAAACTTATGGGGGTTTCTCCATGCACATTCCAATGTAATTTACAACCTAGGAACACGACTTCCAGAAAGGCTCTGCTGCCCTAGTACCCAGATTTGGGAATGGAGAAATGCTGCCTGCTTGAGGCCTCTTCCCACAACAGCAGCTTTAAACCCATTGCTAAAGGTCACTAAATATTCACCACACTTGCAGTTCGGTAAATGACACCTGCTCTCTAAAAAAATTCTGGGGTGGAAAATCGACCAAAAATTTCAAAAGAGGACAACCTTCCAAGAGGACAATTTCAAGAGTTCTACTGTACTCCCAATTGTTTCCTTTTTTGAACAGAAAAGAAAACGGCAGAGAAAAATAATGAGTTTTACGAATTTTCAACGACATGCAAACCCAAATTACAAAATCCTATCAGCTCACAGCAGCCAGAAGGGCCATTAGCATAAATGCTGCAAACAATAAATGCTGAAGCGATTGTGGAGAAATGCGTACCCTCGATTCTAAGGGGGACGTGGTAAGTGCCACTAATGAAAACGCAAAGAAGGTGCTTTGAAAAGGGAAACACGGTGCTACCAGTCAGTCAATCACACCCACTGCTGGGCCTATCACCTGAGAACATGAGAATCAAAAAGTCACAGGCTGGCAATCCTGCACTCCAACAATATTTAACATAGCCAACACTTGGAAGCAATGAAAATGTCCATCAACCGAGGAATGCACAAAGTAGAAGCGGTCCACGTACACAGTGGAAAATTACTCCAATAAGAAATAAAAATTAAGTTTAAAAATCCAACAAAAGTAAGGAGACATCAGATTGTGTGGGTGTCTCCGGGCACACTCCACTCTAATTTATAACCGAGAAACACCACAGGCCGCAAGGGCTTTTCCCTAGGTACCAGGGTGGGGAACATAGAAAGGCTGCCACCCTCTGGCAGTTACCTGCACAAGCAGCTTTAAAGCCTGTGCTAATGGTCATTGCATAGGAACAAGTACTGCAGAACTGTAAATGAAACCTGCCCTCAAAATGTCTTGAGGGAGGTAATGGCCAAAACATTTCAAAATGTGACACATACTTTAAGAGAACCCTCTGAAGAACGAAGGGGTAATCACAGCTTGAAAAATAAAAAGGACATGTCTTAAAGCTCAATTTCAACGGATTATGAGGCACGTGTGAATTCAACCACAAAGAGGTATCAGCTCACAATTGTCAGAATAACCATCAGCAAGAAAACTACAAACAATAAATGCTGAAGGTGTTGTGGAGAAATGCCTACCCTCAACATCAAGGGGGACGTAACTTGGAAAGGGCCACGGACGAGAACAGAATGGAGGTGCCTTAAAAAGGTAAACATTGAGCTACCATATGATCCAGCAGGCCCACTCCTCGACCTATAATCTAAGAAGAGAGAATTGGAAAGACACAGGCAGGCAAATCTGCATGGCACAGTATTACAATAGCCAAGATATGGAAGTAACCAAAAAGTCCACCAACAGACGGGTGGACACAGAAGAACTCCTCCATGTACAGATGGAATATTCGCTAGTGAAAAAAATGAAACAATGCCATTTGCAGCACCATAGATGAGTCTAGACGTAATCACGCCACCTGTAGTAAGTGAGAAAGCAAAAGACACATATCCTATCATATCACTTTCAGGAGTTACTTCAAAATTGATACCAGTGAAGATATTGCCACAGAGAAAGGCAATCACAGATTCATTAAAAAACTTATGGTTCACCAAATAGAAAGGGATGAGGATTGGATACACTACCATTTTGGGGTTAACAGAGATATACAAACCATGTGAAATATATAATCACCAAAGATATACGGAAGACCAGGAGAAGACTACTCAACATTGTGTCATAACCTACATGGGAAAAGGATGCGAGGAAGAATAGATACATGTATATGTGTGAAAGAACCACATCTTGCACACCTAGAACAAACAAGGCATTGTAATCAAATTTGCTGGGATAAAAAATAAAAAGTAAATTACAAATATGAACAAGAAGTAATGAGGCATAAACTTAAAGGGCTTTTTCCTGGCACATTCCATTCTAATTTACAACCTAGAACAACACTTCCAGTAAGCCTCTGTTTCCCTAGTAACCAAATTTGGTAAAGGAGAAATGCTGCCACCTTGTGGCCGTTTCCTGCAAGAGCAGCTTTAAACTCACAGCTAATGGTCACTTAACACTCAGAAGGACTCAGGGCTGTAAAGGACACCTGCCCTAAAAAACTGTGCTGAAGTAGGGAGTGGACAAAAAAATTCAAAACAGGCAAATGTTTCAAGAGGAGAGTATGAAGAGTTAAGTTTTATTCACACTCTTTTTAAAAAGAAGGAAAATGGATAAAAGCTCAACCTCAGGGAGTGTTAGACCCATGCAATCTAATCTACAAAAAGTTTCAACTTACACCAGTCGACTGACCATCAGCAAAAAGTCTACAAACAGTAAATGCTGAAGGGATTTTAGAGAACTGTGTACCCTCTACCTGCTGGTGAGACGTAAAGGGGCCACAGCCAATAATGAGAACAGAAAGAAGCTGTGTTTCAAAGTAAAAATGGAGGTACCGTTCAATCCAGCAGGCGCACCATTGGACCTCTCACCTGAGAAGACAAGAATCGAGAAGACACAGGCCGCAAAAGCTGCAGAGCAGCCTTATTCACAATAGCCAAGAGAGTAAAGCAATCAAAATGTCCAACAACAGGTGAATGGATAAAGAAGAAGTGGTCCATGTACACAATGGATATTAGCTATGGAAAACAATGAACCATTGCTCTCTGAGGCACCACAAATGAGTCTGGAGATAATCATGAAACATGAGGTAGGTCGGAAAGCAAAAGACCTATACACTATGATATCACTTATAGGCGTTACCTAATAACTGACACAAATGAACATATTTCCACAGAGAAAGACGCTCACAGAGTTAGAAAACAAACTATGCTCATCTAAAAGGAAAGGTGGGGGGAATGGATAAATTAAGATTAGTGTTACTATATGTATACAAACACATATTATATACATATCTCAAAAAGACCGACAATATAGCAAGGGAGGTCTGCGGAACCCTCTGTAACATTTTACAAGGGAAGAGGATCTGTAGTTGAATAGACATATGTAATGTACAAATGAACCAGATTGTGTACACCTAGGACAAACAATATTCTAAGCTTTACCCCAATTAGAAAAAAATTTTAAAACCAAGAAGAAATAATGAGACATAAACTTATGGGGGTTTCTCCATGCACATTCCAATGTAATTTACAACCTAGGAACACGACTTCCAGAAAGGCTCTGCTGCCCTAGTACCCAGATTTGGGAATGGAGAAATGCTGCCTGCTTGAGGCCTCTTCCCACAACAGCAGCTTTAAACCCATTGCTAAAGGTCACTAAATATTCACCACACTTGCAGTTCGGTAAATGACACCTGCTCTCTAAAAAAATTCTGGGGTGGAAAATCGACCAAAAATTTCAAAAGAGGACAACCTTCCAAGAGGACAATTTCAAGAGTTATACTGTACTCCCAATTGTTTCCTTTTTTGAACAGAAAAGAAAACGGCAGAGAAAAATAATGAGTTTTACGAATTTTCAACGACATGCAAACCCAAATTACAAAATCCTATCAGCTCACAGCAGCCAGAAGGGCCATTAGCATAAATGCTGCAAACAATAAATGCTGAAGCGATTGTGGAGAAATGCGTACCCTCGATTCTAAGGGGGACGTGGTAAGTGCCACTAATGAAAACGCAAAGAAGGTGCTTTGAAAAGGGAAACACGGTGCTACCAGTCAGTCAATCACACCCACTGCTGGGCCTATCACCTGAGAACATGAGAATCAAAAAGTCACAGGCTGGCAATCCTGCACTCCAACAATATTTAACATAGCCAACACTTGGAAGCAATGAAAATGTCCATCAACCGAGGAATGCACAAAGTAGAAGCGGTCCACGTACACAGTGGAAAATTACTCCAATAAGAAATAAAAATTAAGTTTAAAAATCCAACAAAAGTAAGGAGACATCAGATTGTGTGGGTGTCTCCGGGCACACTCCACTCTAATTTATAACCGAGAAACACCACAGGCCGCAAGGGCTTTTCCCTAGGTACCAGGGTGGGCAACATAGAAAGGCTGCCACCCTCTGGCAGTTACCTGCACAAGCAGCTTTAAAGCCTGTGCTAATGGTCATTGCATAGGAACAAGTACTGCAGAACTGTAAATGAAACCTGCCCTCAAAATGTCTTGAGGGAGGTAATGGCCAAAACATTTCAAAATGTGACACATACTTTAAGAGAACCCTCTGAAGAACGAAGGGGTAATCACAGCTTGAAAAGTAAAAAGGACATGTCTTAAAGCTCAATTTCAACGGATTATGAGGCACGTGTGAATTCAACCACAAAGAGGTATCAGCTCACAATTGTCAGAATAACCATCAGCAAGAAAACTACAAACAATAAATGCTGAAGGTGTTGTGGAGAAATGCCTACCCTCAACATCAAGGGGGACGTAACTTGGAAAGGGCCACGGACGAGAACAGAATGGAGGTGCCTTAAAAAGGTAAACATTGAGCTACCATATGATCCAGCAGGCCCACTCCTCGACCTATAATCTAAGAAGAGAGAATTGGAAAGACACAGGCAGGCAAATCTGCATGGCACAGTATTACAATAGCCAAGATATGGAAGTAACCAAAAAGTCCACCAACAGACGGGTGGACACAGAAGAACTCCTCCATGTACAGATGGAATATTCGCTAGTGAAAAAAATGAAACAATGCCATTTGCAGCACCATAGATGAGTCTAGACGTAATCACGCCACCTGTAGTAAGTGAGAAAGCAAAAGACACATATCCTATCATATCACTTTCAGGAGTTACTTCAAAATTGATACCAGTGAAGATATTGCCACAGAGAAAGGCAATCACAGATTCATTAAAAAACTTATGGTTCACCAAATAGAAAGGGATGAGGATTGGATACACTACCATTTTGGGGTTAACAGAGATATACAAACCATGTGAAATATATAATCACCAAAGATATACGGAAGACCAGGAGAAGACTACTCAACATTGTGTCATAACCTACATGGGAAAAGGATGCGAGGAAGAATAGATACATGTATATGTGTGAAAGAACCACATCTTGCACACCTAGAACAAACAAGGCATTGTAATCAAATTTGCTGGGATAAAAAATAAAAAGTAAATTACAAATATGAACAAGAAGTAATGAGGCATAAACTTAAAGGGCTTTTTCCTGGCACATTCCATTCTAATTTACAACCTAGAACAACACTTCCAGTAAGCCTCTGTTTCCCTAGTAACCAAATTTGGTAAAGGAGAAATGCTGCCACCTTGTGGCCGTTTCCTGCAAGAGCAGCTTTAAACTCACAGCTAATGGTCACTTAACACTCAGAAGGACTCAGGGCTGTAAAGGACACCTGCCCTAAAAAACTGTGCTGAAGTAGGGAGTGGACAAAAAAATTCAAAACAGGCAAATGTTTCAAGAGGAGAGTATGAAGAGTTAAGTTTTATTCACACTCTTTTTAAAAAGAAGGAAAATGGATAAAAGCTCAACCTCAGGGAGTGTTAGACCCATGCAATCTAATCTACAAAAAGTTTCAACTTACACCAGTCGACTGACCATCAGCAAAAAGTCTACAAACAGTAAATGCTGAAGGGATTTTAGAGAACTGTGTACCCTCTACCTGCTGGTGAGACGTAAAGGGGCCACAGCCAATAATGAGAACAGAAAGAAGCTGTGTTTCAAAGTAAAAATGGAGGTACCGTTCAATCCAGCAGGCGCACCATTGGACCTCTCACCTGAGAAGACAAGAATCGAGAAGACACAGGCCGCAAAAGCTGCAGAGCAGCCTTATTCACAATAGCCAAGAGAGTAAAGCAATCAAAATGTCCAACAACAGGTGAATGGATAAAGAAGAAGTGGTCCATGTACACAATGGATATTAGCTATGGAAAACAATGAACCATTGCTCTCTGAGGCACCACAAATGAGTCTGGAGATAATCATGAAACATGAGGTAGGTCGGAAAGCAAAAGACCTATACACTATGATATCACTTATAGGCGTTACCTAATAACTGACACAAATGAACATATTTCCACAGAGAAAGACGCTCACAGAGTTAGAAAACAAACTATGCTCATCTAAAAGGAAAGGTGGGGGGAATGGATAAATTAAGATTAGTGTTACTATATGTATACAAACACATATTATATACATATCTCAAAAAGACCGACAATATAGCAAGGGAGGTCTGCGGAACCCTCTGTAACATTTTACAAGGGAAGAGGATCTGTAGTTGAATAGACATATGTAATGTACAAATGAACCAGATTGTGTACACCTAGGACAAACAATATTCTAAGCTTTACCCCAATTAAAAAAAAATTTTAAAACCAAGAAGAAATAATGAGACATAAACTTATGGGGGTTTCTCCATGCACATTCCAATGTAATTTACAACCTAGGAACACGACTTCCAGAAAGGCTCTGCTGCCCTAGTACCCAGATTTGGGAATGGAGAAATGCTGCCTGCTTGAGGCCTCTTCCCACAACAGCAGCTTTAAACCCATTGCTAAAGGTCACTAAATATTCACCACACTTGCAGTTCGGTAAATGACACCTGCTCTCTAAAAAAATTCTGGGGTGGAAAATCGACCAAAAATTTCAAAAGAGGACAACCTTCCAAGAGGACAATTTCAAGAGTTATACTGTACTCCCAATTGTTTCCTTTTTTGAACAGAAAAGAAAACGGCAGAGAAAAATAATGAGTTTTACGAATTTTCAACGACATGCAAACCCAAATTACAAAATCCTATCAGCTCACAGCAGCCAGAAGGGCCATTAGCATAAATGCTGCAAACAATAAATGCTGAAGCGATTGTGGAGAAATGCGTACCCTCGATTCTAAGGGGGACGTGGTAAGTGCCACTAATGAAAACGCAAAGAAGGTGCTTTGAAAAGGGAAACACGGTGCTACCAGTCAGTCAATCACACCCACTGCTGGGCCTATCACCTGAGAACATGAGAATCAAAAAGTCACAGGCTGGCAATCCTGCACTCCAACAATATTTAACATAGCCAACACTTGGAAGCAATGAAAATGTCCATCAACCGAGGAATGCACAAAGTAGAAGCGGTCCACGTACACAGTGGAAAATTACTCCAATAAGAAATAAAAATTAAGTTTAAAAATCCAACAAAAGTAAGGAGACATCAGATTGTGTGGGTGTCTCCGGGCACACTCCACTCTAATTTATAACCGAGAAACACCACAGGCCGCAAGGGCTTTTCCCTAGGTACCAGGGTGGGCAACATAGAAAGGCTGCCACCCTCTGGCAGTTACCTGCACAAGCAGCTTTAAAGCCTGTGCTAATGGTCATTGCATAGGAACAAGTACTGCAGAACTGTAAATGAAACCTGCCCTCAAAATGTCTTGAGGGAGGTAATGGCCAAAACATTTCAAAATGTGACACATACTTTAAGAGAACCCTCTGAAGAACGAAGGGGTAATCACAGCTTGAAAAATAAAAAGGACATGTCTTAAAGCTCAATTTCAACGGATTATGAGGCACGTGTGAATTCAACCACAAAGAGGTATCAGCTCACAATTGTCAGAATAACCATCAGCAAGAAAACTACAAACAATAAATGCTGAAGGTGTTGTGGAGAAATGCCTACCCTCAACATCAAGGGGGACGTAACTTGGAAAGGGCCACGGACGAGAACAGAATGGAGGTGCCTTAAAAAGGTAAACATTGAGCTACCATATGATCCAGCAGGCCCACTCCTCGACCTATAATCTAAGAAGAGAGAATTGGAAAGACACAGGCAGGCAAATCTGCATGGCACAGTATTACAATAGCCAAGATATGGAAGTAACCATAAAGTCCACCAACAGACGGGTGGACACAGAAGAACTCCTCCATGTACAGATGGAATATTCGCTAGTGAAAAAAATGAAACAATGCCATTTGCAGCACCATAGATGAGTCTAGACGTAATCACGCCACCTGTAGTAAGTGAGAAAGCAAAAGACACATATCCTATCATATCACTTTCAGGAGTTACTTCAAAATTGATACCAGTGAAGATATTGCCACAGAGAAAGGCAATCACAGATTCATTAAAAAACTTATGGTTCACCAAATAGAAAGGGATGAGGATTGGATACACTACCATTTTGGGGTTAACAGAGATATACAAACCATGTGAAATATATAATCACCAAAGATATACGGAAGACCAGGAGAAGACTACTCAACATTGTGTCATAACCTACATGGGAAAAGGATGCGAGGAAGAATAGATACATGTATATGTGTGAAAGAACCACATCTTGCACACCTAGAACAAACAAGGCATTGTAATCAAATTTGCTGGGATAAAAAATAAAAAGTAAATTACAAATATGAACAAGAAGTAATGAGGCATAAACTTAAAGGGCTTTTTCCTGGCACATTCCATTCTAATTTACAACCTAGAACAACACTTCCAGTAAGCCTCTGTTTCCCTAGTAACCAAATTTGGTAAAGGAGAAATGCTGCCACCTTGTGGCCGTTTCCTGCAAGAGCAGCTTTAAACTCACAGCTAATGGTCACTTAACACTCAGAAGGACTCAGGGCTGTAAAGGACACCTGCCCTAAAAAACTGTGCTGAAGTAGGGAGTGGACAAAAAAATTCAAAACAGGCAAATGTTTCAAGAGGAGAGTATGAAGAGTTAAGTTTTATTCACACTCTTTTTAAAAAGAAGGAAAATGGATAAAAGCTCAACCTCAGGGAGTGTTAGACCCATGCAATCTAATCTACAAAAAGTTTCAACTTACACCAGTCGACTGACCATCAGCAAAAAGTCTACAAACAGTAAATGCTGAAGGGATTTTAGAGAACTGTGTACCCTCTACCTGCTGGTGAGACGTAAAGGGGCCACAGCCAATAATGAGAACAGAAAGAAGCTGTGTTTCAAAGTAAAAATGGAGGTACCGTTCAATCCAGCAGGCGCACCATTGGACCTCTCACCTGAGAAGACAAGAATCGAGAAGACACAGGCCGCAAAAGCTGCAGAGCAGCCTTATTCACAATAGCCAAGAGAGTAAAGCAATCAAAATGTCCAACAACAGGTGAATGGATAAAGAAGAAGTGGTCCATGTACACAATGGAATATTAGCTATGGAAAACAATGAACCATTGCTCTCTGAGGCACCACAAATGAGTCTGGAGATAATCATGAAACATGAGGTAGGTCGGAAAGCAAAAGACCTATACACTATGATATCACTTATAGGCGTTACCTAATAACTGACACAAATGAACATATTTCCACAGAGAAAGACGCTCACAGAGTTAGAAAACAAACTATGCTCATCTAAAAGGAAAGGTGGGGGGAATGGATAAATTAAGATTAGTGTTACTATATGTATACAAACACATATTATATACATATCTCAAAAAGACCGACAATATAGCAAGGGAGGTCTGCGGAACCCTCTGTAACATTTTACAAGGGAAGAGGATCTGTAGTTGAATAGACATATGTAATGTACAAATGAACCAGATTGTGTACACCTAGGACAAACAATATTCTAAGCTTTACCCCAATTAAAAAAAAATTTTAAAACCAAGAAGAAATAATGAGACATAAACTTATGGGGGTTTCTCCATGCACATTCCAATGTAATTTACAACCTAGGAACACGACTTCCAGAAAGGCTCTGCTGCCCTAGTACCCAGATTTGGGAATGGAGAAATGCTGCCTGCTTGAGGCCTCTTCCCACAACAGCAGCTTTAAACCCATTGCTAAAGGTCACTAAATATTCACCACACTTGCAGTTCGGTAAATGACACCTGCTCTCTAAAAAAATTCTGGGGTGGAAAATCGACCAAAAATTTCAAAAGAGGACAACCTTCCAAGAGGACAATTTCAAGAGTTATACTGTACTCCCAATTGTTTCCTTTTTTGAACAGAAAAGAAAACGGCAGAGAAAAATAATGAGTTTTACGAATTTTCAACGACATGCAAACCCAAATTACAAAATCCTATCAGCTCACAGCAGCCAGAAGGGCCATTAGCATAAATGCTGCAAACAATAAATGCTGAAGCGATTGTGGAGAAATGCGTACCCTCGATTCTAAGGGGGACGTGGTAAGTGCCACTAATGAAAACGCAAAGAAGGTGCTTTGAAAAGGGAAACACGGTGCTACCAGTCAGTCAATCACACCCACTGCTGGGCCTATCACCTGAGAACATGAGAATCAAAAAGTCACAGGCTGGCAATCCTGCACTCCAACAATATTTAACATAGCCAACACTTGGAAGCAATGAAAATGTCCATCAACCGAGGAATGCACAAAGTAGAAGCGGTCCACGTACACAGTGGAAAATTACTCCAATAAGAAATAAAAATTAAGTTTAAAAATCCAACAAAAGTAAGGAGACATCAGATTGTGTGGGTGTCTCCGGGCACACTCCACTCTAATTTATAACCGAGAAACACCACAGGCCGCAAGGGCTTTTCCCTAGGTACCAGGGTGGGGAACATAGAAAGGCTGCCACCCTCTGGCAGTTACCTGCACAAGCAGCTTTAAAGCCTGTGCTAATGGTCATTGCATAGGAACAAGTACTGCAGAACTGTAAATGAAACCTGCCCTCAAAATGTCTTGAGGGAGGTAATGGCCAAAACATTTCAAAATGTGACACATACTTTAAGAGAACCCTCTGAAGAACGAAGGGGTAATCACAGCTTGAAAAATAAAAAGGACATGTCTTAAAGCTCAATTTCAACGGATTATGAGGCACGTGTGAATTCAACCACAAAGAGGTATCAGCTCACAATTGTCAGAATAACCATCAGCAAGAAAACTACAAACAATAAATGCTGAAGGTGTTGTGGAGAAATGCCTACCCTCAACATCAAGGGGGACGTAACTTGGAAAGGGCCACGGACGAGAACAGAATGGAGGTGCCTTAAAAAGGTAAACATTGAGCTACCATATGATCCAGCAGGCCCACTCCTCGACCTATAATCTAAGAAGAGAGAATTGGAAAGACACAGGCAGGCAAATCTGCATGGCACAGTATTACAATAGCCAAGATATGGAAGTAACCAAAAAGTCCACCAACAGACGGGTGGACACAGAAGAACTCCTCCATGTACAGATGGAATATTCGCTAGTGAAAAAAATGAAACAATGCCATTTGCAGCACCATAGATGAGTCTAGACGTAATCACGCCACCTGTAGTAAGTGAGAAAGCAAAAGACACATATCCTATCATATCACTTTCAGGAGTTACTTCAAAATTGATACCAGTGAAGATATTGCCACAGAGAAAGGCAATCACAGATTCATTAAAAAACTTATGGTTCACCAAATAGAAAGGGATGAGGATTGGATACACTACCATTTTGGGGTTAACAGAGATATACAAACCATGTGAAATATATAATCACCAAAGATATACGGAAGACCAGGAGAAGACTACTCAACATTGTGTCATAACCTACATGGGAAAAGGATGCGAGGAAGAATAGATACATGTATATGTGTGAAAGAACCACATCTTGCACACCTAGAACAAACAAGGCATTGTAATCAAATTTGCTGGGATAAAAAATAAAAAGTAAATTACAAATATGAACAAGAAGTAATGAGGCATAAACTTAAAGGGCTTTTTCCTGGCACATTCCATTCTAATTTACAACCTAGAACAACACTTCCAGTAAGCCTCTGTTTCCCTAGTAACCAAATTTGGTAAAGGAGAAATGCTGCCACCTTGTGGCCGTTTCCTGCAAGAGCAGCTTTAAACTCACAGCTAATGGTCACTTAACACTCAGAAGGACTCAGGGCTGTAAAGGACACCTGCCCTAAAAAACTGTGCTGAAGTAGGGAGTGGACAAAAAAATTCAAAACAGGCAAATGTTTCAAGAGGAGAGTATGAAGAGTTAAGTTTTATTCACACTCTTTTTAAAAAGAAGGAAAATGGATAAAAGCTCAACCTCAGGGAGTGTTAGACCCATGCAATCTAATCTACAAAAAGTTTCAACTTACACCAGTCGACTGACCATCAGCAAAAAGTCTACAAACAGTAAATGCTGAAGGGATTTTAGAGAACTGTGTACCCTCTACCTGCTGGTGAGACGTAAAGGGGCCACAGCCAATAATGAGAACAGAAAGAAGCTGTGTTTCAAAGTAAAAATGGAGGTACCGTTCAATCCAGCAGGCGCACCATTGGACCTCTCACCTGAGAAGACAAGAATCGAGAAGACACAGGCCGCAAAAGCTGCAGAGCAGCCTTATTCACAATAGCCAAGAGAGTAAAGCAATCAAAATGTCCAACAACAGGTGAATGGATAAAGAAGAAGTGGTCCATGTACACAATGGAATATTAGCTATGGAAAACAATGAACCATTGCTCTCTGAGGCACCACAAATGAGTCTGGAGATAATCATGAAACATGAGGTAGGTCGGAAAGCAAAAGACCTATACACTATGATATCACTTATAGGCGTTACCTAATAACTGACACAAATGAACATATTTCCACAGAGAAAGACGCTCACAGAGTTAGAAAACAAACTATGCTCATCTAAAAGGAAAGGTGGGGGGAATGGATAAATTAAGATTAGTGTTACTATATGTATACAAACACATATTATATACATATCTCAAAAAGACCGACAATATAGCAAGGGAGGTCTGCGGAACCCTCTGTAACATTTTACAAGGGAAGAGGATCTGTAGTTGAATAGACATATGTAATGTACAAATGAACCAGATTGTGTACACCTAGGACAAACAATATTCTAAGCTTTACCCCAATTAAAAAAAAAATTTTAAAACCAAGAAGAAATAATGAGACATAAACTTATGGGGGTTTCTCCATGCACATTCCAATGTAATTTACAACCTAGGAACACGACTTCCAGAAAGGCTCTGCTGCCCTAGTACCCAGATTTGGGAATGGAGAAATGCTGCCTGCTTGAGGCCTCTTCCCACAACAGCAGCTTTAAACCCATTGCTAAAGGTCACTAAATATTCACCACACTTGCAGTTCGGTAAATGACACCTGCTCTCTAAAAAAATTCTGGGGTGGAAAATCGACCAAAAATTTCAAAAGAGGACAACCTTCCAAGAGGACAATTTCAAGAGTTATACTGTACTCCCAATTGTTTCCTTTTTTGAACAGAAAAGAAAACGGCAGAGAAAAATAATGAGTTTTACGAATTTTCAACGACATGCAAACCCAAATTACAAAATCCTATCAGCTCACAGCAGCCAGAAGGGCCATTAGCATAAATGCTGCAAACAATAAATGCTGAAGCGATTGTGGAGAAATGCGTACCCTCGATTCTAAGGGGGACGTGGTAAGTGCCACTAATGAAAACGCAAAGAAGGTGCTTTGAAAAGGGAAACACGGTGCTACCAGTCAGTCAATCACACCCACTGCTGGGCCTATCACCTGAGAACATGAGAATCAAAAAGTCACAGGCTGGCAATCCTGCACTCCAACAATATTTAACATAGCCAACACTTGGAAGCAATGAAAATGTCCATCAACCGAGGAATGCACAAAGTAGAAGCGGTCCACGTACACAGTGGAAAATTACTCCAATAAGAAATAAAAATTAAGTTTAAAAATCCAACAAAAGTAAGGAGACATCAGATTGTGTGGGTGTCTCCGGGCACACTCCACTCTAATTTATAACCGAGAAACACCACAGGCCGCAAGGGCTTTTCCCTAGGTACCAGGGTGGGGAACATAGAAAGGCTGCCACCCTCTGGCAGTTACCTGCACAAGCAGCTTTAAAGCCTGTGCTAATGGTCATTGCATAGGAACAAGTACTGCAGAACTGTAAATGAAACCTGCCCTCAAAATGTCTTGAGGGAGGTAATGGCCAAAACATTTCAAAATGTGACACATACTTTAAGAGAACCCTCTGAAGAACGAAGGGGTAATCACAGCTTGAAAAATAAAAAGGACATGTCTTAAAGCTCAATTTCAACGGATTATGAGGCACGTGTGAATTCAACCACAAAGAGGTATCAGCTCACAATTGTCAGAATAACCATCAGCAAGAAAACTACAAACAATAAATGCTGAAGGTGTTGTGGAGAAATGCCTACCCTCAACATCAAGGGGGACGTAACTTGGAAAGGGCCACGGACGAGAACAGAATGGAGGTGCCTTAAAAAGGTAAACATTGAGCTACCATATGATCCAGCAGGCCCACTCCTCGACCTATAATCTAAGAAGAGAGAATTGGAAAGACACAGGCAGGCAAATCTGCATGGCACAGTATTACAATAGCCAAGATATGGAAGTAACCAAAAAGTCCACCAACAGACGGGTGGACACAGAAGAACTCCTCCATGTACAGATGGAATATTCGCTAGTGAAAAAAATGAAACAATGCCATTTGCAGCACCATAGATGAGTCTAGACGTAATCACGCCACCTGTAGTAAGTGAGAAAGCAAAAGACACATATCCTATCATATCACTTTCAGGAGTTACTTCAAAATTGATACCAGTGAAGATATTGCCACAGAGAAAGGCAATCACAGATTCATTAAAAAACTTATGGTTCACCAAATAGAAAGGGATGAGGATTGGATACACTACCATTTTGGGGTTAACAGAGATATACAAACCATGTGAAATATATAATCACCAAAGATGTACGGAAGACCAGGAGAAGACTACTCAACATTGTGTCATAACCTACATGGGAAAAGGATGCGAGGAAGAATAGATACACGTCTATGTGTGAAAGAACCACATCTTGCACACCTAGAACAAACAAGGCATTGCAATCAAATGTGCTGGGATAAAAAATAAAAAGTAAATTACAAATATGAACAAGAAGTAATGAGACATAACCTTAAAGGGCTTTTTCCTGGCACATTCCATTCTAATTTACAACCTAGAACACCACTTCCATTAAGCCTCTGTTTCCCTAGTAACCAAATTTGGTAAAGGAGAAATGCTGCCACCTTGTGGCCGTTTCCTGCAAGAGCAGCTTTAAACTCACAGCTAATGGTCACTTAACACTCAGAAGGACTCAGGGCTGTAAAGGACACCTGCCGTAAAAAAACTGTGCTGAAGTAGGGAATGGACAAAAAAATTCAAAACAGGCAAATGTTTCAAGAGGAGAGTATGAAGAGTGAAGTTTTATTCACACTCTTTTTAAAAAAAAGGAAAATGGATAAAAGCTCAACCTCAGGGCGTGTTAGACCCATGCAATCTAATCTACAAAAAGTTTCAACTTACACCAGTCGACTGACCATCAGCAAAAAGTCTACAAACAATAAATGCTGAAGGGGTTTTAGAGAACTGTGTACCCTCTACCTGCTGGTGAGACATAAAGGGCTAACAGCCAATAATTAGAACAGAAAGGAGCTGTGTTTCAAAGTAAAAATGGAGGTACCGTTCAATCCAGCAGGCGCACCATTGGACCTCTCACCTGAGAAGACAAGAATCGAGAAGACACAGGCCGCAAAAGCTGCAGAGCAGCCTTATTCACAATAGCCAAGACAGTAAAGCAATCAAAATGTCCAACAACAGGTGAATGGATAAAGAAGAAGTGGTCCATGTACACAATGGAATATTAGCTATGGAAAACAATGAACCATTGCTCTTTGAGGCACCACAAATGAGTCTGGAGATAATCAGGAAACATGAGGTAGGTCGGAAAGCAAAAGACCTATATTCTATGATATCACTTATAGGCGTTATCTAATAACTGACACAAATGAACATATTTCCACAGAGAAAGACGCTCACAGAGTTAGAAAACAAACTATGCTCATCTAAAAGGAAAGGTGGGGGGAATGGATAAATTAAGATTAGTGTTACTATATGTATACAAACACATATTATATACATATCTCAAAAAGACCGACAATATAGCAAGGGAGGTCTGCGGAACCCTCTGTAACATTTTACAAGGGAAGAGGATCTGTACTTGAATAGACATATGTAATGTACAAATGAACCAGATTGTGTACACCTAGGACAAACAATATGCTAAGCTTTACCCCAATTTAAAAAAATTTTAAAACCAAGAAGAAATAATGAGACATAAACTTATGGGGGTTTCTCCATGCACATTCCAATGTAATTTACAACCTAGGAACACGACTTCCAGAAAGGCTCTGCTGCCCTAGTACCCAGATTTGGGAATGGAGAAATGCTGCCTGCTTGAGGCCTCCTCCCACAACAGCAGCTTTAAACCCATTGCTAAAGGTCACTAAATATTCACCACACTTGCAGTTCGGTAAATGACACCTGCTCTCTAAAAAAATTCTGGGGTGGAAAATCGACCAAAAATTTCAAAAGAGGGCAACCTTCCAAGAAGACGATTTCAAGAGTTCTACTGTACTCCCAACTGTTTCCTTTTTTGAACAGAAAAGAAAACGGCGGAGAAAAATAATGAGTTTTACGAATTTTCAACGACATGCAAACCCAAATTACAAAATCCTATCAGCTCACAGCAGCCAGAAGGGCCATTAGCATAAATGCTGCAAACAATAAATGCTGAAGCGATTGTGGAGAAATGCGTACCCTCGATTCTAAGGGGGACATGGTAAGTGCCACTAATGAAAACGGAAAGAAGGTGCTTTGAAAAGGGAAACACGGTGCTACCAGTCAGTCAATCACACCCACAGCTGGGCCTATCACCTGAGAACATGAGAATCAAAAAGTCACAGGCTGGCAATCCTGCACTCCAACCATATTTACCATAGCCAACGCTTGGAAGCAATGAAAATGTCCATCAACCGAGGAATGCACAAAGTAGAAGTGGTCCACGTACACGGTGGAAAATTACTCCAATAAAAAATAAAAATTAAATTTAAAAATCCAACAAAAGTAAGGAGACATCAGATTGTGTGGGTGTGTCCGGGCACACTCCACTCTAATTTATAACCGAGAAACACCACAGGCCGCAAGGGCTTTTCCCTAGGTACCAGGGTGGGGAACATAGAAAGGCTGCCCCCCTCTGGCAGTTACCTGCAAAAGCAGCTTTAAAGCCTGTGCTAATGGTCATTGCATAGGAACAAGTACTGCAGAACTGTAAATGAAACCTGCCCTCAAAATGTCTTGAGGGAGGTAATGGCCAAAACATTTCAAAATGTGACACATACTTTAAGAGAACCCTCTGAAGAACGAAGGGGTAATCACAGCTTGAAAAATAAAAAGGACATGTCTTAAAGCTCAATTTCAACGGATTATGAGGCACGTGTGAATTCAACCACAAAGAGGTATCAGCTCACAATTGTCAGAATAACCATCAGCAAGAAAACTACAAACAATAAATGCTGAAGGGGTTGTGGAGAAATGCCTACCCTCAACTTCAAGGGGGACGTAACTTGGAAAGGGCCACGAACGAGAACAGAATGGAGGTGCCATATGATCCAGCAGGCCCACTCCTCGACCTATAATCTAAGAAGAGAGAATTGGAAAGACACAGGCAGGCAAATCTGCATGGCACAGTATTACAATAGCCAAGATATGGAAGTAACGAAAAAGTCCACCAATAGACGGGTGGACACAGAAGAACTCCTCCATGTACAGATGGAATATGCGCTAGTGAAAAAAATGAAACAATGCCATTTGCAGCACCATAGATGAGTCTAGACGTAATCACGCCACCTGTAGTAAGTGAGAAAGCAAAAGACACATATCCTATCATATCACTTTCAGGAGTTACTTCAAAATTGATACCAGTGAAGATATTTCCAAAGAGAAAGGCAATCACAGATTCATTAAAAAACTTATGGTTCACCAAATAGAAAGGGATGAGGATTGGATACACTACCATTTTGGGGTTAACAGAGATATACAAACCATGTGAAATATATAATCACCAAAGATGTACGGAAGGCCAGGAGAAGACTACTCAACATTGTTTCATAACCTACATGGGAAAAGGATGCGAGGAAGAATAGAAACACGTATATGTGTGAAAGAACCACATCTTGCACACCTAGAACAAACAAGGCATTGTAATCAAATTTGTTGGGATAAAAAATAAAAGTAAATTACAAATATGAACAAGAAGTAATGAGACATAACCTTAAAGGGCTTTTTCCTGGCACATTCCATTCTAATTTACAACCTAGAACACCACTTCCATTAAGCCTCTGTTTCCCTAGTAACCAAATTTGGTAAAGTAGAAATGCTGCCACCTTGTGGCCGTTTCCTGCAAGAGCAGCTTTAAACTCACAGCTAATGGTCACTTAACACTCACAAGGACTCAGGGCTGTAAAGGACACCTGCCCTAAAAAAACTGTGCTGAAGTAGGGAATGGACAAAAAAATTCAAAACAGGCAAATGTTTCAAGAGGAGAGTATGAAGAGTGAAGTTTTATTCACACTCTTTTTAAAAAAAAGGAAAATGGATAAAAGCTCAACCTCAGGGAGTGGTAGACCCATGCAATCTAATCTACAAAAAGTTTCAACTTACACCAGTCGACTGACCATCAGCAAAAAGTCTACAAACAATAAATGCTGAATGGGGTTTTAGAGAACTGTGTACCCTCTACCTGCTGGTGAGACGTAAAGGGGTAACAGCCAATAATGAGAACAGAAAGGAGCTGTGTTTCAAAGTAAAAATGGAGGTACCGTTCAATCCAGCAGGCGCACCATTGGACCTCTCACCTGAGAAGACAAGAATCGAGAAGACACAGGCCGCAAAAGCGGCAGAGCAGCCTTATTCACAATAGCCAAGACAGTAAAGCAATCAAAATGTCCAACAACAGGTGAATGGATAAAGAAGAAGTGATCCATGTACACAATGGAATATTAGCTATGGAAAACAATGAACCATTGCTCTCTGAGGCACCACAAATGAGTCTGGAGATAATCAGGAAACATGAGGTAGGTCGGAAAGCAAAAGACCTATATTCTATGATATCACTTATAGGCGTTATCTAATAACTGACACAAATGAACATATTTCCACAGAGAAAGACGCTCACAGAGTTAGAAAACAAACTATGCTCATCTAAAAGGAAAGGTGGGGGGAATGGATAAATTAAGATTAGTGTTACTATATGTATACAAACACATATTATATACATATCTCAAAAAGACCGACAATATAGCAAGGGAGGTCTGCGGAACCCTCTGTAACATTTTACAAGGGAAGAGGATCTGTAGTTGAATAGACATATGTAATGTACAAATGAACCAGATTGTGTACACCTAGGACAAACAATATTCTAAGCTTTACCCCAATTAAAAAAAAATTTTAAAACCAAGAAGAAATAATGAGACATAAACTTATGGGGGTTTCTCCGTGCACATTCCAATGTAATTTACAACCTAGGAACACGACTTCCAGAAAGGCTCTGCTGCCCTAGTACCCAGATTTGGGAATGGAGAAATGCTGCCTGCTTGAGGCCTCTTCCCACAACAGCAGCTTTAAACCCATTGCTAAAGGTCACTAAATATTCACCACACTTGCAGTTCGGTAAATGACACCTGCTCTCTAAAAAAATTCTGGGGTGGAAAATCGACCAAAAATTTCAAAAGAGGACAACCTTCCAAGAGGACAATTTCAAGAGTTATACTGTACTCCCAATCGTTTCCTTTTTTGAACAGAAAAGAAAACGGCAGAGAAAAATAATGAGTTTTACGAATTTTCAACGACATGCAAACCCAAATTACAAAATCCTATCAGCTCACAGCAGCCAGAAGGGCCATTAGCATAAATGCTGCAAACAATAAATGCTGAAGCGATTGTGGAGAAATGCGTACCCTCGATTCTAAGGGGGACGTGGTAAGTGCCACTAATGAAAACGCAAAGAAGGTGCTTTGAAAAGGGAAACACGGTGCTACCAGTCAGTCAATCACACCCACTGCTGGGCCTATCACCTGAGAACATGAGAATCAAAAAGTCACAGGCTGGCAATCCTGCACTCCAACAATATTTAACATAGCCAACACTTGGAAGCAATGAAAATGTCCATCAACCGAGGAATGCACAAAGTAGAAGCGGTCCACGTACACAGTGGAAAATTACTCCAATAAGAAATAAAAATTAAGTTTAAAAATCCAACAAAAGTAAGGAGACATCAGATTGTGTGGGTGTCTCCGGGCACACTCCACTCTAATTTATAACCGAGAAACACCACAGGCCGCAAGGGCTTTTCCCTAGGTACCAGGGTGGGGAACATAGAAAGGCTGCCACCCTCTGGCAGTTACCTGCACAAGCAGCTTTAAAGCCTGTGCTAATGGTCATTGCATAGGAACAAGTACTGCAGAACTGTAAATGAAACCTGCCCTCAAAATGTCTTGAGGGAGGTAATGGCCAAAACATTTCAAAATGTGACACATACTTTAAGAGAACCCTCTGAAGAACGAAGGGGTAATCACAGCTTGAAAAATAAAAAGGACATGTCTTAAAGCTCAATTTCAACGGATTATGAGGCACGTGTGAATTCAACCACAAAGAGGTATCAGCTCACAATTGTCAGAATAACCATCAGCAAGAAAACTACAAACAATAAATGCTGAAGGTGTTGTGGAGAAATGCCTACCCTCAACATCAAGGGGGACGTAACTTGGAAAGGGCCACGGACGAGAACAGAATGGAGGTGCCTTAAAAAGGTAAACATTGAGCTACCATATGATCCAGCAGGCCCACTCCTCGACCTATAATCTAAGAAGAGAGAATTGGAAAGACACAGGCAGGCAAATCTGCATGGCACAGTATTACAATAGCCAAGATATGGAAGTAACCAAAAAGTCCACCAACAGACGGGTGGACACAGAAGAACTCCTCCATGTACAGATGGAATATTCGCTAGTGAAAAAAATGAAACAATGCCATTTGCAGCACCATAGATGAGTCTAGACGTAATCACGCCACCTGTAGTAAGTGAGAAAGCAAAAGACACATATCCTATCATATCACTTTCAGGAGTTACTTCAAAATTGATACCAGTGAAGATATTGCCACAGAGAAAGGCAATCACAGATTCATTAAAAAACTTATGGTTCACCAAATAGAAAGGGATGAGGATTGGATACACTACCATTTTGGGGTTAACAGAGATATACAAACCATGTGAAATATATAATCACCAAAGATGTACGGAAGACCAGGAGAAGACTACTCAACATTGTGTCATAACCTACATGGGAAAAGGATGCGAGGAAGAATAGATACACGTCTATGTGTGAAAGAACCACATCTTGCACACCTAGAACAAACAAGGCATTGCAATCAAATGTGCTGGGATAAAAAATAAAAAGTAAATTACAAATATGAACAAGAAGTAATGAGACATAACCTTAAAGGGCTTTTTCCTGGCACATTCCATTCTAATTTACAACCTAGAACACCACTTCCATTAAGCCTCTGTTTCCCTAGTAACCAAATTTGGTAAAGGAGAAATGCTGCCACCTTGTGGCCGTTTCCTGCAAGAGCAGCTTTAAACTCACAGCTAATGGTCACTTAACACTCACAAGGACTCAGGGCTGTAAAGGACACCTGCCCTAAAAAAACTGTGCTGAAGTAGGGAATGGACAAAAAAATTCAAAACAGGCAAATGTTTCAAGAGGAGAGTATGAAGAGTGAAGTTTTATTCACACTCTTTTTAAAAAAAAGGAAAATGGATAAAAGCTCAACCTCAGGGCGTGGTAGACCCATGCAATCTAATCTACAAAAAGTTTCAACTTACACCAGTCGACTGACCATCAGCAAAAAGTCTACAAACAATAAATGCTGAAGGGGTTTTAGAGAACTGTGTACCCTCTACCTGCTGGTGAGACATAAAGGGCTAACAGCCAATAATTAGAACAGAAAGGAGCTGTGTTTCAAAGTAAAAATGGAGGTACCGTTCAATCCAGCAGGCGCACCATTGGACCTCTCACCTGAGAAGACAAGAATCGAGAAGACACAGGCCGCAAAAGCTGCAGAGCAGCCTTATTCACAATAGCCAAGACAGTAAAGCAATCAAAATGTCCAACAACAGGTGAATGGATAAAGAAGAAGTGGTCCATGTACACAATGGAATATTAGCTATGGAAAACAATGAACCATTGCTCTTTGAGGCACCACAAATGAGTCTGGAGATAATCAGGAAACATGAGGTAGGTCGGAAAGCAAAAGACCTATATTCTATGATATCACTTATAGGCGTTATCTAATAACTGACACAAATGAACATATTTCCACAGAGAAAGACGCTCACAGAGTTAGAAAACAAACTATGCTCATCTAAAAGGAAAGGTGGGGGGAATGGATAAATTAAGATTAGTGTTACTATATGTATACAAACACATATTATATACATATCTCAAAAAGACCGACAATATAGCAAGGGAGGTCTGCGGAACCCTCTGTAACATTTTACAAGGGAAGAGGATCTGTACTTGAATAGACATATGTAATGTACAAATGAACCAGATTGTGTACACCTAGGACAAACAATATGCTAAGCTTTACCCCAATTTAAAAAAATTTTAAAACCAAGAAGAAATAATGAGACATAAACTTATGGGGGTTTCTCCATGCACATTCCAATGTAATTTACAACCTAGGAACACGACTTCCAGAAAGGCTCTGCTGCCCTAGTACCCAGATTTGGGAATGGAGAAATGCTGCCTGCTTGAGGCCTCCTCCCACAACAGCAGCTTTAAACCCATTGCTAAAGGTCACTAAATATTCACCACACTTGCAGTTCGGTAAATGACACCTGCTCTCTAAAAAAATTCTGGGGTGGAAAATCGACCAAAAATTTCAAAAGAGGGCAACCTTCCAAGAAGACGATTTCAAGAGTTCTACTGTACTCCCAACTGTTTCCTTTTTTGAACAGAAAAGAAAACGGCGGAGAAAAATAATGAGTTTTACGAATTTTCAACGACATGCAAACCCAAATTACAAAATCCTATCAGCTCACAGCAGCCAGAAGGGCCATTAGCATAAATGCTGCAAACAATAAATGCTGAAGCGATTGTGGAGAAATGCGTACCCTCGATTCTAAGGGGGACATGGTAAGTGCCACTAATGAAAACGGAAAGAAGGTGCTTTGAAAAGGGAAACACGGTGCTACCAGTCAGTCAATCACACCCACAGCTGGGCCTATCACCTGAGAACATGAGAATCAAAAAGTCACAGGCTGGCAATCCTGCACTCCAACCATATTTACCATAGCCAACGCTTGGAAGCAATGAAAATGTCCATCAACCGAGGAATGCACAAAGTAGAAGTGGTCCACGTACACGGTGGAAAATTACTCCAATAAAAAATAAAAATTAAATTTAAAAATCCAACAAAAGTAAGGAGACATCAGATTGTGTGGGTGTGTCCGGGCACACTCCACTCTAATTTATAACCGAGAAACACCACAGGCCGCAAGGGCTTTTCCCTAGGTACCAGGGTGGGGAACATAGAAAGGCTGCCCCCCTCTGGCAGTTACCTGCAAAAGCAGCTTTAAAGCCTGTGCTAATGGTCATTGCATAGGAACAAGTACTGCAGAACTGTAAATGAAACCTGCCCTCAAAATGTCTTGAGGGAGGTAATGGCCAAAACATTTCAAAATGTGACACATACTTTAAGAGAACCCTCTGAAGAACGAAGGGGTAATCACAGCTTGAAAAATAAAAAGGACATGTCTTAAAGCTCAATTTCAACGGATTATGAGGCACGTGTGAATTCAACCACAAAGAGGTATCAGCTCACAATTGTCAGAATAACCATCAGCAAGAAAACTACAAACAATAAATGCTGAAGGGGTTGTGGAGAAATGCCTACCCTCAACTTCAAGGGGGACGTAACTTGGAAAGGGCCACGAACGAGAACAGAATGGAGGTGCCATATGATCCAGCAGGCCCACTCCTCGACCTATAATCTAAGAAGAGAGAATTGGAAAGACACAGGCAGGCAAATCTGCATGGCACAGTATTACAATAGCCAAGATATGGAAGTAACGAAAAAGTCCACCAATAGACGGGTGGACACAGAAGAACTCCTCCATGTACAGATGGAATATGCGCTAGTGAAAAAAATGAAACAATGCCATTTGCAGCACCATAGATGAGTCTAGACGTAATCACGCCACCTGTAGTAAGTGAGAAAGCAAAAGACACATATCCTATCATATCACTTTCAGGAGTTACTTCAAAATTGATACCAGTGAAGATATTTCCAAAGAGAAAGGCAATCACAGATTCATTAAAAAACTTATGGTTCACCAAATAGAAAGGGATGAGGATTGGATACACTACCATTTTGGGGTTAACAGAGATATACAAACCATGTGAAATATATAATCACCAAAGATGTACGGAAGGCCAGGAGAAGACTACTCAACATTGTTTCATAACCTACATGGGAAAAGGATGCGAGGAAGAATAGAAACACGTATATGTGTGAAAGAACCACATCTTGCACACCTAGAACAAACAAGGCATTGTAATCAAATTTGTTGGGATAAAAAATAAAAAGTAAATTACAAATATGAACAAGAAGTAATGAGACATAACCTTAAAGGGCTTTTTCCTGGCACATTCCATTCTAATTTACAACCTAGAACACCACTTCCATTAAGCCTCTGTTTCCCTAGTAACCAAATTTGGTAAAGTAGAAATGCTGCCACCTTGTGGCCGTTTCCTGCAAGAGCAGCTTTAAACTCACAGCTAATGGTCACTTAACACTCACAAGGACTCAGGGCTGTAAAGGACACCTGCCCTAAAAAAACTGTGCTGAAGTAGGGAATGGACAAAAAAATTCAAAACAGGCAAATGTTTCAAGAGGAGAGTATGAAGAGTGAAGTTTTATTCACACTCTTTTTAAAAAAAAGGAAAATGGATAAAAGCTCAACCTCAGGGAGTGGTAGACCCATGCAATCTAATCTACAAAAAGTTTCAACTTACACCAGTCGACTGACCATCAGCAAAAAGTCTACAAACAATAAATGCTGAATGGGGTTTTAGAGAACTGTGTACCCTCTACCTGCTGGTGAGACGTAAAGGGGTAACAGCCAATAATGAGAACAGAAAGGAGCTGTGTTTCAAAGTAAAAATGGAGGTACCGTTCAATCCAGCAGGCGCACCATTGGACCTCTCACCTGAGAAGACAAGAATCGAGAAGACACAGGCCGCAAAAGCGGCAGAGCAGCCTTATTCACAATAGCCAAGACAGTAAAGCAATCAAAATGTCCAACAACAGGTGAATGGATAAAGAAGAAGTGATCCATGTACACAATGGAATATTAGCTATGGAAAACAATGAACCATTGCTCTCTGAGGCACCACAAATGAGTCTGGAGATAATCAGGAAACATGAGGTAGGTCGGAAAGCAAAAGACCTATATTCTATGATATCACTTATAGGCGTTATCTAATAACTGACACAAATGAACATATTTCCACAGAGAAAGACGCTCACAGAGTTAGAAAACAAACTATGCTCATCTAAAAGGAAAGGTGGGGGGAATGGATAAATTAAGATTAGTGTTACTATATGTATACAAACACATATTATATACATATCTCAAAAAGACCGACAATATAGCAAGGGAGGTCTGCGGAACCCTCTGTAACATTTTACAAGGGAAGAGGATCTGTAGTTGAATAGACATATGTAATGTACAAATGAACCAGATTGTGTACACCTAGGACAAACAATATTCTAAGCTTTACCCCAATTAAAAAAAAAATTTAAAACCAAGAAGAAATAATGAGACATAAACTTATGGGGGTTTCTCCGTGCACATTCCAATGTAATTTACAACCTAGGAACACGACTTCCAGAAAGGCTCTGCTGCCCTAGTACCCAGATTTGGGAATGGAGAAATGCTGCCTGCTTGAGGCCTCTTCCCACAACAGCAGCTTTAAACCCATTGCTAAAGGTCACTAAATATTCACCACACTTGCAGTTCGGTAAATGACACCTGCTCTCTAAAAAAATTCTGGGGTGGAAAATCGACCAAAAATTTCAAAAGAGGACAACCTTCCAAGAGGACAATTTCAAGAGTTATACTGTACTCCCAATCGTTTCCTTTTTTGAACAGAAAAGAAAACGGCAGAGAAAAATAATGAGTTTTACGAATTTTCAACGACATGCAAACCCAAATTACAAAATCCTATCAGCTCACAGCAGCCAGAAGGGCCATTAGCATAAATGCTGCAAACAATAAATGCTGAAGCGATTGTGGAGAAATGCGTACCCTCGATTCTAAGGGGGACGTGGTAAGTGCCACTAATGAAAACGCAAAGAAGGTGCTTTGAAAAGGGAAACACGGTGCTACCAGTCAGTCAATCACACCCACTGCTGGGCCTATCACCTGAGAACATGAGAATCAAAAAGTCACAGGCTGGCAATCCTGCACTCCAACAATATTTAACATAGCCAACACTTGGAAGCAATGAAAATGTCCATCAACCGAGGAATGCACAAAGTAGAAGCGGTCCACGTACACAGTGGAAAATTACTCCAATAAGAAATAAAAATTAAGTTTAAAAATCCAACAAAAGTAAGGAGACATCAGATTGTGTGGGTGTCTCCGGGCACACTCCACTCTAATTTATAACCGAGAAACACCACAGGCCGCAAGGGCTTTTCCCTAGGTACCAGGGTGGGGAACATAGAAAGGCTGCCACCCTCTGGCAGTTACCTGCACAAGCAGCTTTAAAGCCTGTGCTAATGGTCATTGCATAGGAACAAGTACTGCAGAACTGTAAATGAAACCTGCCCTCAAAATGTCTTGAGGGAGGTAATGGCCAAAACATTTCAAAATGTGACACATACTTTAAGAGAACCCTCTGAAGAACGAAGGGGTAATCACAGCTTGAAAAATAAAAAGGACATGTCTTAAAGCTCAATTTCAACGGATTATGAGGCACGTGTGAATTCAACCACAAAGAGGTATCAGCTCACAATTGTCAGAATAACCATCAGCAAGAAAACTACAAACAATAAATGCTGAAGGTGTTGTGGAGAAATGCCTACCCTCAACATCAAGGGGGACGTAACTTGGAAAGGGCCACGGACGAGAACAGAATGGAGGTGCCTTAAAAAGGTAAACATTGAGCTACCATATGATCCAGCAGGCCCACTCCTCGACCTATAATCTAAGAAGAGAGAATTGGAAAGACACAGGCAGGCAAATCTGCATGGCACAGTATTACAATAGCCAAGATATGGAAGTAACCAAAAAGTCCACCAACAGACGGGTGGACACAGAAGAACTCCTCCATGTACAGATGGAATATTCGCTAGTGAAAAAAATGAAACAATGCCATTTGCAGCACCATAGATGAGTCTAGACGTAATCACGCCACCTGTAGTAAGTGAGAAAGCAAAAGACACATATCCTATCATATCACTTTCAGGAGTTACTTCAAAATTGATACCAGTGAAGATATTGCCACAGAGAAAGGCAATCACAGATTCATTAAAAAACTTATGGTTCACCAAATAGAAAGGGATGAGGATTGGATACACTACCATTTTGGGGTTAACAGAGATATACAAACCATGTGAAATATATAATCACCAAAGATGTACGGAAGACCAGGAGAAGACTACTCAACATTGTGTCATAACCTACATGGGAAAAGGATGCGAGGAAGAATAGATACACGTCTATGTGTGAAAGAACCACATCTTGCACACCTAGAACAAACAAGGCATTGCAATCAAATGTGCTGGGATAAAAAATAAAAAGTAAATTACAAATATGAACAAGAAGTAATGAGACATAACCTTAAAGGGCTTTTTCCTGGCACATTCCATTCTAATTTACAACCTAGAACACCACTTCCATTAAGCCTCTGTTTCCCTAGTAACCAAATTTGGTAAAGGAGAAATGCTGCCACCTTGTGGCCGTTTCCTGCAAGAGCAGCTTTAAACTCACAGCTAATGGTCACTTAACACTCACAAGGACTCAGGGCTGTAAAGGACACCTGCCCTAAAAAAACTGTGCTGAAGTAGGGAATGGACAAAAAAATTCAAAACAGGCAAATGTTTCAAGAGGAGAGTATGAAGAGTGAAGTTTTATTCACACTCTTTTTAAAAAAAAGGAAAATGGATAAAAGCTCAACCTCAGGGCGTGGTAGACCCATGCAATCTAATCTACAAAAAGTTTCAACTTACACCAGTCGACTGACCATCAGCAAAAAGTCTACAAACAATAAATGCTGAAGGGGTTTTAGAGAACTGTGTACCCTCTACCTGCTGGTGAGACATAAAGGGCTAACAGCCAATAATTAGAACAGAAAGGAGCTGTGTTTCAAAGTAAAAATGGAGGTACCGTTCAATCCAGCAGGCGCACCATTGGACCTCTCACCTGAGAAGACAAGAATCGAGAAGACACAGGCCGCAAAAGCTGCAGAGCAGCCTTATTCACAATAGCCAAGACAGTAAAGCAATCAAAATGTCCAACAACAGGTGAATGGATAAAGAAGAAGTGGTCCATGTACACAATGGAATATTAGCTATGGAAAACAATGAACCATTGCTCTTTGAGGCACCACAAATGAGTCTGGAGATAATCAGGAAACATGAGGTAGGTCGGAAAGCAAAAGACCTATATTCTATGATATCACTTATAGGCGTTATCTAATAACTGACACAAATGAACATATTTCCACAGAGAAAGACGCTCACAGAGTTAGAAAACAAACTATGCTCATCTAAAAGGAAAGGTGGGGGGAATGGATAAATTAAGATTAGTGTTACTATATGTATACAAACACATATTATATACATATCTCAAAAAGACCGACAATATAGCAAGGGAGGTCTGCGGAACCCTCTGTAACATTTTACAAGGGAAGAGGATCTGTACTTGAATAGACATATGTAATGTACAAATGAACCAGATTGTGTACACCTAGGACAAACAATATGCTAAGCTTTACCCCAATTTAAAAAATTTTTAAAACCAAGAAGAAATAATGAGGCCTAAACTTATGGGGGTTTCTCCGTGCACATTCCAATGTAATTTACAACCTAGGAACACGACTTCCAGAAAGGCTCTGCTGCCCTAGTACCCAGATTTGGGAATGGAGAAATGCTGCCTGCTTGAGGCCTCTTCCCACAACAGCAGCTTTAAACCCATTGCTAAAGGTCACTAAATATTCACCACACTTGCAGTTCGGTAAATGACACCTGCTCTCTAAAAAAATTCTGGGGTGGAAAATCGACCAGAAATTTCAAAAGAGGGCAACCTTCCAAGAAGACGATTTCAAGAGTTCTACTGTACTCCCAACTGTTTCCTTTTTTGAACAGAAAAGAAAACGGCGGAGAAAAATAATGAGTTTTACGAATTTTCAATGACATGCAAACCCAAATTACAAAATCCTATCAGCTCACAGCAGCCAGAAGGGCCATTAGCATAAATGCTGCAAACAATAAATGCTGAAGCGATTGTGGAGAAATGCGTACCCTCGATTCTAAGGGGGACATGGTAAGTGCCACTAATGAAAATGCGAAGAAGGTGCTTTGAAAAGGGAAACACGGTGCTACCAGTCAGTCAATCACTCCCACAGCTGGGCCTATCACCTGAGAACATGAGAATCAAAAAGTCACAGGCTGGCAATCCTGCACTCCAACAATATTTACCATAGCCAACGCTTGGAAGCAATGAAAATGTCCATCAACCGAGGAATGCACAAAGTAGAAGTGGTCCACGTACACAGTGGAAAATTACTCCAATAAAAAATAAAAATTAAATTTAAAAATCCAACAAAAGAAAGGAGACATCAGATTGTGTGGGTGTGTCCGGGCACACTCCACTCTAATTTATAACCGAGAAACACCACAGGCCGCAAGGGCTTTTCCCTAGGTACCAGGGTGGGGAACATAGAAAGGCTGCCCCCCTCTGGCAGTTACCTGCAAAAGCAGCTTTAAAGCCTGTGCTAATGGTCATTTCATAGGAACAAGTACTGCAGAACTGTAAATGAAACCTGCCCTCAAAATGTCTTGAGGGAGGTAATGGCCAAAACATTTCAAAATGTGACACATACTTTAAGAGAACCCTCTGAAGAACGAAGGGGTAATCACAGCTTGAAAAATAAAAAGGACATGTCTTAAAGCTCAATTTCAACGGATTATGAGGCACGTGTGAATTCAACCACAAAGAGGTATCAGCTCACAATTGTCAGAATAACCATCAGCAAGAAAACTACAAACAATAAATGCTGAAGGTGTTGTGGAGAAATGCCTACCCTCAACTTCAAGGGGGACGTAACTTGGAAAGGGCCACGAACGAGAACAGAATGGAGCTGCCATATGATCCAGCAGGCCCACTCCTCGACCTATAATCTAAGAAGAGAGAATTGGAAAGACACAGGCAGGCAAATCTGCATGGCACAGTATTACAATAGCCAAGATATGGAAGTAACGAAAAAGTCCAAAAACAGACGGGTGGACACAGAAGAACTCCTCCATGTACAGACGGAATATTCGCTAGTGAAAAAAATGAAACAATGCCATTTGCAGCACCATAGATGAGTCTAGACGTAATCACGCCAGCTGTAGTAAGTGAGAAAGCAAAAGACACATATCCTATCATATCACTTTCAGGAGTTACTTCAAAATGGATACCAGTGAAGATATTTCCACAGAGAAAGGCAATCACAGATTCATTAAAAAACTTATGGTTCACCAAATAGAAAGGGATGAGGATTGGATACACTACCATATTGGGGTTAACAGAGATATACAAACCATGTGAAATATATAATCACCAAAGATGTACGGAAGACCAGGAGAAGACTACTCAACATTGTGTCATAACCTACATGGGAAAAGGATGCGAGGAAGAATAGATACACGTCTATGTGTGAAAGAACCACATCTTGCACACCTAGAACAAACAAGGCATTGCAATCAAATGTGCTGGGATAAAAAATAAAAAGTAAATTACAAATATGAACAAGAAGTAATGAGACATAACCTTAAAGGGCTTTTTCCTGGCACATTCCATTCTAATTTACAACCTAGAACACCACTTCCATTAAGCCTCTGTTTCCCTAGTAACCAAATTTGGTAAAAGAGAAATGCTGCCACCTTGTGGCCGTTTCCTGCAAGAGCAGCTTTAAACTCACAGCTAATGGTCACTTAACACTCAGAAGGACTCAGGGCTGTAAAGGACACCTGCCCTAAAAAAACTGTGCTGAAGTAGGGAATGGACAAAAAAATTCAAAACAGGCAAATGTTTCAAGAGGAGAGTATGAAGAGTGAAGTTTTATTCACACTCTTTTTAAAAAAAAGGAAAATGGATAAAAGCTCAACCTCAGGGAGTGTTAGACCCATGCAATCTAATCTACAAAAAGTTTCAACTTACACCAGTCGACTGACCATCAGCAAAAAGTCTACAAACAATAAATGCTGAAGGGGTTTTAGAGAACTGTGTACCCTCTACCTGCTGGTGAGACGTAAAGGGCTAACAGCCAATAATGAGAACAGAAAGGAGCTGTGTTTCAAAGTAAAAATGGAGGTACCGTTCAATCCAGCAGGCGCACCATTGGACCTCTCACCTGAGAAGACAAGAATCGAGAAGACACAGGCCGCAAAAGCTGCAGAGCAGCCTTATTCACAATAGCCAAGACAGTAAAGCAATCAAAATGTCCAACAACAGGTGAATGGATAAAGAAGAAGTGGTCCATGTACACAATGGAATATTAGCTATGGAAAACAATGAACCATTGCTCTCTGAGGCACCACAAATGAGTCTGCAGATAATCAGGAAACATGAGGTAGGTCGGAAAGCAAAAGACCTATATTCTATGATATCACTTATAGGCGTTATCTAATAACTGACACAAATGAACATATTTCCACAGAGAAAGACGCTCACAGAGTTAGAAAACAAACTATGCTCATCTAAAAGGAAAGGTGGGGGGAATGGATAAATTAAGATTAGTGTTACTATATGGATACAAACACATATTATATACATATCTCAAAAAGACCGACAATATAGCAAGGGAGGTCTGCGGAACCCTCTGTAACATTTTACAAGGGAAGAGGATCTGTACTTGAATAGACATATGTAATGTACAAATGAACCAGATTGTGTACACCTAGGACAAACAATATGCTAAGCTTTACCCCAATTTAAAAAATTTTTAAAACCAAGAAGAAATAATGAGGCCTAAACTTATGGGGGTTTCTCCGTGCACATTCCAATGTAATTTACAACCTAGGAACACGACTTCCAGAAAGGCTCTGCTGCCCTAGTACCCAGATTTGGGAATGGAGAAATGCTGCCTGCTTGAGGCCTCTTCCCACAACAGCAGCTTTAAACCCATTGCTAAAGGTCACTAAATATTCACCACACTTGCAGTTCGGTAAATGACACCTGCTCTCTAAAAAAATTCTGGGGTGGAAAATCGACCAGAAATTTCAAAAGAGGGCAACCTTCCAAGAAGACGATTTCAAGAGTTCTACTGTACTCCCAACTGTTTCCTTTTTTGAACAGAAAAGAAAACGGCGGAGAAAAATAATGAGTTTTACGAATTTTCAATGACATGCAAACCCAAATTACAAAATCCTATCAGCTCACAGCAGCCAGAAGGGCCATTAGCATAAATGCTGCAAACAATAAATGCTGAAGCGATTGTGGAGAAATGCGTACCCTCGATTCTAAGGGGGACATGGTAAGTGCCACTAATGAAAACGCGAAGAAGGTGCTTTGAAAAGGGAAACACGGTGCTACCAGTCAGTCAATCACTCCCACAGCTGGGCCTATCACCTGAGAACATGAGAATCAAAAAGTCACAGGCTGGCAATCCTGCACTCCAACAATATTTACCATAGCCAACGCTTGGAAGCAATGAAAATGTCCATCAACCGAGGAATGCACAAAGTAGAAGTGGTCCACGTACACAGTGGAAAATTACTCCAATAAAAAATAAAAATTAAATTTAAAAATCCAACAAAAGAAAGGAGACATCAGATTGTGTGGGTGTGTCCGGGCACACTCCACTCTAATTTATAACCGAGAAACACCACAGGCCGCAAGGGCTTTTCCCTAGGTACCAGGGTGGGGAACATAGAAAGGCTGCCCCCCTCTGGCAGTTACCTGCAAAAGCAGCTTTAAAGCCTGTGCTAATGGTCATTTCATAGGAACAAGTACTGCAGAACTGTAAATGAAACCTGCCCTCAAAATGTCTTGAGGGAGGTAATGGCCAAAACATTTCAAAATGTGACACATACTTTAAGAGAACCCTCTGAAGAACGAAGGGGTAATCACAGCTTGAAAAATAAAAAGGACATGTCTTAAAGCTCAATTTCAACGGATTATGAGGCACGTGTGAATTCAACCACAAAGAGGTATCAGCTCACAATTGTCAGAATAACCATCAGCAAGAAAACTACAAACAATAAATGCTGAAGGTGTTGTGGAGAAATGCCTACCCTCAACTTCAAGGGGGACGTAACTTGGAAAGGGCCACGAACGAGAACAGAATGGAGCTGCCATATGATCCAGCAGGCCCACTCCTCGACCTATAATCTAAGAAGAGAGAATTGGAAAGACACAGGCAGGCAAATCTGCATGGCACAGTATTACAATAGCCAAGATATGGAAGTAACGAAAAAGTCCAAAAACAGACGGGTGGACACAGAAGAACTCCTCCATGTACAGACGGAATATTCGCTAGTGAAAAAAATGAAACAATGCCATTTGCAGCACCATAGATGAGTCTAGACGTAATCACGCCAGCTGTAGTAAGTGAGAAAGCAAAAGACACATATCCTATCATATCACTTTCAGGAGTTACTTCAAAATGGATACCAGTGAAGATATTTCCACAGAGAAAGGCAATCACAGATTCATTAAAAAACTTATGGTTCACCAAATAGAAAGGGATGAGGATTGGATACACTACCATATTGGGGTTAACAGAGATATACAAACCATGTGAAATATATAATCACCAAAGATGTACGGAAGACCAGGAGAAGACTACTCAACATTGTGTCATAACCTACATGGGAAAAGGATGCGAGGAAGAATAGATACACGTCTATGTGTGAAAGAACCACATCTTGCACACCTAGAACAAACAAGGCATTGCAATCAAATGTGCTGGGATAAAAAATAAAAAGTAAATTACAAATATGAACAAGAAGTAATGAGACATAACCTTAAAGGGCTTTTTCCTGGCACATTCCATTCTAATTTACAACCTAGAACACCACTTCCATTAAGCCTCTGTTTCCCTAGTAACCAAATTTGGTAAAAGAGAAATGCTGCCACCTTGTGGCCGTTTCCTGCAAGAGCAGCTTTAAACTCACAGCTAATGGTCACTTAACACTCAGAAGGACTCAGGGCTGTAAAGGACACCTGCCCTAAAAAAACTGTGCTGAAGTAGGGAATGGACAAAAAAATTCAAAACAGGCAAATGTTTCAAGAGGAGAGTATGAAGAGTGAAGTTTTATTCACACTCTTTTTAAAAAAAAGGAAAATGGATAAAAGCTCAACCTCAGGGAGTGTTAGACCCATGCAATCTAATCTACAAAAAGTTTCAACTTACACCAGTCGACTGACCATCAGCAAAAAGTCTACAAACAATAAATGCTGAAGGGGTTTTAGAGAACTGTGTACCCTCTACCTGCTGGTGAGACGTAAAGGGCTAACAGCCAATAATGAGAACAGAAAGGAGCTGTGTTTCAAAGTAAAAATGGAGGTACCGTTCAATCCAGCAGGCGCACCATTGGACCTCTCACCTGAGAAGACAAGAATCGAGAAGACACAGGCCGCAAAAGCTGCAGAGCAGCCTTATTCACAATAGCCAAGACAGTAAAGCAATCAAAATGTCCAACAACAGGTGAATGGATAAAGAAGAAGTGGTCCATGTACACAATGGAATATTAGCTATGGAAAACAATGAACCATTGCTCTCTGAGGCACCACAAATGAGTCTGCAGATAATCAGGAAACATGAGGTAGGTCGGAAAGCAAAAGACCTATATTCTATGATATCACTTATAGGCGTTATCTAATAACTGACACAAATGAACATATTTCCACAGAGAAAGACGCTCACAGAGTTAGAAAACAAACTATGCTCATCTAAAAGGAAAGGTGGGGGGAATGTATAAATTAAGATTAGTGTTACTATATGTATACAAACACATATTATATACATATCTCAAAAAGACCGACAATATAGCAAGGGAGGTCTGCGGAACCCTCTGTAACATTTTACAAGGGAAGAGGATCTGTACTTGAATAGACATATGTAATGTACAAATGAACCAGATTGTGTACACCTAGGACAAACAATATGCTAAGCTTTACCCCAATTTAAAAAATTTTTAAAACCAAGAAGAAATAATGAGACATAAACTTATGGGGGTTTCTCCATGCACATTCCAATGTAATTTACAACCTAGGAACACGACTTCCAGAAAGGCTCTGCTGCCCTAGTACCCAGATTTGGGAAAGGAGAAATGCTGCCTGCTTGAGGCCTCTTCCCACAACAGCAGCTTTAAACCCATTGCTAAAGGTCACTAAATATTCACCACACTTGCAGTTCGGTAAATGACACCTGCTCTCTAAAAAAATTCTGGGGTGGAAAATCGACCAGAAATTTCAAAAGAGGGCAACCTTCCAAGAAGACGATTTCAAGAGTTCTACTGTACTCCCAACTGTTTCCTTTTTTGAACAGAAAAGAAAACGGCGGAGAAAAATAATGAGTTTTACGAATTTTCAACGACATGCAAACCCAAATTACAAAATCCTATCAGCTCACAGCAGCCAGAAGGGCCATTAGCATAAATGCTGCAAACAATAAATGCTGAAGCGATTGTGGAGAAATGCGTACCCTCGATTCTAAGGGGGACATGGTAAGTGCCACTAATGAAAATGCGAAGAAGGTGCTTTGAAAAGGGAAACACGGTGCTACCAGTCAGTCAATCACTCCCACAGCTGGGCCTATCACCTGAGAACATGAGAATCAAAAAGTCACAGGCTGGCAATCCTGCACTCCAACAATATTTACCATAGCCAACGCTTGGAAGCAATGAAAATGTCCATCAACCGAGGAATGCACAAAGTAGAAGCGGTCCACGTACACAGTGGAAAATTACTCCAATAAAAAATAAAAATTAAATTTAAAAATCCAACAAAAGAAAGGAGACATCAGATTGTGTGGGTGTGTCCGGGCACACTCCACTCTAATTTATAACCGAGAAACACCACAGGCCGCAAGGGCTTTTCCCTAGGTACCAGGGTGGGGAACATAGAAAGGCTGCCCCCCTCTGGCAGTTACCTGCAAAAGCAGCTTTAAAGCCTGTGCTAATGGTCATTTCATAGGAACAAGTACTGCAGAACTGTAAATGAAACCTGCCCTCAAAATGTCTTGAGGGAGGTAATGGCCAAAACATTTCAAAATGTGACACATACTTTAAGAGAACCCTCTGAAGAACGAAGGGGTAATCACAGCTTGAAAAATAAAAAGGACATGTCTTAAAGCTCAATTTCAACGGATTATGAGGCACGTGTGAATTCAACCACAAAGAGGTATCAGCTCACAATTGTCAGAATAACCATCAGCAAGAAAACTACAAACAATAAATGCTGAAGGTGTTGTGGAGAAATGCCTACCCTCAACTTCAAGGGGGACGTAACTTGGAAAGGGCCACGAACGAGAACAGAATGGAGCTGCCATATGATCCAGCAGGCCCACTCCTCGACCTATAATCTAAGAAGAGAGAATTGGAAAGACACAGGCAGGCAAATCTGCATGGCACAGTATTACAATAGCCAAGATATGGAAGTAACGAAAAAGTCCAAAAACAGACGGGTGGACACAGAAGAACTCCTCCATGTACAGACGGAATATTCGCTAGTGAAAAAAATGAAACAATGCCATTTGCAGCACCATAGATGAGTCTAGACGTAATCACGCCAGCTGTAGTAAGTGAGAAAGCAAAAGACACATATCCTATCATATCACTTTCAGGAGTTACTTCAAAATGGATACCAGTGAAGATATTTCCACAGAGAAAGGCAATCACAGATTCATTAAAAAACTTATGGTTCACCAAATAGAAAGGGATGAGGATTGGATACACTACCATATTGGGGTTAACAGAGATATACAAACCATGTGAAATATATAATCACCAAAGATGTACGGAAGACCAGGAGAAGACTACTCAACATTGTGTCATAACCTACATGGGAAAAGGATGCGAGGAAGAATAGATACACGTCTATGTGTGAAAGAACCACATCTTGCACACCTAGAACAAACAAGGCATTGCAATCAAATGTGCTGGGATAAAAAATAAAAAGTAAATTACAAATATGAACAAGAAGTAATGAGACATAACCTTAAAGGGCTTTTTCCTGGCACATTCCATTCTAATTTACAACCTAGAACACCACTTCCATTAAGCCTCTGTTTCCCTAGTAACCAAATTTGGTAAAAGAGAAATGCTGCCACCTTGTGGCCGTTTCCTGCAAGAGCAGCTTTAAACTCACAGCTAATGGTCACTTAACACTCAGAAGGACTCAGGGCTGTAAAGGACACCTGCCCTAAAAAAACTGTGCTGAAGTAGGGAATGGACAAAAAAATTCAAAACAGGCAAATGTTTCAAGAGGAGAGTATGAAGAGTGAAGTTTTATTCACACTCTTTTTAAAAAAAAGGAAAATGGATAAAAGCTCAACCTCAGGGAGTGTTAGACCCATGCAATCTAATCTACAAAAAGTTTCAACTTACACCAGTCGACTGACCATCAGCAAAAAGTCTACAAACAATAAATGCTGAAGGGGTTTTAGAGAACTGTGTACCCTCTACCTGCTGGTGAGACGTAAAGGGCTAACAGCCAATAATGAGAACAGAAAGGAGCTGTGTTTCAAAGTAAAAATGGAGGTACCGTTCAATCCAGCAGGCGCACCATTGGACCTCTCACCTGAGAAGACAAGAATCGAGAAGACACAGGCCGCAAAAGCTGCAGAGCAGCCTTATTCACAATAGCCAAGACAGTAAAGCAATCAAAATGTCCAACAACAGGTGAATGGATAAAGAAGAAGTGGTCCATGTACACAATGGAATATTAGCTATGGAAAACAATGAATCATTGCTCTTTGAGGCACCACAAATGAGTCTGCAGATAATCAGGAAACATGAGGTAGGTCGGAAAGCAAAAGACCTATATTCTATGATATCACTTATAGGCGTTATCTAATAACTGACACAAATGAACATATTTCCACAGAGAAAGACGCTCACAGAGTTAGAAAACAAACTATGCTCATCTAAAAGGAAAGGTGGGGGGAATGGATAAATTAAGATTAGTGTTACTATATGGATACAAACACATATTATATACATATCTCAAAAAGACCGACAATATAGCAAGGGAGGTCTGCGGAACCCTCTGTAACATTTTACAAGGGAAGAGGATCTGTACTTGAATAGACATATGTAATGTACAAATGAACCAGATTGTGTACACCTAGGACAAACAATATGCTAAGCTTTACCCCAATTTAAAAAATTTTTAAAACCAAGAAGAAATAATGAGGCCTAAACTTATGGGGGTTTCTCCGTGCACATTCCAATGTAATTTACAACCTAGGAACACGACTTCCAGAAAGGCTCTGCTGCCCTAGTACCCAGATTTGGGAATGGAGAAATGCTGCCTGCTTGAGGCCTCTTCCCACAACAGCAGCTTTAAACCCATTGCTAAAGGTCACTAAATATTCACCACACTTGCAGTTCGGTAAATGACACCTGCTCTCTAAAAAAATTCTGGGGTGGAAAATCGACCAGAAATTTCAAAAGAGGGCAACCTTCCAAGAAGACGATTTCAAGAGTTCTACTGTACTCCCAACTGTTTCCTTTTTTGAACAGAAAAGAAAACGGCGGAGAAAAATAATGAGTTTTACGAATTTTCAATGACATGCAAACCCAAATTACAAAATCCTATCAGCTCACAGCAGCCAGAAGGGCCATTAGCATAAATGCTGCAAACAATAAATGCTGAAGCGATTGTGGAGAAATGCGTACCCTCGATTCTAAGGGGGACATGGTAAGTGCCACTAATGAAAATGCGAAGAAGGTGCTTTGAAAAGGGAAACACGGTGCTACCAGTCAGTCAATCACTCCCACAGCTGGGCCTATCACCTGAGAACATGAGAATCAAAAAGTCACAGGCTGGCAATCCTGCACTCCAACAATATTTACCATAGCCAACGCTTGGAAGCAATGAAAATGTCCATCAACCGAGGAATGCACAAAGTAGAAGTGGTCCACGTACACAGTGGAAAATTACTCCAATAAAAAATAAAAATTAAATTTAAAAATCCAACAAAAGAAAGGAGACATCAGATTGTGTGGGTGTGTCCGGGCACACTCCACTCTAATTTATAACCGAGAAACACCACAGGCCGCAAGGGCTTTTCCCTAGGTACCAGGGTGGGGAACATAGAAAGGCTGCCCCCCTCTGGCAGTTACCTGCAAAAGCAGCTTTAAAGCCTGTGCTAATGGTCATTTCATAGGAACAAGTACTGCAGAACTGTAAATGAAACCTGCCCTCAAAATGTCTTGAGGGAGGTAATGGCCAAAACATTTCAAAATGTGACACATACTTTAAGAGAACCCTCTGAAGAACGAAGGGGTAATCACAGCTTGAAAAATAAAAAGGACATGTCTTAAAGCTCAATTTCAACGGATTATGAGGCACGTGTGAATTCAACCACAAAGAGGTATCAGCTCACAATTGTCAGAATAACCATCAGCAAGAAAACTACAAACAATAAATGCTGAAGGTGTTGTGGAGAAATGCCTACCCTCAACTTCAAGGGGGACGTAACTTGGAAAGGGCCACGAACGAGAACAGAATGGAGCTGCCATATGATCCAGCAGGCCCACTCCTCGACCTATAATCTAAGAAGAGAGAATTGGAAAGACACAGGCAGGCAAATCTGCATGGCACAGTATTACAATAGCCAAGATATGGAAGTAACGAAAAAGTCCAAAAACAGACGGGTGGACACAGAAGAACTCCTCCATGTACAGACGGAATATTCGCTAGTGAAAAAAATGAAACAATGCCATTTGCAGCACCATAGATGAGTCTAGACGTAATCACGCCAGCTGTAGTAAGTGAGAAAGCAAAAGACACATATCCTATCATATCACTTTCAGGAGTTACTTCAAAATGGATACCAGTGAAGATATTTCCACAGAGAAAGGCAATCACAGATTCATTAAAAAACTTATGGTTCACCAAATAGAAAGGGATGAGGATTGGATACACTACCATATTGGGGTTAACAGAGATATACAAACCATGTGAAATATATAATCACCAAAGATGTACGGAAGACCAGGAGAAGACTACTCAACATTGTGTCATAACCTACATGGGAAAAGGATGCGAGGAAGAATAGATACACGTCTATGTGTGAAAGAACCACATCTTGCACACCTAGAACAAACAAGGCATTGCAATCAAATGTGCTGGGATAAAAAATAAAAAGTAAATTACAAATATGAACAAGAAGTAATGAGACATAACCTTAAAGGGCTTTTTCCTGGCACATTCCATTCTAATTTACAACCTAGAACACCACTTCCATTAAGCCTCTGTTTCCCTAGTAACCAAATTTGGTAAAAGAGAAATGCTGCCACCTTGTGGCCGTTTCCTGCAAGAGCAGCTTTAAACTCACAGCTAATGGTCACTTAACACTCAGAAGGACTCAGGGCTGTAAAGGACACCTGCCCTAAAAAAACTGTGCTGAAGTAGGGAATGGACAAAAAAATTCAAAACAGGCAAATGTTTCAAGAGGAGAGTATGAAGAGTGAAGTTTTATTCACACTCTTTTTAAAAAAAAGGAAAATGGATAAAAGCTCAACCTCAGGGAGTGTTAGACCCATGCAATCTAATCTACAAAAAGTTTCAACTTACACCAGTCGACTGACCATCAGCAAAAAGTCTACAAACAATAAATGCTGAAGGGGTTTTAGAGAACTGTGTACCCTCTACCTGCTGGTGAGACGTAAAGGGCTAACAGCCAATAATGAGAACAGAAAGGAGCTGTGTTTCAAAGTAAAAATGGAGGTACCGTTCAATCCAGCAGGCGCACCATTGGACCTCTCACCTGAGAAGACAAGAATCGAGAAGACACAGGCCGCAAAAGCTGCAGAGCAGCCTTATTCACAATAGCCAAGACAGTAAAGCAATCAAAATGTCCAACAACAGGTGAATGGATAAAGAAGAAGTGGTCCATGTACACAATGGAATATTAGCTATGGAAAACAATGAACCATTGCTCTTTGAGGCACCACAAATGAGTCTGCAGATAATCAGGAAACATGAGGTAGGTCGGAAAGCAAAAGACCTATATTCTATGATATCACTTATAGGCGTTATCTAATAACTGACACAAATGAACATATTTCCACAGAGAAAGACGCTCACAGAGTTAGAAAACAAACTATGCTCATCTAAAAGGAAAGGTGGGGGGAATGTATAAATTAAGATTAGTGTTACTATATGTATACAAACACATATTATATACATATCTCAAAAAGACCGACAATATAGCAAGGGAGGTCTGCGGAACCCTCTGTAACATTTTACAAGGGAAGAGGATCTGTACTTGAATAGACATATGTAATGTACAAATGAACCAGATTGTGTACACCTAGGACAAACAATATGCTAAGCTTTACCCCAATTTAAAAAATTTTTAAAACCAAGAAGAAATAATGAGACATAAACTTATGGGGGTTTCTCCATGCACATTCCAATGTAATTTACAACCTAGGAACACGACTTCCAGAAAGGCTCTGCTGCCCTAGTACCCAGATTTGGGAAAGGAGAAATGCTGCCTGCTTGAGGCCTCTTCCCACAACAGCAGCTTTAAACCCATTGCTAAAGGTCACTAAATATTCACCACACTTGCAGTTCGGTAAATGACACCTGCTCTCTAAAAAAATTCTGGGGTGGAAAATCGACCAGAAATTTCAAAAGAGGGCAACCTTCCAAGAAGACGATTTCAAGAGTTCTACTGTACTCCCAACTGTTTCCTTTTTTGAACAGAAAAGAAAACGGCGGAGAAAAATAATGAGTTTTACGAATTTTCAACGACATGCAAACCCAAATTACAAAATCCTATCAGCTCACAGCAGCCAGAAGGGCCATTAGCATAAATGCTGCAAACAATAAATGCTGAAGCGATTGTGGAGAAATGCGTACCCTCGATTCTAAGGGGGACATGGTAAGTGCCACTAATGAAAATGCGAAGAAGGTGCTTTGAAAAGGGAAACACGGTGCTACCAGTCAGTCAATCACTCCCACAGCTGGGCCTATCACCTGAGAACATGAGAATCAAAAAGTCACAGGCTGGCAATCCTGCACTCCAACAATATTTACCATAGCCAACGCTTGGAAGCAATGAAAATGTCCATCAACCGAGGAATGCACAAAGTAGAAGTGGTCCACGTACACAGTGGAAAATTACTCCAATAAAAAATAAAAATTAAATTTAAAAATCCAACAAAAGAAAGGAGACATCAGATTGTGTGGGTGTGTCCGGGCACACTCCACTCTAATTTATAACCGAGAAACACCACAGGCCGCAAGGGCTTTTCCCTAGGTACCAGGGTGGGGAACATAGAAAGGCTGCCCCCCTCTGGCAGTTACCTGCAAAAGCAGCTTTAAAGCCTGTGCTAATGGTCATTTCATAGGAACAAGTACTGCAGAACTGTAAATGAAACCTGCCCTCAAAATGTCTTGAGGGAGGTAATGGCCAAAACATTTCAAAATGTGACACATACTTTAAGAGAACCCTCTGAAGAACGAAGGGGTAATCACAGCTTGAAAAATAAAAAGGACATGTCTTAAAGCTCAATTTCAACGGATTATGAGGCACGTGTGAATTCAACCACAAAGAGGTATCAGCTCACAATTGTCAGAATAACCATCAGCAAGAAAACTACAAACAATAAATGCTGAAGGTGTTGTGGAGAAATGCCTACCCTCAACTTCAAGGGGGACGTAACTTGGAAAGGGCCACGAACGAGAACAGAATGGAGCTGCCATATGATCCAGCAGGCCCACTCCTCGACCTATAATCTAAGAAGAGAGAATTGGAAAGACACAGGCAGGCAAATCTGCATGGCACAGTATTACAATAGCCAAGATATGGAAGTAACGAAAAAGTCCAAAAACAGACGGGTGGACACAGAAGAACTCCTCCATGTACAGACGGAATATTCGCTAGTGAAAAAAATGAAACAATGCCATTTGCAGCACCATAGATGAGTCTAGACGTAATCACGCCAGCTGTAGTAAGTGAGAAAGCAAAAGACACATATCCTATCATATCACTTTCAGGAGTTACTTCAAAATGGATACCAGTGAAGATATTTCCACAGAGAAAGGCAATCACAGATTCATTAAAAAACTTATGGTTCACCAAATAGAAAGGGATGAGGATTGGATACACTACCATATTGGGGTTAACAGAGATATACAAACCATGTGAAATATATAATCACCAAAGATGTACGGAAGACCAGGAGAAGACTACTCAACATTGTGTCATAACCTACATGGGAAAAGGATGCGAGGAAGAATAGATACACGTCTATGTGTGAAAGAACCACATCTTGCACACCTAGAACAAACAAGGCATTGCAATCAAATGTGCTGGGATAAAAAATAAAAAGTAAATTACAAATATGAACAAGAAGTAATGAGACATAACCTTAAAGGGCTTTTTCCTGGCACATTCCATTCTAATTTACAACCTAGAACACCACTTCCATTAAGCCTCTGTTTCCCTAGTAACCAAATTTGGTAAAAGAGAAATGCTGCCACCTTGTGGCCGTTTCCTGCAAGAGCAGCTTTAAACTCACAGCTAATGGTCACTTAACACTCAGAAGGACTCAGGGCTGTAAAGGACACCTGCCCTAAAAAAACTGTGCTGAAGTAGGGAATGGACAAAAAAATTCAAAACAGGCAAATGTTTCAAGAGGAGAGTATGAAGAGTGAAGTTTTATTCACACTCTTTTTAAAAAAAAGGAAAATGGATAAAAGCTCAACCTCAGGGAGTGTTAGACCCATGCAATCTAATCTACAAAAAGTTTCAACTTACACCAGTCGACTGACCATCAGCAAAAAGTCTACAAACAATAAATGCTGAAGGGGTTTTAGAGAACTGTGTACCCTCTACCTGCTGGTGAGACGTAAAGGGCTAACAGCCAATAATTAGAACAGAAAGGAGCTGTGTTTCAAAGTAAAAATGGAGGTACCGTTCAATCCAGCAGGCGCACCATTGGACCTCTCACCTGAGAAGACAAGAATCGAGAAGACACAGGCCGCAAAAGCTGCAGAGCAGCCTTATTCACAATAGCCAAGACAGTAAAGCAATCAAAATGTCCAACAACAGGTGAATGGATAAAGAAGAAGTGGTCCATGTACACAATGGAATATTAGCTATGGAAAACAATGAACCATTGCTCTTTGAGGCACCACAAATGAGTCTGCAGATAATCAGGAAACATGAGGTAGGTCGGAAAGCAAAAGACCTATATTCTATGATATCACTTATAGGCGTTATCTAATAACTGACACAAATGAACATATTTCCACAGAGAAAGACGCTCACAGAGTTAGAAAACAAACTATGCTCATCTAAAAGGAAAGGTGGGGGGAATGTATAAATTAAGATTAGTGTTACTATATGTATACAAACACATATTATATACATATCTCAAAAAGACCGACAATATAGCAAGGGAGGTCTGCGGAACCCTCTGTAACATTTTACAAGGGAAGAGGATCTGTACTTGAATAGACATATGTAATGTACAAATGAACCAGATTGTGTACACCTAGGACAAACAATATGCTAAGCTTTACCCCAATTTAAAAAATTTTTAAAACCAAGAAGAAATAATGAGACATAAACTTATGGGGGTTTCTCCATGCACATTCCAATGTAATTTACAACCTAGGAACACGACTTCCAGAAAGGCTCTGCTGCCCTAGTACCCAGATTTGGGAAAGGAGAAATGCTGCCTGCTTGAGGCCTCTTCCCACAACAGCAGCTTTAAACCCATTGCTAAAGGTCACTAAATATTCACCACACTTGCAGTTCGGTAAATGACACCTGCTCTCTAAAAAAATTCTGGGGTGGAAAATCGACCAGAAATTTCAAAAGAGGGCAACCTTCCAAGAAGACGATTTCAAGAGTTCTACTGTACTCCCAACTGTTTCCTTTTTTGAACAGAAAAGAAAACGGCGGAGAAAAATAATGAGTTTTACGAATTTTCAACGACATGCAAACCCAAATTACAAAATCCTATCAGCTCACAGCAGCCAGAAGGGCCATTAGCATAAATGCTGCAAACAATAAATGCTGAAGCGATTGTGGAGAAATGCGTACCCTCGATTCTAAGGGGGACATGGTAAGTGCCACTAATGAAAATGCGAAGAAGGTGCTTTGAAAAGGGAAACACGGTGCTACCAGTCAGTCAATCACTCCCACAGCTGGGCCTATCACCTGAGAACATGAGAATCAAAAAGTCACAGGCTGGCAATCCTGCACTCCAACAATATTTACCATAGCCAACGCTTGGAAGCAATGAAAATGTCCATCAACCGAGGAATGCACAAAGTAGAAGTGGTCCACGTACACAGTGGAAAATTACTCCAATAAAAAATAAAAATTAAATTTAAAAATCCAACAAAAGAAAGGAGACATCAGATTGTGTGGGTGTGTCCGGGCACACTCCACTCTAATTTATAACCGAGAAACACCACAGGCCGCAAGGGCTTTTCCCTAGGTACCAGGGTGGGGAACATAGAAAGGCTGCCCCCCTCTGGCAGTTACCTGCAAAAGCAGCTTTAAAGCCTGTGCTAATGGTCATTTCATAGGAACAAGTACTGCAGAACTGTAAATGAAACCTGCCCTCAAAATGTCTTGAGGGAGGTAATGGCCAAAACATTTCAAAATGTGACACATACTTTAAGAGAACCCTCTGAAGAACGAAGGGGTAATCACAGCTTGAAAAATAAAAAGGACATGTCTTAAAGCTCAATTTCAACGGATTATGAGGCACGTGTGAATTCAACCACAAAGAGGTATCAGCTCACAATTGTCAGAATAACCATCAGCAAGAAAACTACAAACAATAAATGCTGAAGGTGTTGTGGAGAAATGCCTACCCTCAACTTCAAGGGGGACGTAACTTGGAAAGGGCCACGAACGAGAACAGAATGGAGCTGCCATATGATCCAGCAGGCCCACTCCTCGACCTATAATCTAAGAAGAGAGAATTGGAAAGACACAGGCAGGCAAATCTGCATGGCACAGTATTACAATAGCCAAGATATGGAAGTAACGAAAAAGTCCAAAAACAGACGGGTGGACACAGAAGAACTCCTCCATGTACAGACGGAATATTCGCTAGTGAAAAAAATGAAACAATGCCATTTGCAGCACCATAGATGAGTCTAGACGTAATCACGCCAGCTGTAGTAAGTGAGAAAGCAAAAGACACATATCCTATCATATCACTTTCAGGAGTTACTTCAAAATGGATACCAGTGAAGATATTTCCACAGAGAAAGGCAATCACAGATTCATTAAAAAACTTATGGTTCACCAAATAGAAAGGGATGAGGATTGGATACACTACCATATTGGGGTTAACAGAGATATACAAACCATGTGAAATATATAATCACCAAAGATGTACGGAAGACCAGGAGAAGACTACTCAACATTGTGTCATAACCTACATGGGAAAAGGATGCGAGGAAGAATAGATACACGTCTATGTGTGAAAGAACCACATCTTGCACACCTAGAACAAACAAGGCATTGCAATCAAATGTGCTGGGATAAAAAATAAAAAGTAAATTACAAATATGAACAAGAAGTAATGAGACATAACCTTAAAGGGCTTTTTCCTGGCACATTCCATTCTAATTTACAACCTAGAACACCACTTCCATTAAGCCTCTGTTTCCCTAGTAACCAAATTTGGTAAAAGAGAAATGCTGCCACCTTGTGGCCGTTTCCTGCAAGAGCAGCTTTAAACTCACAGCTAATGGTCACTTAACACTCAGAAGGACTCAGGGCTGTAAAGGACACCTGCCCTAAAAAAACTGTGCTGAAGTAGGGAATGGACAAAAAAATTCAAAACAGGCAAATGTTTCAAGAGGAGAGTATGAAGAGTGAAGTTTTATTCACACTCTTTTTAAAAAAAAGGAAAATGGATAAAAGCTCAACCTCAGGGAGTGTTAGACCCATGCAATCTAATCTACAAAAAGTTTCAACTTACACCAGTCGACTGACCATCAGCAAAAAGTCTACAAACAATAAATGCTGAAGGGGTTTTAGAGAACTGTGTACCCTCTACCTGCTGGTGAGACGTAAAGGGCTAACAGCCAATAATGAGAACAGAAAGGAGCTGTGTTTCAAAGTAAAAATGGAGGTACCGTTCAATCCAGCAGGCGCACCATTGGACCTCTCACCTGAGAAGACAAGAATCGAGAAGACACAGGCCGCAAAAGCTGCAGAGCAGCCTTATTCACAATAGCCAAGACAGTAAAGCAATCAAAATGTCCAACAACAGGTGAATGGATAAAGAAGAAGTGGTCCATGTACACAATGGAATATTAGCTATGGAAAACAATGAACCATTGCTCTTTGAGGCACCACAAATGAGTCTGCAGATAATCAGGAAACATGAGGTAGGTCGGAAAGCAAAAGACCTATATTCTATGATATCACTTATAGGCGTTATCTAATAACTGACACAAATGAACATATTTCCACAGAGAAAGACGCTCACAGAGTTAGAAAACAAACTATGCTCATCTAAAAGGAAAGGTGGGGGGAATGTATAAATTAAGATTAGTGTTACTATATGTATACAAACACATATTATATACATATCTCAAAAAGACCGACAATATAGCAAGGGAGGTCTGCGGAACCCTCTGTAACATTTTACAAGGGAAGAGGATCTGTACTTGAATAGACATATGTAATGTACAAATGAACCAGATTGTGTACACCTAGGACAAACAATATGCTAAGCTTTACCCCAATTTAAAAAATTTTTAAAACCAAGAAGAAATAATGAGACATAAACTTATGGGGGTTTCTCCATGCACATTCCAATGTAATTTACAACCTAGGAACACGACTTCCAGAAAGGCTCTGCTGCCCTAGTACCCAGATTTGGGAAAGGAGAAATGCTGCCTGCTTGAGGCCTCTTCCCACAACAGCAGCTTTAAACCCATTGCTAAAGGTCACTAAATATTCACCACACTTGCAGTTCGGTAAATGACACCTGCTCTCTAAAAAAATTCTGGGGTGGAAAATCGACCAGAAATTTCAAAAGAGGGCAACCTTCCAAGAAGACGATTTCAAGAGTTCTACTGTACTCCCAACTGTTTCCTTTTTTGAACAGAAAAGAAAACGGCGGAGAAAAATAATGAGTTTTACGAATTTTCAACGACATGCAAACCCAAATTACAAAATCCTATCAGCTCACAGCAGCCAGAAGGGCCATTAGCATAAATGCTGCAAACAATAAATGCTGAAGCGATTGTGGAGAAATGCGTACCCTCGATTCTAAGGGGGACATGGTAAGTGCCACTAATGAAAATGCGAAGAAGGTGCTTTGAAAAGGGAAACACGGTGCTACCAGTCAGTCAATCACTCCCACAGCTGGGCCTATCACCTGAGAACATGAGAATCAAAAAGTCACAGGCTGGCAATCCTGCACTCCAACAATATTTACCATAGCCAACGCTTGGAAGCAATGAAAATGTCCATCAACCGAGGAATGCACAAAGTAGAAGTGGTCCACGTACACAGTGGAAAATTACTCCAATAAAAAATAAAAATTAAATTTAAAAATCCAACAAAAGAAAGGAGACATCAGATTGTGTGGGTGTGTCCGGGCACACTCCACTCTAATTTATAACCGAGAAACACCACAGGCCGCAAGGGCTTTTCCCTAGGTACCAGGGTGGGGAACATAGAAAGGCTGCCCCCCTCTGGCAGTTACCTGCAAAAGCAGCTTTAAAGCCTGTGCTAATGGTCATTTCATAGGAACAAGTACTGCAGAACTGTAAATGAAACCTGCCCTCAAAATGTCTTGAGGGAGGTAATGGCCAAAACATTTCAAAATGTGACACATACTTTAAGAGAACCCTCTGAAGAACGAAGGGGTAATCACAGCTTGAAAAATAAAAAGGACATGTCTTAAAGCTCAATTTCAACGGATTATGAGGCACGTGTGAATTCAACCACAAAGAGGTATCAGCTCACAATTGTCAGAATAACCATCAGCAAGAAAACTACAAACAATAAATGCTGAAGGTGTTGTGGAGAAATGCCTACCCTCAACTTCAAGGGGGACGTAACTTGGAAAGGGCCACGAACGAGAACAGAATGGAGCTGCCATATGATCCAGCAGGCCCACTCCTCGACCTATAATCTAAGAAGAGAGAATTGGAAAGACACAGGCAGGCAAATCTGCATGGCACAGTATTACAATAGCCAAGATATGGAAGTAACGAAAAAGTCCAAAAACAGACGGGTGGACACAGAAGAACTCCTCCATGTACAGACGGAATATTCGCTAGTGAAAAAAATGAAACAATGCCATTTGCAGCACCATAGATGAGTCTAGACGTAATCACGCCAGCTGTAGTAAGTGAGAAAGCAAAAGACACATATCCTATCATATCACTTTCAGGAGTTACTTCAAAATGGATACCAGTGAAGATATTTCCACAGAGAAAGGCAATCACAGATTCATTAAAAAACTTATGGTTCACCAAATAGAAAGGGATGAGGATTGGATACACTACCATATTGGGGTTAACAGAGATATACAAACCATGTGAAATATATAATCACCAAAGATGTACGGAAGACCAGGAGAAGACTACTCAACATTGTGTCATAACCTACATGGGAAAAGGATGCGAGGAAGAATAGATACACGTCTATGTGTGAAAGAACCACATCTTGCACACCTAGAACAAACAAGGCATTGCAATCAAATGTGCTGGGATAAAAAATAAAAAGTAAATTACAAATATGAACAAGAAGTAATGAGACATAACCTTAAAGGGCTTTTTCCTGGCACATTCCATTCTAATTTACAACCTAGAACACCACTTCCATTAAGCCTCTGTTTCCCTAGTAACCAAATTTGGTAAAAGAGAAATGCTGCCACCTTGTGGCCGTTTCCTGCAAGAGCAGCTTTAAACTCACAGCTAATGGTCACTTAACACTCAGAAGGACTCAGGGCTGTAAAGGACACCTGCCCTAAAAAAACTGTGCTGAAGTAGGGAATGGACAAAAAAATTCAAAACAGGCAAATGTTTCAAGAGGAGAGTATGAAGAGTGAAGTTTTATTCACACTCTTTTTAAAAAAAAGGAAAATGGATAAAAGCTCAACCTCAGGGAGTGTTAGACCCATGCAATCTAATCTACAAAAAGTTTCAACTTACACCAGTCGACTGACCATCAGCAAAAAGTCTACAAACAATAAATGCTGAAGGGGTTTTAGAGAACTGTGTACCCTCTACCTGCTGGTGAGACGTAAAGGGCTAACAGCCAATAATGAGAACAGAAAGGAGCTGTGTTTCAAAGTAAAAATGGAGGTACCGTTCAATCCAGCAGGCGCACCATTGGACCTCTCACCTGAGAAGACAAGAATCGAGAAGACACAGGCCGCAAAAGCTGCAGAGCAGCCTTATTCACAATAGCCAAGACAGTAAAGCAATCAAAATGTCCAACAACAGGTGAATGGATAAAGAAGAAGTGGTCCATGTACACAATGGAATATTAGCTATGGAAAACAATGAACCATTGCTCTTTGAGGCACCACAAATGAGTCTGCAGATAATCAGGAAACATGAGGTAGGTCGGAAAGCAAAAGACCTATATTCTATGATATCACTTATAGGCGTTATCTAATAACTGACACAAATGAACATATTTCCACAGAGAAAGACGCTCACAGAGTTAGAAAACAAACTATGCTCATCTAAAAGGAAAGGTGGGGGGAATGTATAAATTAAGATTAGTGTTACTATATGTATACAAACACATATTATATACATATCTCAAAAAGACCGACAATATAGCAAGGGAGGTCTGCGGAACCCTCTGTAACATTTTACAAGGGAAGAGGATCTGTACTTGAATAGACATATGTAATGTACAAATGAACCAGATTGTGTACACCTAGGACAAACAATATGCTAAGCTTTACCCCAATTTAAAAAATTTTTAAAACCAAGAAGAAATAATGAGACATAAACTTATGGGGGTTTCTCCATGCACATTCCAATGTAATTTACAACCTAGGAACACGACTTCCAGAAAGGCTCTGCTGCCCTAGTACCCAGATTTGGGAAAGGAGAAATGCTGCCTGCTTGAGGCCTCTTCCCACAACAGCAGCTTTAAACCCATTGCTAAAGGTCACTAAATATTCACCACACTTGCAGTTCGGTAAATGACACCTGCTCTCTAAAAAAATTCTGGGGTGGAAAATCGACCAGAAATTTCAAAAGAGGGCAACCTTCCAAGAAGACGATTTCAAGAGTTCTACTGTACTCCCAACTGTTTCCTTTTTTGAACAGAAAAGAAAACGGCGGAGAAAAATAATGAGTTTTACGAATTTTCAACGACATGCAAACCCAAATTACAAAATCCTATCAGCTCACAGCAGCCAGAAGGGCCATTAGCATAAATGCTGCAAACAATAAATGCTGAAGCGATTGTGGAGAAATGCGTACCCTCGATTCTAAGGGGGACATGGTAAGTGCCACTAATGAAAATGCAAAGAAGGTGCTTTGAAAAGGGAAACACGGTGCTACCAGTCAGTCAATCACTCCCACAGCTGGGCCTATCACCTGAGAACATGAGAATCAAAAACTCACAGGCTGGCAATCCTGCACTCCAACAATATTTACCATAGCCAACGCTTGGAAGCAATGAAAATGTCCATCAACCGAGGAATGCACAAAGGAGAAGTGGTCCACGTACACAGTGGAAAATTACTCCAATAAAAAATAAAAATTAAATTTAAAAATCCAACAAAAGAAAGGAGACATCAGATTGTGTGGGTGTGTCCGGGCACACTCCACTCTAATTTATAACCGAGAAACACCACAGGCCGCAAGGGCTTTTCCCTAGGTACCAGGGTGGGGAACATAGAAAGGCTGCCCCCCTCTGGCAGTTACCTGCAAAAGCAGCTTTAAAGCCTGTGCTAATGGTCATTGCATAGGAACAAGTACTGCAGAACTGTAAATGAAACCTGCCCTCAAAATGTCTTGAGGGAGGTAATGGCCAAAACATTTCAAAATGTGACACATACTTTAAGAGAACCCTCTGAAGAACGAAGGGGTAATCACAGCTTGAAAAATAAAAAGGACATGTCTTAAAGCTCAATTTCAACGGATTATGAGGCACGTGTGAATTCAACCACAAAGAGGTATCAGCTCACAATTGTCAGAATAACCATCAGCAAGAAAACTACAAACAATAAATGCTGAAGGGGTTGTGGAGAAATGCCTACCCTCAACTTCAAGGGGGACGTAACGTGGAAAGGGCCACGAACGAGAACAGAATGGAGGTGCCATATGATCCAGCAGGCCCACTCCTCGACCTATAATCTAAGAAGAGAGAATTGGAAAGACACAGGCAGGCAAATCTGCATGGCACAGTATTACAATAGCCAAGATATGGAAGTAACGAAAAAGTCCACCAATAGACGGGTGGACACAGAAGAACTCCTCCATGTACAGACGGAATATGCGCTAGTGAAAAAAATGAAACAATGCCATTTGCAGCACCATAGATGAGTCTAGACGTAATCACGCCACCTGTAGTAAGTGAGAAAGCAAAAGACACATATCCTATCATATCACTTTCAGGAGTTACTTCAAAATTGATACCAGTGAAGATATTTCCAAAGAGAAAGGCAATCACAGATTCATTAAAAAACTTATGGTTCACCAAATAGAAAGGGATGAGGATTGGATACACTACCATTTTGGGGTTAACAGAGATATACAAACCATGTGAAATATATAATCACCAAAGATGTACGGAAGGCCAGGAGAAGACTACTCAACATTGTTTCATAACCTACATGGGAAAAGGATGCGAGGAAGAATAGAAACACGTATATGTGTGAAAGAACCACATCTTGCACACCTAGAACAAACAAGGCATTGTAATCAAATTTGCTGGGATAAAAAATAAAAAGTAAATTACAAATATGAACAAGAAGTAATGAGACATAACCTTAAAGGGCTTTTTCCTGGCACATTCCATTCTAATTTACAACCTAGAACACCACTTCCATTAAGCCTCTGTTTCCCTAGTAACCAAATTTGGTAAAGGAGAAATGCTGCCACCTTGTGGCCGTTTCCTGCAAGAGCAGCTTTAAACTCACAGCTAATGGTCACTTAACACTCACAAGGACTCAGGGCTGTAAAGGACACCTGCCCTAAAAAAACTGTGCTGAAGTAGGGAATGGACAAAAAAATTCAAAACAGGCAAATGTTTCAAGAGGAGAGTATGAAGAGTGAAGTTTTATTCACACTCTTTTTAAAAAAAAGGAAAATGGATAAAAGCTCAACCTCAGGGAGTGTTAGACCCATGCAATCTAATCTACAAAAAGTTTCAACTTACACCAGTCGACTGACCATCAGCAAAAAGTCTACAAACAATAAATGCTGAAGGGGTTTTAGAGAACTGTGTACCCTCTACCTGCTGGTGAGACATAAAGGGCTAACAGCCAATAATTAGAACAGAAAGGAGCTGTGTTTCAAAGTAAAAATGGAGGTACCGTTCAATCCAGCAGGCGCACCATTGGACCTCTCACCTGAGAAGACAAGAATCGAGAAGACACAGGCCGCAAAAGCTGCAGAGCAGCCTTATTCACAATAGCCAAGACAGTAAAGCAATCAAAATGTCCAACAACAGGTGAATGGATAAAGAAGAAGTGGTCCATGTACACAATGGAATATTAGCTATGGAAAACAATGAACCATTGCTCTTTGAGGCACCACAAATGAGTCTGGAGATAATCAGGAAACATGAGGTAGGTCGGAAAGCAAAAGACCTATATTCTATGATATCACTTATAGGCGTTATCTAATAACTGACACAAATGAACATATTTCCACAGAGAAAGACGCTCACAGAGTTAGAAAACAAACTATGCTCATCTAAAAGGAAAGGTGGGGGGAATGGATAAATTAAGATTAGTGTTACTATATGTATACAAACACATATTATATACATATCTCAAAAAGACCGACAATATAGCAAGGGAGGTCTGCGGAACCCTCTGTAACATTTTACAAGGGAAGAGGATCTGTACTTGAATAGACATATGTAATGTACAAATGAACCAGATTGTGTACACCTAGGACAAACAATATGCTAAGCTTTACCCCAATTTAAAAAAATTTTAAAACCAAGAAGAAATAATGAGACATAAACTTATGGGGGTTTCTCCATGCACATTCCAATGTAATTTACAACCTAGGAACACGACTTCCAGAAAGGCTCTGCTGCCCTAGTACCCAGATTTGGGAATGGAGAAATGCTGCCTGCTTGAGGCCTCTTCCCACAACAGCAGCTTTAAACCCATTGCTAAAGGTCACTAAATATTCACCACACTTGCAGTTCGGTAAATGACACCTGCTCTCTAAAAAAATTCTGGGGTGGAAAATCGACCAAAAATTTCAAAAGAGGGCAACCTTCCAAGAAGACGATTTCAAGAGTTCTACTGTACTCCCAACTGTTTCCTTTTTTGAACAGAAAAGAAAACGGCGGAGAAAAATAATGAGTTTTACGAATTTTCAACGACATGCAAACCCAAATTACAAAATCCTATCAGCTCACAGCAGCCAGAAGGGCCATTAGCATAAATGCTGCAAACAATAAATGCTGAAGCGATTGTGGAGAAATGCGTACCCTCGATTCTAAGGGGGACATGGTAAGTGCCACTAATGAAAACGGAAAGAAGGTGCTTTGAAAAGGGAAACACGGTGCTACCAGTCAGTCAATCACACCCACAGCTGGGCCTATCACCTGAGAACATGAGAATCAAAAAGTCACAGGCTGGCAATCCTGCACTCCAACCATATTTACCATAGCCAACGCTTGGAAGCAATGAAAATGTCCATCAACCGAGGAATGCACAAAGTAGAAGTGGTCCACGTACACGGTGGAAAATTACTCCAATAAAAAATAAAAATTAAATTTAAAAATCCAACAAAAGTAAGGAGACATCAGATTGTGTGGGTGTGTCCGGGCACACTCCACTCTAATTTATAACCGAGAAACACCACAGGCCGCAAGGGCTTTTCCCTAGGTACCAGGGTGGGGAACATAGAAAGGCTGCCCCCCTCTGGCAGTTACCTGCAAAAGCAGCTTTAAAGCCTGTGCTAATGGTCATTGCATAGGAACAAGTACTGCAGAACTGTAAATGAAACCTGCCCTCAAAATGTCTTGAGGGAGGTAATGGCCAAAACATTTCAAAATGTGACACATACTTTAAGAGAACCCTCTGAAGAACGAAGGGGTAATCACAGCTTGAAAAATAAAAAGGACATGTCTTAAAGCTCAATTTCAACGGATTATGAGGCACGTGTGAATTCAACCACAAAGAGGTATCAGCTCACAATTGTCAGAATAACCATCAGCAAGAAAACTACAAACAATAAATGCTGAAGGGGTTGTGGAGAAATGCCTACCCTCAACTTCAAGGGGGACGTAACTTGGAAAGGGCCACGAACGAGAACAGAATGGAGGTGCCATATGATCCAGCAGGCCCACTCCTCGACCTATAATCTAAGAAGAGAGAATTGGAAAGACACAGGCAGGCAAATCTGCATGGCACAGTATTACAATAGCCAAGATATGGAAGTAACGAAAAAGTCCACCAATAGACGGGTGGACACAGAAGAACTCCTCCATGTACAGACGGAATATGCGCTAGTGAAAAAAATGAAACAATGCCATTTGCAGCACCATAGATGAGTCTAGACGTAATCACGCCACCTGTAGTAAGTGAGAAAGCAAAAGACACATATCCTATCATATCACTTTCAGGAGTTACTTCAAAATTGATACCAGTGAAGATATTTCCAAAGAGAAAGGCAATCACAGATTCATTAAAAAACTTATGGTTCACCAAATAGAAAGGGATGAGGATTGGATACACTACCATTTTGGGGTTAACAGAGATATACAAACCATGTGAAATATATAATCACCAAAGATGTACGGAAGGCCAGGAGAAGACTACTCAACATTGTTTCATAACCTACATGGGAAAAGGATGCGAGGAAGAATAGAAACACGTATATGTGTGAAAGAACCACATCTTGCACACCTAGAACAAACAAGGCATTGTAATCAAATTTGCTGGGATAAAAAATAAAAAGTAAATTACAAATATGAACAAGAAGTAATGAGACATAACCTTAAAGGGCTTTTTCCTGGCACATTCCATTCTAATTTACAACCTAGAACACCACTTCCATTAAGCCTCTGTTTCCCTAGTAACCAAATTTGGTAAAGTAGAAATGCTGCCACCTTGTGGCCGTTTCCTGCAAGAGCAGCTTTAAACTCACAGCTAATGGTCACTTAACACTCACAAGGACTCAGGGCTGTAAAGGACACCTGCCCTAAAAAAACTGTGCTGAAGTAGGGAATGGACAAAAAAATTCAAAACAGGCAAATGTTTCAAGAGGAGAGTATGAAGAGTGAAGTTTTATTCACACTCTTTTTAAAAAAAAGGAAAATGGATAAAAGCTCAACCTCAGGGAGTGGTAGACCCATGCAATCTAATCTACAAAAAGTTTCAACTTACACCAGTCGACTGACCATCAGCAAAAAGTCTACAAACAATAAATGCTGAATGGGGTTTTAGAGAACTGTGTACCCTCTACCTGCTGGTGAGACGTAAAGGGGTAACAGCCAATAATGAGAACAGAAAGGAGCTGTGTTTCAAAGTAAAAATGGAGGTACCGTTCAATCCAGCAGGCGCACCATTGGACCTCTCACCTGAGAAGACAAGAATCGAGAAGACACAGGCCGCAAAAGCTGCAGAGCAGCCTTATTCACAATAGCCAAGACAGTAAAGCAATCAAAATGTCCAACAACAGGTGAATGGATAAAGAAGAAGTGATCCATGTACACAATGGAATATTAGCTATGGAAAACAATGAACCATTGCTCTCTGAGGCACCACAAATGAGTCTGGAGATAATCAGGAAACATGAGGTAGGTCGGAAAGCAAAAGACCTATATTCTATGATATCACTTATAGGCGTTATCTAATAACTGACACAAATGAACATATTTCCACAGAGAAAGACGCTCACAGAGTTAGAAAACAAACTATGCTCATCTAAAAGGAAAGGTGGGGGGAATGGATAAATTAAGATTAGTGTTACTATATGGATACAAACACATATTATATACATATCTCAAAAAGACCGACAATATAGCAAGGGAGGTCTGCGGAACCCTCTGTAACATTTTACAAGGGAAGAGGATCTGTACTTGAATAGACATATGTAATGTACAAATGAACCAGATTGTGTACACCTAGGACAAACAATATGCTAAGCTTTATCCCAATTTAAAAAATTTTTAAAACCAAGAAGAAATAATGAGACCTAAACTTATGGGGGTTTCTCCGTGCACATTCCAATGTAATTTACAACCTAGGAACACGACTTCCAGAAAGGCTCTGCTGCCCTAGTACCCAGATTTGGGAATGGAGAAATGCTGCCTGATTGAGGCCTCTTCCCACAACAGCAGCTTTAAACCCATTGCTAAAGGTCACTAAATGTTCACCACACTTGCAGTTCGGTAAATGACACCTGCTCTCTAAAAAAATTCTGGGGTGGAAAATCGACCAAAAATTTCAAAAGAGGGCAACCTTCCAAGAAGACGATTTCAAGAGTTCTACTGTACTCCCAACTGTTTCCTTTTTTGAACAGAAAAGAAAACGGCGGAGAAAAATAATGAGTTTTACGAATTTTCAACGACATGCAAACCCAAATTACAAAATCCTATCAGCTCACAGCAGCCAGAAGGGCCATTAGCATAAATGCTGCAAACAATAAATGCTGAAGCGATTGTGGAGAAATGCGTACCCTCGATTCTAAGGGGGACATGGTAAGTGCCACTAATGAAAACGGAAAGAAGGTGCTTTGAAAAGGGAAACACGGTGCTACCAGTCAGTCAATCACACCCACAGCTGGGCCTATCACCTGAGAACATGAGAATCAAAAAGTCACAGGCTGGCAATCCTGCACTCCAACCATATTTACCATAGCCAACGCTTGGAAGCAATGAAAATGTCCATCAACCGAGGAATGCACAAAGTAGAAGTGGTCCACGTACACGGTGGAAAATTACTCCAATAAAAAATAAAAATTAAATTTAAAAATCCAACAAAAGTAAGGAGACATCAGATTGTGTGGGTGTGTCCGGGCACACTCCACTCTAATTTATAACCGAGAAACACCACAGGCCGCAAGGGCTTTTCCCTAGGTACCAGGGTGGGGAACATAGAAAGGCTGCCCCCCTCTGGCAGTTACCTGCAAAAGCAGCTTTAAAGCCTGTGCTAATGGTCATTGCATAGGAACAAGTACTGCAGAACTGTAAATGAAACCTGCCCTCAAAATGTCTTGAGGGAGGTAATGGCCAAAACATTTCAAAATGTGACACATACTTTAAGAGAACCCTCTGAAGAACGAAGGGGTAATCACAGCTTGAAAAATAAAAAGGACATGTCTTAAAGCTCAATTTCAACGGATTATGAGGCACGTGTGAATTCAACCACAAAGAGGTATCAGCTCACAATTGTCAGAATAACCATCAGCAAGAAAACTACAAACAATAAATGCTGAAGGGGTTGTGGAGAAATGCCTACCCTCAACTTCAAGGGGGACGTAACTTGGAAAGGGCCACGAACGAGAACAGAATGGAGGTGCCATATGATCCAGCAGGCCCACTCCTCGACCTATAATCTAAGAAGAGAGAATTGGAAAGACACAGGCAGGCAAATCTGCATGGCACAGTATTACAATAGCCAAGATATGGAAGTAACGAAAAAGTCCACCAATAGACGGGTGGACACAGAAGAACTCCTCCATGTACAGACGGAATATGCGCTAGTGAAAAAAATGAAACAATGCCATTTGCAGCACCATAGATGAGTCTAGACGTAATCACGCCACCTGTAGTAAGTGAGAAAGCAAAAGACACATATCCTATCATATCACTTTCAGGAGTTACTTCAAAATTGATACCAGTGAAGATATTTCCAAAGAGAAAGGCAATCACAGATTCATTAAAAAACTTATGGTTCACCAAATAGAAAGGGATGAGGATTGGATACACTACCATTTTGGGGTTAACAGAGATATACAAACCATGTGAAATATATAATCACCAAAGATGTACGGAAGGCCAGGAGAAGACTACTCAACATTGTTTCATAACCTACATGGGAAAAGGATGCGAGGAAGAATAGAAACACGTATATGTGTGAAAGAACCACATCTTGCACACCTAGAACAAACAAGGCATTGTAATCAAATTTGCTGGGATAAAAAATAAAAAGTAAATTACAAATATGAACAAGAAGTAATGAGACATAACCTTAAAGGGCTTTTTCCTGGCACATTCCATTCTAATTTACAACCTAGAACACCACTTCCATTAAGCCTCTGTTTCCCTAGTAACCAAATTTGGTAAAGTAGAAATGCTGCCACCTTGTGGCCGTTTCCTGCAAGAGCAGCTTTAAACTCACAGCTAATGGTCACTTAACACTCACAAGGACTCAGGGCTGTAAAGGACACCTGCCCTAAAAAAACTGTGCTGAAGTAGGGAATGGACAAAAAAATTCAAAACAGGCAAATGTTTCAAGAGGAGAGTATGAAGAGTGAAGTTTTATTCACACTCTTTTTAAAAAAAAGGAAAATGGATAAAAGCTCAACCTCAGGGAGTGTTAGACCCATGCAATCTAATCTACAAAAAGTTTCAACTTACACCAGTCGACTGACCATCAGCAAAAAGTCTACAAACAATAAATGCTGAATGGGGTTTTAGAGAACTGTGTACCCTCTACCTGCTGGTGAGACGTAAAGGGGTAACAGCCAATAATGAGAACAGAAAGGAGCTGTGTTTCAAAGTAAAAATGGAGGTACCGTTCAATCCAGCAGGCGCACCATTGGACCTCTCACCTGAGAAGACAAGAATCGAGAAGACACAGGCCGCAAAAGCGGCAGAGCAGCCTTATTCACAATAGCCAAGACAGTAAAGCAATCAAAATGTCCAACAACAGGTGAATGGATAAAGAAGAAGTGATCCATGTACACAATGGAATATTAGCTATGGAAAACAATGAACCATTGCTCTCTGAGGCACCACAAATGAGTCTGGAGATAATCAGGAAACATGAGGTAGGTCGGAAAGCAAAAGACCTATATTCTATGATATCACTTATAGGCGTTATCTAATAACTGACACAAATGAACATATTTCCACAGAGAAAGACGCTCACAGAGTTAGAAAACAAACTATGCTCATCTAAAAGGAAAGGTGGGGGGAATGGATAAATTAAGATTAGTGTTACTATATGGATACAAACACATATTATATACATATCTCAAAAAGACCGACAATATAGCAAGGGAGGTCTGCGGAACCCTCTGTAACATTTTACAAGGGAAGAGGATCTGTACTTGAATAGACATATGTAATGTACAAATGAACCAGATTGTGTACACCTAGGACAAACAATATGCTAAGCTTTATCCCAATTTAAAAAATTTTTAAAACCAAGAAGAAATAATGAGACCTAAACTTATGGGGGTTTCTCCGTGCACATTCCAATGTAATTTACAACCTAGGAACACGACTTCCAGAAAGGCTCTGCTGCCCTAGTACCCAGATTTGGGAATGGAGAAATGCTGCCTGCTTGAGGCCTCTTCCCACTACAGCAGCTTTAAACCCATTGCTAAAGGTCACTAAATGTTCACCACACTTGCAGTTCGGTAAATGACACCTGCTCTCTAAAAAAATTCTGGGGTGGAAAATCGACCAAAAATTTCAAAAGAGGGCAACCTTCCAAGAAGACGATTTCAAGAGTTCTACTGTACTCCCAACTGTTTCCTTTTTTGAACAGAAAAGAAAACGGCGGAGAAAAATAATGAGTTTTACGAATTTTCAACGACATGCAAACCCAAATTACAAAATCCTATCAGCTCACAGCAGCCAGAAGGGCCATTAGCATAAATGCTGCAAACAATAAATGCTGAAGCGATTGTGGAGAAATGCGTACCCTCGATTCTAAGGGGGACATGGTAAGTGCCACTAATGAAAACGCAAAGAAGGTGCTTTGAAAAGGGAAACACGGTGCTACCAGTCAGTCAATCACACCCACAGCTGGGCCTATCAACTGAGAACATGAGAATCAAAAAGTCACAGGCTGGCAATCCTGCACTCCAACAATATTTACCATCGCCAACGCTTGGAAGCAATGAAAATGTCCATCAACAGAGGAATGCACAAAGTAGAAGTGGTCCACGTACACAGTGGAAAATTACTCCAATAAAAAATAAAAATTAAATTTAAAAATCCAACAAAAGTAAGGAGACATCAGATTGTGTGGGTGGGTCCGGGCACACTCCACTCTAATTTATAACCGAGAAACACCACAGGCCGCAAGGGCTTTTCCCTAGGTACCAGGGTGGGGAACATAGAAAGGCTGCCCCCCTCTGGCAGTTACCTGCAAAAGCAGCTTTAAAGCCTGTGCTAATGGTCATTGCATAGGAACAAGTACTGCAGAACTGTAAATGAAACCTGCCCTCAAAATGTCTTGAGGGAGGTAATGGCCAAAACATTTCAAAATGTGACACATACTTTAAGAGAAACCTCTGAAGAACGAAGGGGTAATCACAGCTTGAAAAATAAAAAGGACATGTCTTAAAGCTCAATTTCAACGGATTATGAGGCACGTGTGAATTCAACCACAAAGAGGTATCAGCTCACAAGTGGCAGAATAACCATCAGCAAGAAAACTACAAACAATAAATGCTGAAGGTGTTGTGAAGAAATGCCTACCCTCAACTTCAAGGGGGACGTAACTTGGAAAGGGCCACGAACGAGAACAGAATGGAGGTGCCATATGATCCAGCAGGCCCACTCCTCGACCTATAATCTAAGAAGAGAGAATTGGAAAGACACAGGCAGGCAAATCTGCATGGCACAGTATTACAATAGCCAAGATATGGAAGTAACGAAAAAGTCCACCAACAGACGGGTGGACACAGAAGAACTCCTCCATGTACAGACGGAATATGCGCTAGTGAAAAAAATGAAACAATGCCATTTGCAGCACCATAGATGAGTCTAGACGTAATCACGCCACCTGTAGTAAGTGAGAAAGCAAAAGACACATATCCTATCATATCACTTTCAGGAGTTACTTCAAAATTGATACCAGTGAAGATATTTCCACAGAGAAAGGCAATCACAGATTCATTAAAAAACTTATGGTTCACCAAATAGAAAGGGATGAGGATTGGATACACTACCATTTTGGGGTTAACAGAGATATACAAACCATGTGAAATATATAATCACCAAAGATGTACGGAAGGCCAGGAGAAGACTACTCAACATTGTTTCATAACCTACATGGGAAAAGGATGCGAGGAAGAATAGAAACACGTATATGTGTGAAAGAACCACATCTTGCACACCTAGAACAAACAAGGCATTGTAATCAAATTTGCTGGGATAAAAAATAAAAAGTAAATTACAAATATGAACAAGAAGTAATGAGACATAACCTTAAAGGGCTTTTTCCTGGCACATTCCATTCTAATTTACAACCTAGAACACCACTTCCATTAAGCCTCTGTTTCCCTAGTAACCAAATTTGGTAAAGTAGAAATGCTGCCACCTTGTGGCCGTTTCCTGCAAGAGCAGCTTTAAACTCACAGCTAATTGTCACTTAACACTCACAAGGACTCAGGGCTGTAAAGGACACCTGCCCTAAAAAAACTGTGCTGAAGTAGGGAATGGACAAAAAAATTCAAAACAGGCAAATGTTTCAAGAGGAGAGTATGAAGAGTGAAGTTTTATTCACACTCTTTTTAAAAAAAAGGAAAATGGATAAAAGCTCAACCTCAGGGAGTGGTAGACCCATGCAATCTAATCTACAAAAAGTTTCAACTTACACCAGTCGACTGACCATCAGCAAAAAGTCTACAAACAATAAATGCTGAATGGGGTTTTAGAGAACTGTGTACCCTCTACCTGCTGGTGAGACGTAAAGGGGTAACAGCCAATAATGAGAACAGAAAGGAGCTGTGTTTCAAAGTAAAAATGGAGGTACCGTTCAATCCAGCAGGCGCACCATTGGACCTCTCACCTGAGAAGACAAGAATCGAGAAGACACAGGCCGCAAAAGCGGCAGAGCAGCCTTATTCACAATAGCCAAGACAGTAAAGCAATCAAAATGTCCAACAACAGGTGAATGGATAAAGAAGAAGTGATCCATGTACACAATGGAATATTAGCTATGGAAAACAATGAACCATTGCTCTCTGAGACACCACAAATGAGTCTGGAGATAATCAGGAAACATGAGGTAGGTCGGAAAGCAAAAGACCTATATTCTATGATATCACTTATAGGCGTTATCTAATAACTGACACAAATGAACATATTTCCACAGAGAAAGACGCTCACAGAGTTAGAAAACAAACTATGCTCATCTAAAAGGAAAGGTGGGGGGAATGGATAAATTAAGATTAGTGTTACTATATGGATACAAACACATATTATATACATATCTCAAAAAGACCGACAATATAGCAAGGGAGGTCTGCGGAACCCTCTGTAACATTTTACAAGGGAAGAGGATCTGTACTTGAATAGACATATGTAATGTACAAATGAACCAGATTGTGTACACCTAGGACAAACAATATGCTAAGCTTTACCCCAATTTAAAAAATTTTTAAAACCAAGAAGAAATAATGAGGCCTAAACTTATGGGGGTTTCTCCGTGCACATTCCAATGTAATTTACAACCTAGGAACACGACTTCCAGAAAGGCTCTGCTGCCCTAGTACCCAGATTTGGGAATGGAGAAATGCTGCCTGCTTGAGGCCTCTTCCCACAACAGCAGCTTTAAACCCATTGCTAAAGGTCACTAAATATTCACCACACTTGCAGTTCGGTAAATGACACCTGCTCTCTAAAAAAATTCTGGGGTGGAAAATCGACCAGAAATTTCAAAAGAGGGCAACCTTCCAAGAAGACGATTTCAAGAGTTCTACTGTACTCCCAACTGTTTCCTTTTTTGAACAGAAAAGAAAACGGCGGAGAAAAATAATGAGTTTTACGAATTTTCAATGACATGCAAACCCAAATTACAAAATCCTATCAGCTCACAGCAGCCAGAAGGGCCATTAGCATAAATGCTGCAAACAATAAATGCTGAAGCGATTGTGGAGAAATGCGTACCCTCGATTCTAAGGGGGACATGGTAAGTGCCACTAATGAAAATGCGAAGAAGGTGCTTTGAAAAGGGAAACACGGTGCTACCAGTCAGTCAATCACTCCCACAGCTGGGCCTATCACCTGAGAACATGAGAATCAAAAAGTCACAGGCTGGCAATCCTGCACTCCAACAATATTTACCATAGCCAACGCTTGGAAGCAATGAAAATGTCCATCAACCGAGGAATGCACAAAGTAGAAGTGGTCCACGTACACAGTGGAAAATTACTCCAATAAAAAATAAAAATTAAATTTAAAAATCCAACAAAAGAAAGGAGACATCAGATTGTGTGGGTGTGTCCGGGCACACTCCACTCTAATTTATAACCGAGAAACACCACAGGCCGCAAGGGCTTTTCCCTAGGTACCAGGGTGGGGAACATAGAAAGGCTGCCCCCCTCTGGCAGTTACCTGCAAAAGCAGCTTTAAAGCCTGTGCTAATGGTCATTTCATAGGAACAAGTACTGCAGAACTGTAAATGAAACCTGCCCTCAAAATGTCTTGAGGGAGGTAATGGCCAAAACATTTCAAAATGTGACACATACTTTAAGAGAACCCTCTGAAGAACGAAGGGGTAATCACAGCTTGAAAAATAAAAAGGACATGTCTTAAAGCTCAATTTCAACGGATTATGAGGCACGTGTGAATTCAACCACAAAGAGGTATCAGCTCACAATTGTCAGAATAACCATCAGCAAGAAAACTACAAACAATAAATGCTGAAGGTGTTGTGGAGAAATGCCTACCCTCAACTTCAAGGGGGACGTAACTTGGAAAGGGCCACGAACGAGAACAGAATGGAGCTGCCATATGATCCAGCAGGCCCACTCCTCGACCTATAATCTAAGAAGAGAGAATTGGAAAGACACAGGCAGGCAAATCTGCATGGCACAGTATTACAATAGCCAAGATATGGAAGTAACGAAAAAGTCCAAAAACAGACGGGTGGACACAGAAGAACTCCTCCATGTACAGACGGAATATTCGCTAGTGAAAAAAATGAAACAATGCCATTTGCAGCACCATAGATGAGTCTAGACGTAATCACGCCAGCTGTAGTAAGTGAGAAAGCAAAAGACACATATCCTATCATATCACTTTCAGGAGTTACTTCAAAATGGATACCAGTGAAGATATTTCCACAGAGAAAGGCAATCACAGATTCATTAAAAAACTTATGGTTCACCAAATAGAAAGGGATGAGGATTGGATACACTACCATATTGGGGTTAACAGAGATATACAAACCATGTGAAATATATAATCACCAAAGATGTACGGAAGACCAGGAGAAGACTACTCAACATTGTGTCATAACCTACATGGGAAAAGGATGCGAGGAAGAATAGATACACGTCTATGTGTGAAAGAACCACATCTTGCACACCTAGAACAAACAAGGCATTGCAATCAAATGTGCTGGGATAAAAAATAAAAAGTAAATTACAAATATGAACAAGAAGTAATGAGACATAACCTTAAAGGGCTTTTTCCTGGCACATTCCATTCTAATTTACAACCTAGAACACCACTTCCATTAAGCCTCTGTTTCCCTAGTAACCAAATTTGGTAAAAGAGAAATGCTGCCACCTTGTGGCCGTTTCCTGCAAGAGCAGCTTTAAACTCACAGCTAATGGTCACTTAACACTCAGAAGGACTCAGGGCTGTAAAGGACACCTGCCCTAAAAAAACTGTGCTGAAGTAGGGAATGGACAAAAAAATTCAAAACAGGCAAATGTTTCAAGAGGAGAGTATGAAGAGTGAAGTTTTATTCACACTCTTTTTAAAAAAAAGGAAAATGGATAAAAGCTCAACCTCAGGGAGTGTTAGACCCATGCAATCTAATCTACAAAAAGTTTCAACTTACACCAGTCGACTGACCATCAGCAAAAAGTCTACAAACAATAAATGCTGAAGGGGTTTTAGAGAACTGTGTACCCTCTACCTGCTGGTGAGACGTAAAGGGCTAACAGCCAATAATGAGAACAGAAAGGAGCTGTGTTTCAAAGTAAAAATGGAGGTACCGTTCAATCCAGCAGGCGCACCATTGGACCTCTCACCTGAGAAGACAAGAATCGAGAAGACACAGGCCGCAAAAGCTGCAGAGCAGCCTTATTCACAATAGCCAAGACAGTAAAGCAATCAAAATGTCCAACAACAGGTGAATGGATAAAGAAGAAGTGGTCCATGTACACAATGGAATATTAGCTATGGAAAACAATGAACCATTGCTCTTTGAGGCACCACAAATGAGTCTGCAGATAATCAGGAAACATGAGGTAGGTCGGAAAGCAAAAGACCTATATTCTATGATATCACTTATAGGCGTTATCTAATAACTGACACAAATGAACATATTTCCACAGAGAAAGACGCTCACAGAGTTAGAAAACAAACTATGCTCATCTAAAAGGAAAGGTGGGGGGAATGTATAAATTAAGATTAGTGTTACTATATGTATACAAACACATATTATATACATATCTCAAAAAGACCGACAATATAGCAAGGGAGGTCTGCGGAACCCTCTGTAACATTTTACAAGGGAAGAGGATCTGTACTTGAATAGACATATGTAATGTACAAATGAACCAGATTGTGTACACCTAGGACAAACAATATGCTAAGCTTTACCCCAATTTAAAAAATTTTTAAAACCAAGAAGAAATAATGAGACATAAACTTATGGGGGTTTCTCCATGCACATTCCAATGTAATTTACAACCTAGGAACACGACTTCCAGAAAGGCTCTGCTGCCCTAGTACCCAGATTTGGGAAAGGAGAAATGCTGCCTGCTTGAGGCCTCTTCCCACAACAGCAGCTTTAAACCCATTGCTAAAGGTCACTAAATATTCACCACACTTGCAGTTCGGTAAATGACACCTGCTCTCTAAAAAAATTCTGGGGTGGAAAATCGACCAGAAATTTCAAAAGAGGGCAACCTTCCAAGAAGACGATTTCAAGAGTTCTACTGTACTCCCAACTGTTTCCTTTTTTGAACAGAAAAGAAAACGGCGGAGAAAAATAATGAGTTTTACGAATTTTCAACGACATGCAAACCCAAATTACAAAATCCTATCAGCTCACAGCAGCCAGAAGGGCCATTAGCATAAATGCTGCAAACAATAAATGCTGAAGCGATTGTGGAGAAATGCGTACCCTCGATTCTAAGGGGGACATGGTAAGTGCCACTAATGAAAATGCAAAGAAGGTGCTTTGAAAAGGGAAACACGGTGCTACCAGTCAGTCAATCACTCCCACAGCTGGGCCTATCACCTGAGAACATGAGAATCAAAAAGTCACAGGCTGGCAATCCTGCACTCCAACAATATTTACCATAGCCAACGCTTGGAAGCAATGAAAATGTCCATCAACCGAGGAATGCACAAAGTAGAAGTGGTCCACGTACACAGTGGAAAATTACTCCAATAAAAAATAAAAATTAAATTTAAAAATCCAACAAAAGAAAGGAGACATCAGATTGTGTGGGTGTGTCCGGGCACACTCCACTCTAATTTATAACCGAGAAACACCACAGGCCGCAAGGGCTTTTCCCTAGGTACCAGGGTGGGGAACATAGAAAGGCTGCCCCCCTCTGGCAGTTACCTGCAAAAGCAGCTTTAAAGCCTGTGCTAATGGTCATTTCATAGGAACAAGTACTGCAGAACTGTAAATGAAACCTGCCCTCAAAATGTCTTGAGGGAGGTAATGGCCAAAACATTTCAAAATGTGACACATACTTTAAGAGAACCCTCTGAAGAACGAAGGGGTAATCACAGCTTGAAAAATAAAAAGGACATGTCTTAAAGCTCAATTTCAACGGATTATGAGGCACGTGTGAATTCAACCACAAAGAGGTATCAGCTCACAATTGTCAGAATAACCATCAGCAAGAAAACTACAAACAATAAATGCTGAAGGTGTTGTGGAGAAATGCCTACCCTCAACTTCAAGGGGGACGTAACTTGGAAAGGGCCACGAACGAGAACAGAATGGAGCTGCCATATGATCCAGCAGGCCCACTCCTCGACCTATAATCTAAGAAGAGAGAATTGGAAAGACACAGGCAGGCAAATCTGCATGGCACAGTATTACAATAGCCAAGATATGGAAGTAACGAAAAAGTCCAAAAACAGACGGGTGGACACAGAAGAACTCCTCCATGTACAGACGGAATATTCGCTAGTGAAAAAAATGAAACAATGCCATTTGCAGCACCATAGATGAGTCTAGACGTAATCACGCCAGCTGTAGTAAGTGAGAAAGCAAAAGACACATATCCTATCATATCACTTTCAGGAGTTACTTCAAAATGGATACCAGTGAAGATATTTCCACAGAGAAAGGCAATCACAGATTCATTAAAAAACTTATGGTTCACCAAATAGAAAGGGATGAGGATTGGATACACTACCATATTGGGGTTAACAGAGATATACAAACCATGTGAAATATATAATCACCAAAGATGTACGGAAGACCAGGAGAAGACTACTCAACATTGTGTCATAACCTACATGGGAAAAGGATGCGAGGAAGAATAGATACACGTCTATGTGTGAAAGAACCACATCTTGCACACCTAGAACAAACAAGGCATTGCAATCAAATGTGCTGGGATAAAAAATAAAAAGTAAATTACAAATATGAACAAGAAGTAATGAGACATAACCTTAAAGGGCTTTTTCCTGGCACATTCCATTCTAATTTACAACCTAGAACACCACTTCCATTAAGCCTCTGTTTCCCTAGTAACCAAATTTGGTAAAAGAGAAATGCTGCCACCTTGTGGCCGTTTCCTGCAAGAGCAGCTTTAAACTCACAGCTAATGGTCACTTAACACTCAGAAGGACTCAGGGCTGTAAAGGACACCTGCCCTAAAAAAACTGTGCTGAAGTAGGGAATGGACAAAAAAATTCAAAACAGGCAAATGTTTCAAGAGGAGAGTATGAAGAGTGAAGTTTTATTCACACTCTTTTTAAAAAAAAGGAAAATGGATAAAAGCTCAACCTCAGGGAGTGTTAGACCCATGCAATCTAATCTACAAAAAGTTTCAACTTACACCAGTCGACTGACCATCAGCAAAAAGTCTACAAACAATAAATGCTGAAGGGGTTTTAGAGAACTGTGTACCCTCTACCTGCTGGTGAGACGTAAAGGGCTAACAGCCAATAATGAGAACAGAAAGGAGCTGTGTTTCAAAGTAAAAATGGAGGTACCGTTCAATCCAGCAGGCGCACCATTGGACCTCTCACCTGAGAAGACAAGAATCGAGAAGACACAGGCCGCAAAAGCTGCAGAGCAGCCTTATTCACAATAGCCAAGACAGTAAAGCAATCAAAATGTCCAACAACAGGTGAATGGATAAAGAAGAAGTGGTCCATGTACACAATGGAATATTAGCTATGGAAAACAATGAACCATTGCTCTTTGAGGCACCACAAATGAGTCTGGAGATAATCAGGAAACATGAGGTAGGTCGGAAAGCAAAAGACCTATATTCTATGATATCACTTATAGGCGTTATCTAATAACTGACACAAATGAACATATTTCCACAGAGAAAGACACTCACAGAGTTAGAAAACAAACTATGCTCATCTAAAAGGAAAGGTGGGGGGAATGGATAAATTAAGATTAGTGTTACTATATGTATACAAACACATATTATATACATATCTCAAAAAGACCGACAATATAGCAAGGGAGGTCTGCGGAACCCTCTGTAACATTTTACAAGGGAAGAGGATCTGTACTTGAATAGACATATGTAATGTACAAATGAACCAGATTGTGTACACCTAGGACAAACAATATGCTAAGCTTTACCCCAATTTAAAAAATTTTTAAAACCAAGAAGAAATAATGAGACATAAACTTATGGGGGTTTCTCCATGCACATTCCAATGTAATTTACAACCTAGGAACACGACTTCCAGAAAGGCTCTGCTGCCCTAGTACCCAGATTTGGGAAAGGAGAAATGCTGCCTGCTTGAGGCCTCTTCCCACAACAGCAGCTTTAAACCCATTGCTAAAGGTCACTAAATATTCACCACACTTGCAGTTCGGTAAATGACACCTGCTCTCTAAAAAAATTCTGGGGTGGAAAATCGACCAGAAATTTCATAAGAGGGCAACCTTCCAAGAAGACGATTTCAAGAGTTCTACTGTACTCCCAACTGTTTCCTTTTTTGAACAGAAAAGAAAACGGCGGAGAAAAATAATGAGTTTTACGAATTTTCAATGACATGCAAACCCAAATTACAAAATCCTATCAGCTCACAGCAGCCAGAAGGGCCATTAGCATAAATGCTGCAAACAATAAATGCTGAAGCGATTGTGGAGAAATGCGTACCCTCGATTCTAAGGGGGACATGGTAAGTGCCACTAATGAAAATGCAAAGAAGGTGCTTTGAAAAGGGAAACACGGTGCTACCAGTCAGTCAATCACTCCCACAGCTGGGCCTATCACCTGAGAACATGAGAATCAAAAAGTCACAGGCTGGCAATCCTGCACTCCAACAATATTTACCATAGCCAACGCTTGGAAGCAATGAAAATGTCCATCAACCGAGGAATGCACAAAGTAGAAGTGGTCCACGTACACAGTGGAAAATTACTCCAATAAAAAATAAAAATTAAATTTAAAAATCCAACAAAAGAAAGGAGACATCAGATTGTGTGGGTGTGTCCGGGCACACTCCACTCTAATTTATAACCGAGAAACACCACAGGCCGCAAGGGCTTTTCCCTAGGTACCAGGGTGGGGAACATAGAAAGGCTGCCCCCCTCTGGCAGTTACCTGCAAAAGCAGCTTTAAAGCCTGTGCTAATGGTCATTTCATAGGAACAAGTACTGCAGAACTGTAAATGAAACCTGCCCTCAAAATGTCTTGAGGGAGGTAATGGCCAAAACATTTCAAAATGTGACACATACTTTAAGAGAACCCTCTGAAGAACGAAGGGGTAATCACAGCTTGAAAAATAAAAAGGACATGTCTTAAAGCTCAATTTCAACGGATTATGAGGCACGTGTGAATTCAACCACAAAGAGGTATCAGCTCACAATTGTCAGAATAACCATCAGCAAGAAAACTACAAACAATAAATGCTGAAGGTGTTGTGGAGAAATGCCTACCCTCAACTTCAAGGGGGACGTAACTTGGAAAGGGCCACGAACGAGAACAGAATGGAGCTGCCATATGATCCAGCAGGCCCACTCCTCGACCTATAATCTAAGAAGAGAGAATTGGAAAGACACAGGCAGGCAAATCTGCATGGCACAGTATTACCATAGCCAAGATATGGAAGTAACGAAAAAGTCCAAAAACAGACGGGTGGACACAGAAGAACTCCTCCATGTACAGACGGAATATTCGCTAGTGAAAAAAATGAAACAATGCCATTTGCAGCACCATAGATGAGTTTAGACGTAATCACGCCAGCTGTAGTAAGTGAGAAAGCAAAAGACACATATCCTATCATATCACTTTCAGGAGTTACTTCAAAATGGATACCAGTGAAGATATTTCCACAGAGAAAGGCAATCACAGATTCATTAAAAAACTTATGGTTCACCAAATAGAAAGGGATGAGGATTGGATACACTACCATATTGGGGTTAACAGAGATATACAAACCATGTGAAATATATAATCACCAAAGATGTACGGAAGACCAGGAGAAGACTACTCAACATTGTGTCATAACCTACATGGGAAAAGGATGCGAGGAAGAATAGATACACGTCTATGTGTGAAAGAACCACATCTTGCACACCTAGAACAAACAAGGCATTGCAATCAAATGTGCTGGGATAAAAAATAAAAAGTAAATTACAAATATGAACAAGAAGTAATGAGACATAACCTTAAAGGGCTTTTTCCTGGCACATTCCATTCTAATTTACAACCTAGAACACCACTTCCATTAAGCCTCTGTTTCCCTAGTAACCAAATTTGGTAAAAGAGAAATGCTGCCACCTTGTGGCCGTTTCCTGCAAGAGCAGCTTTAAACTCACAGCTAATGGTCACTTAACACTCAGAAGGACTCAGGGCTGTAAAGGACACCTGCCCTAAAAAAACTGTGCTGAAGTAGGGAATGGACAAAAAAATTCAAAACAGGCAAATGTTTCAAGAGGAGAGTATGAAGAGTGAAGTTTTATTCACACTCTTTTTAAAAAAAAGGAAAATGGATAAAAGCTCAACCTCAGGGAGTGTTAGACCCATGCAATCTAATCTACAAAAAGTTTCAACTTACACCAGTCGACTGACCATCAGCAAAAAGTCTACAAACAATAAATGCTGAAGGGGTTTTAGAGAACTGTGTACCCTCTACCTGCTGGTGAGACGTAAAGGGCTAACAGCCAATAATGAGAACAGAAAGGAGCTGTGTTTCAAAGTAAAAATGGAGGTACCGTTCAATCCAGCAGGCGCACCATTGGACCTCTCACCTGAGAAGACAAGAATCGAGAAGACACAGGCCGCAAAAGCTGCAGAGCAGCCTTATTCACAATAGCCAAGACAGTAAAGCAATCAAAATGTCCAACAACAGGTGAATGGATAAAGAAGAAGTGGTCCATGTACACAATGGAATATTAGCTATGGAAAACAATGAACCATTGCTCTTTGAGGCACCACAAATGAGTCTGCAGATAATCAGGAAACATGAGGTAGGTCGGAAAGCAAAAGACCTATATTCTATGATATCACTTATAGGCGTTATCTAATAACTGACACAAATGAACATATTTCCACAGAGAAAGACGCTCACAGAGTTAGAAAACAAACTATGCTCATCTAAAAGGAAAGGTGGGGGGAATGTATAAATTAAGATTAGTGTTACTATATGTATACAAACACATATTATATACATATCTCAAAAAGACCGACAATATAGCAAGGGAGGTCTGCGGAACCCTCTGTAACATTTTACAAGGGAAGAGGATCTGTACTTGAATAGACATATGTAATGTACAAATGAACCAGATCGTGTACACCTAGGACAAACAATATGCTAAGCTTTACCCCAATTTAAAAAATTTTTAAAACCAAGAAGAAATAATGAGACATAAACTTATGGGGGTTTCTCCATGCACATTCCAATGTAATTTACAACCTAGGAACACGACTTCCAGAAAGGCTCTGCTGCCCTAGTACCCAGATTTGGGAAAGGAGAAATGCTGCCTGCTTGAGGCCTCTTCCCACAACAGCAGCTTTAAACCCATTGCTAAAGGTCACTAAATATTCACCACACTTGCAGTTCGGTAAATGACACCTGCTCTCTAAAAAAATTCTGGGGTGGAAAATCGACCAGAAATTTCAAAAGAGGGCAACCTTCCAAGAAGACGATTTCAAGAGTTCTACTGTACTCCCAACTGTTTCCTTTTTTGAACAGAAAAGAAAACGGCGGAGAAAAATAATGAGTTTTACGAATTTTCAACGACATGCAAACCCAAATTACAAAATCCTATCAGCTCACAGCAGCCAGAAGGGCCATTAGCATAAATGCTGCAAACAATAAATGCTGAAGCGATTGTGGAGAAATGCGTACCCTCGATTCTAAGGGGGACATGGTAAGTGCCACTAATGAAAATGCAAAGAAGGTGCTTTGAAAAGGGAAACACGGTGCTACCAGTCAGTCAATCACTCCCACAGCTGGGCCTATCACCTGAGAACATGAGAATCAAAAAGTCACAGGCTGGCAATCCTGCACTCCAACAATATTTACCATAGCCAACGCTTGGAAGCAATGAAAATGTCCATCAACCGAGGAATGCACAAAGTAGAAGTGGTCCACGTACACAGTGGAAAATTACTCCAATAAAAAATAAAAATTAAATTTAAAAATCCAACAAAAGAAAGGAGACATCAGATTGTGTGGGTGTGTCCGGGCACACTCCACTCTAATTTATAACCGAGAAACACCACAGGCCGCAAGGGCTTTTCCCTAGGTACCAGGGTGGGGAACATAGAAAGGCTGCCCCCCTCTGGCAGTTACCTGCACAAGCAGCTTTAAAGCCTGTGCTAATGGTCATTTCATAGGAACAAGTACTGCAGAACTGTAAATGAAACCTGCCCTCAAAATGTCTTGAGGGAGGTAATGGCCAAAACATTTCAAAATGTGACACATACTTTAAGAGAACCCTCTGAAGAACGAAGGGGTAATCACAGCTTGAAAAATAAAAAGGACATGTCTTAAAGCTCAATTTCAACGGATTATGAGGCACGTGTGAATTCAACCACAAAGAGGTATCAGCTCACAATTGTCAGAATAACCATCAGCAAGAAAACTACAAACAATAAATGCTGAAGGTGTTGTGGAGAAATGCCTACCCTCAACTTCAAGGGGGACGTAACTTGGAAAGGGCCACGAACGAGAACAGAATGGAGCTGCCATATGATCCAGCAGGCCCACTCCTCGACCTATAATCTAAGAAGAGAGAATTGGAAAGACACAGGCAGGCAAATCTGCATGGCACAGTATTACAATAGCCAAGATATGGAAGTAACAAAAAAGTCCAAAAACAGACGGGTGGACACAGAAGAACTCCTCCATGTACAGACGGAATATTCGCTAGTGAAAAAAATGAAACAATGCCATTTGCAGCACCATAGATGAGTCTAGACGTAATCACGCCAGCTGTAGTAAGTGAGAAAGCAAAAGACACATATCCTATCATATCACTTTCAGGAGTTACTTCAAAATGGATACCAGTGAAGATATTTCCACAGAGAAAGGCAATCACAGATTCATTAAAAAACTTATGGTTCACCAAATAGAAAGGGATGAGGATTGGATACACTACCATATTGGGGTTAACAGAGATATACAAACCATGTGAAATATATAATCACCAAAGATGTACGGAAGACCAGGAGAAGACTACTCAACATTGTGTCATAACCTACATGGGAAAAGGATGCGAGGAAGAATAGATACACGTCTATGTGTGAAAGAACCACATCTTGCACACCTAGAACAAACAAGGCATTGCAATCAAATGTGCTGGGATAAAAAATAAAAAGTAAATTACAAATATGAACAAGAAGTAATGAGACATAACCTTAAAGGGCTTTTTCCTGGCACATTCCATTCTAATTTACAACCTAGAACACCACTTCCATTAAGCCTCTGTTTCCCTAGTAACCAAATTTGGTAAAAGAGAAATGCTGCCACCTTGTGGCCGTTTCCTGCAAGAGCAGCTTTAAACTCACAGCTAATGGTCACTTAACACTCAGAAGGACTCAGGGCTGTAAAGGACACCTGCCCTAAAAAAACTGTGCTGAAGTAGGGAATGGACAAAAAAATTCAAAACAGGCAAATGTTTCAAGAGGAGAGTATGAAGAGTGAAGTTTTATTCACACTCTTTTTAAAAAAAAAGGAAAATGGATAAAAGCTCAACCTCAGGGAGTGTTAGACCCATGCAATCTAATCTACAAAAAGTTTCAACTTACACCAGTCGACTGACCATCAGCAAAAAGTCTACAAACAATAAATGCTGAAGGGGTTTTAGAGAACTGTGTACCCTCTACCTGCTGGTGAGACGTAAAGGGCTAACAGCCAATAATGAGAACAGAAAGGAGCTGTGTTTCAAAGTAAAAATGGAGGTACCGTTCAATCCAGCAGGCGCACCATTGGACCTCTCACCTGAGAAGACAAGAATCGAGAAGACACAGGCCGCAAAAGCTGCAGAGCAGCCTTATTCACAATAGCCAAGACAGTAAAGCAATCAAAATGTCCAACAACAGGTGAATGGATAAAGAAGAAGTGGTCCATGTACACAATGGAATATTAGCTATGGAAAACAATGAACCATTGCTCTTTGAGGCACCACAAATGAGTCTGCAGATAATCAGGAAACATGAGGTAGGTCGGAAAGCAAAAGACCTATATTCTATGATATCACTTATAGGCGTTATCTAATAACTGACACAAATGAACATATTTCCACAGAGAAAGACGCTCACAGAGTTAGAAAACAAACTATGCTCATCTAAAAGGAAAGGTGGGGGGAATGTATAAATTAAGATTAGTGTTACTATATGTATACAAACACATATTATATACATATCTCAAAAAGACCGACAATATAGCAAGGGAGGTCTGCGGAACCCTCTGTAACATTTTACAAGGGAAGAGGATCTGTACTTGAATAGACATATGTAATGTACAAATGAACCAGATTGTGTACACCTAGGACAAACAATATGCTAAGCTTTACCCCAATTTAAAAAATTTTTAAAACCAAGAAGAAATAATGAGACATAAACTTATGGGGGTTTCTCCATGCACATTCCAATGTAATTTACAACCTAGGAACACGACTTCCAGAAAGGCTCTGCTGCCCTAGTACCCAGATTTGGGAAAGGAGAAATGCTGCCTGCTTGAGGCCTCTTCCCACAACAGCAGCTTTAAACCCATTGCTAAAGGTCACTAAATATTCACCACACTTGCAGTTCGGTAAATGACACCTGCTCTCTAAAAAAATTCTGGGGTGGAAAATCGACCAGAAATTTCAAAAGAGGGCAACCTTCCAAGAAGACGATTTCAAGAGTTCTACTGTACTCCCAACTGTTTCCTTTTTTGAACAGAAAAGAAAACGGCGGAGAAAAATAATGAGTTTTACGAATTTTCAACGACATGCAAACCCAAATTACAAAATCCTATCAGCTCACAGCAGCCAGAAGGGCCATTAGCATAAATGCTGCAAACAATAAATGCTGAAGCGATTGTGGAGAAATGCGTACCCTCGATTCTAAGGGGGACATGGTAAGTGCCACTAATGAAAATGCAAAGAAGGTGCTTTGAAAAGGGAAACACGGTGCTACCAGTCAGTCAATCACTCCCACAGCTGGGCCTATCACCTGAGAACATGAGAATCAAAAAGTCACAGGCTGGCAATCCTGCACTCCAACAATATTTACCATAGCCAACGCTTGGAAGCAATGAAAATGTCCATCAACCGAGGAATGCACAAAGTAGAAGTGGTCCACGTACACAGTGGAAAATTACTCCAATAAAAAATAAAAATTAAATTTAAAAATCCAACAAAAGAAAGGAGACATCAGATTGTGTGGGTGTGTCCGGGCACACTCCACTCTAATTTATAACCGAGAAACACCACAGGCCGCAAGGGCTTTTCCCTAGGTACCAGGGTGGGGAACATAGAAAGGCTGCCCCCCTCTGGCAGTTACCTGCAAAAGCAGCTTTAAAGCCTGTGCTAATGGTCATTTCATAGGAACAAGTACTGCAGAACTGTAAATGAAACCTGCCCTCAAAATGTCTTGAGGGAGGTAATGGCCAAAACATTTCAAAATGTGACACATACTTTAAGAGAACCCTCTGAAGAACGAAGGGGTAATCACAGCTTGAAAAATAAAAAGGACATGTCTTAAAGCTCAATTTCAACGGATTATGAGGCACGTGTGAATTCAACCACAAAGAGGTATCAGCTCACAATTGTCAGAATAACCATCAGCAAGAAAACTACAAACAATAAATGCTGAAGGTGTTGTGGAGAAATGCCTACCCTCAACTTCAAGGGGGACGTAACTTGGAAAGGGCCACGAACGAGAACAGAATGGAGCTGCCATATGATCCAGCAGGCCCACTCCTCGACCTATAATCTAAGAAGAGAGAATTGGAAAGACACAGGCAGGCAAATCTGCATGGCACAGTATTACAATAGCCAAGATATGGAAGTAACAAAAAAGTCCAAAAACAGACGGGTGGACACAGAAGAACTCCTCCATGTACAGACGGAATATTCGCTAGTGAAAAAAATGAAACAATGCCATTTGCAGCACCATAGATGAGTCTAGACGTAATCACGCCAGCTGTAGTAAGTGAGAAAGCAAAAGACACATATCCTATCATATCACTTTCAGGAGTTACTTCAAAATGGATACCAGTGAAGATATTTCCACAGAGAAAGGCAATCACAGATTCATTAAAAAACTTATGGTTCACCAAATAGAAAGGGATGAGGATTGGATACACTACCATATTGGGGTTAACAGAGATATACAAACCATGTGAAATATATAATCACCAAAGATGTACGGAAGACCAGGAGAAGACTACTCAACATTGTGTCATAACCTACATGGGAAAAGGATGCGAGGAAGAATAGATACACGTCTATGTGTGAAAGAACCACATCTTGCACACCTAGAACAAACAAGGCATTGCAATCAAATGTGCTGGGATAAAAAATAAAAAGTAAATTACAAATATGAACAAGAAGTAATGAGACATAACCTTAAAGGGCTTTTTCCTGGCACATTCCATTCTAATTTACAACCTAGAACACCACTTCCATTAAGCCTCTGTTTCCCTAGTAACCAAATTTGGTAAAAGAGAAATGCTGCCACCTTGTGGCCGTTTCCTGCAAGAGCAGCTTTAAACTCACAGCTAATGGTCACTTAACACTCAGAAGGACTCAGGGCTGTAAAGGACACCTGCCCTAAAAAAACTGTGCTGAAGTAGGGAATGGACAAAAAAATTCAAAACAGGCAAATGTTTCAAGAGGAGAGTATGAAGAGTGAAGTTTTATTCACACTCTTTTTAAAAAAAAAGGAAAATGGATAAAAGCTCAACCTCAGGGAGTGTTAGACCCATGCAATCTAATCTACAAAAAGTTTCAACTTACACCAGTCGACTGACCATCAGCAAAAAGTCTACAAACAATAAATGCTGAAGGGGTTTTAGAGAACTGTGTACCCTCTACCTGCTGGTGAGACGTAAAGGGCTAACAGCCAATAATGAGAACAGAAAGGAGCTGTGTTTCAAAGTAAAAATGGAGGTACCGTTCAATCCAGCAGGCGCACCATTGGACCTCTCACCTGAGAAGACAAGAATCGAGAAGACACAGGCCGCAAAAGCTGCAGAGCAGCCTTATTCACAATAGCCAAGACAGTAAAGCAATCAAAATGTCCAACAACAGGTGAATGGATAAAGAAGAAGTGGTCCATGTACACAATGGAATATTAGCTATGGAAAACAATGAACCATTGCTCTTTGAGGCACCACAAATGAGTCTGCAGATAATCAGGAAACATGAGGTAGGTCGGAAAGCAAAAGACCTATATTCTATGATATCACTTATAGGCGTTATCTAATAACTGACACAAATGAACATATTTCCACAGAGAAAGACGCTCACAGAGTTAGAAAACAAACTATGCTCATCTAAAAGGAAAGGTGGGGGGAATGTATAAATTAAGATTAGTGTTACTATATGTATACAAACACATATTATATACATATCTCAAAAAGACCGACAATATAGCAAGGGAGGTCTGCGGAACCCTCTGTAACATTTTACAAGGGAAGAGGATCTGTACTTGAATAGACATATGTAATGTACAAATGAACCAGATTGTGTACACCTAGGACAAACAATATGCTAAGCTTTACCCCAATTTAAAAAATTTTTAAAACCAAGAAGAAATAATGAGACATAAACTTATGGGGGTTTCTCCATGCACATTCCAATGTAATTTACAACCTAGGAACACGACTTCCAGAAAGGCTCTGCTGCCCTAGTACCCAGATTTGGGAAAGGAGAAATGCTGCCTGCTTGAGGCCTCTTCCCACAACAGCAGCTTTAAACCCATTGCTAAAGGTCACTAAATATTCACCACACTTGCAGTTCGGTAAATGACACCTGCTCTCTAAAAAAATTCTGGGGTGGAAAATCGACCAGAAATTTCAAAAGAGGGCAACCTTCCAAGAAGACGATTTCAAGAGTTCTACTGTACTCCCAACTGTTTCCTTTTTTGAACAGAAAAGAAAACGGCGGAGAAAAATAATGAGTTTTACGAATTTTCAACGACATGCAAACCCAAATTACAAAATCCTATCAGCTCACAGCAGCCAGAAGGGCCATTAGCATAAATGCTGCAAACAATAAATGCTGAAGCGATTGTGGAGAAATGCGTACCCTCGATTCTAAGGGGGACATGGTAAGTGCCACTAATGAAAATGCAAAGAAGGTGCTTTGAAAAGGGAAACACGGTGCTACCAGTCAGTCAATCACTCCCACAGCTGGGCCTATCACCTGAGAACATGAGAATCAAAAATTCACAGGCTGGCAATCCTGCACTCCAACAATATTTACCATAGCCAACGCTTGGAAGCAATGAAAATGTCCATCAACCGAGGAATGCACAAAGTAGAAGTGGTCCACGTACACAGTGGAAAATTACTCCAATAAAAAATAAAAATTAAATTTAAAAATCCAACAAAAGAAAGGAGACATCAGATTGTGTGGGTGTGTCCGGGCACACTCCACTCTAATTTATAACCGAGAAACACCACAGGCCGCAAGGGCTTTTCCCTAGGTACCAGGGTGGGGAACATAGAAAGGCTGCCCCCCTCTGGCAGTTACCTGCAAAAGCAGCTTTAAAGCCTGTGCTAATGGTCATTTCATAGGAACAAGTACTGCAGAACTGTAAATGAAACCTGCCCTCAAAATGTCTTGAGGGAGGTAATGGCCAAAACATTTCAAAATGTGACACATACTTTAAGAGAACCCTCTGAAGAACGAAGGGGTAATCACAGCTTGAAAAATAAAAAGGACATGTCTTAAAGCTCAATTTCAACGGATTATGAGGCACGTGTGAATTCAACCACAAAGAGGTATCAGCTCACAATTGTCAGAATAACCATCAGCAAGAAAACTACAAACAATAAATGCTGAAGGTGTTGTGGAGAAATGCCTACCCTCAACTTCAAGGGGGACGTAACTTGGAAAGGGCCACGAACGAGAACAGAATGGAGCTGCCATATGATCCAGCAGGCCCACTCCTCGACCTATAATCTAAGAAGAGAGAATTGGAAAGACACAGGCAGGCAAATCTGCATGGCACAGTATTACAATAGCCAAGATATGGAAGTAACGAAAAAGTCCAAAAACAGACGGGTGGACACAGAAGAACTCCTCCATGTACAGACGGAATATTCGCTAGTGAAAAAAATGAAACAATGCCATTTGCAGCACCATAGATGAGTCTAGACGTAATCACGCCAGCTGTAGTAAGTGAGAAAGCAAAAGACACATATCCTATCATATCACTTTCAGGAGTTACTTCAAAATGGATACCAGTGAAGATATTTCCACAGAGAAAGGCAATCACAGATTCATTAAAAAACTTATGGTTCACCAAATAGAAAGGGATGAGGATTGGATACACTACCATATTGGGGTTAACAGAGATATACAAACCATGTGAAATATATAATCACCAAAGATGTACGGAAGACCAGGAGAAGACTACTCAACATTGTGTCATAACCTACATGGGAAAAGGATGCGAGGAAGAATAGATACACGTCTATGTGTGAAAGAACCACATCTTGCACACCTAGAACAAACAAGGCATTGCAATCAAATGTGCTGGGATAAAAAATAAAAAGTAAATTACAAATATGAACAAGAAGTAATGAGACATAACCTTAAAGGGCTTTTTCCTGGCACATTCCATTCTAATTTACAACCTAGAACACCACTTCCATTAAGCCTCTGTTTCCCTAGTAACCAAATTTGGTAAAAGAGAAATGCTGCCACCTTGTGGCCGTTTCCTGCAAGAGCAGCTTTAAACTCACAGCTAATGGTCACTTAACACTCAGAAGGACTCAGGGCTGTAAAGGACACCTGCCCTAAAAAAACTGTGCTGAAGTAGGGAATGGACAAAAAAATTCAAAACAGGCAAATGTTTCAAGAGGAGAGTATGAAGAGTGAAGTTTTATTCACACTCTTTTTAAAAAAAAGGAAAATGGATAAAAGCTCAACCTCAGGGAGTGTTAGACCCATGCAATCTAATCTACAAAAAGTTTCAACTTACACCAGTCGACTGACCATCAGCAAAAAGTCTACAAACAATAAATGCTGAAGGGGTTTTAGAGAACTGTGTACCCTCTACCTGCTGGTGAGACGTAAAGGGCTAACAGCCAATAATGAGAACAGAAAGGAGCTGTGTTTCAAAGTAAAAATGGAGGTACCGTTCAATCCAGCAGGCGCACCATTGGACCTCTCACCTGAGAAGACAAGAATCGAGAAGACACAGGCCGCAAAAGCTGCAGAGCAGCCTTATTCACAATAGCCAAGACAGTAAAGCAATCAAAATGTCCAACAACAGGTGAATGGATAAAGAAGAAGTGGTCCATGTACACAATGGAATATTAGCTATGGAAAACAATGAACCATTGCTCTTTGAGGCACCACAAATGAGTCTGCAGATAATCAGGAAACATGAGGTAGGTCGGAAAGCAAAAGACCTATATTCTATGATATCACTTATAGGCGTTATCTAATAACTGACACCAATGAACATATTTCCACAGAGAAAGACACTCACAGAGTTAGAAAACAAACTATGCTCATCTAAAAGGAAAGGTGGGGGGAATGTATAAATTAAGATTAGTGTTACTATATGTATACAAACACATATTATATACATATCTCAAAAAGACCGACAATATAGCAAGGGAGGTCTGCGGAACCCTCTGTAACATTTTACAAGGGAAGAGGATCTGTACTTGAATAGACATATGTAATGTACAAATGAACCAGATTGTGTACACCTAGGACAAACAATATGCTAAGCTTTACCCCAATTTAAAAAATTTTTAAAACCAAGAAGAAATAATGAGACATAAACTTATGGGGGTTTCTCCATGCACATTCCAATGTAATTTACAACCTAGGAACACGACTTCCAGAAAGGCTCTGCTGCCCTAGTACCCAGATTTGGGAAAGGAGAAATGCTGCCTGCTTGAGGCCTCTTCCCACAACAGCAGCTTTAAACCCATTGCTAAAGGTCACTAAATATTCACCACACTTGCAGTTCGGTAAATGACACCTGCTCTCTAAAAAAATTCTGGGGTGGAAAATCGACCAGAAATTTCAAAAGAGGGCAACCTTCCAAGAAGACGATTTCAAGAGTTCTACTGTACTCCCAACTGTTTCCTTTTTTGAACAGAAAAGAAAACGGCGGAGAAAAATAATGAGTTTTACGAATTTTCAACGACATGCAAACCCAAATTACAAAATCCTATCAGCTCACAGCAGCCAGAAGGGCCATTAGCATAAATGCTGCAAACAATAAATGCTGAAGCGATTGTGGAGAAATGCGTACCCTCGATTCTAAGGGGGACATGGTAAGTGCCACTAATGAAAATGCAAAGAAGGTGCTTTGAAAAGGGAAACACGGTGCTACCAGTCAGTCAATCACTCCCACAGCTGGGCCTATCACCTGAGAACATGAGAATCAAAAAGTCACAGGCTGGCAATCCTGCACTCCAACAATATTTACCATAGCCAACGCTTGGAAGCAATGAAAATGTCCATCAACCGAGGAATGCACAAAGTAGAAGTGGTCCACGTACACAGTGGAAAATTACTCCAATAAAAAATAAAAATTAAATTTAAAAATCCAACAAAAGAAAGGAGACATCAGATTGTGTGGGTGTGTCCGGGCACACTCCACTCTAATTTATAACCGAGAAACACCACAGGCCGCAAGGGCTTTTCCCTAGGTACCAGGGTGGGGAACATAGAAAGGCTGCCCCCCTCTGGCAGTTACCTGCAAAAGCAGCTTTAAAGCCTGTGCTAATGGTCATTTCATAGGAACAAGTACTGCAGAACTGTAAATGAAACCTGCCCTCAAAATGTCTTGAGGGAGGTAATGGCCAAAACATTTCAAAATGTGACACATACTTTAAGAGAACCCTCTGAAGAACGAAGGGGTAATCACAGCTTGAAAAATAAAAAGGACATGTCTTAAAGCTCAATTTCAACGGATTATGAGGCACGTGTGAATTCAACCACAAAGAGGTATCAGCTCACAATTGTCAGAATAACCATCAGCAAGAAAACTACAAACAATAAATGCTGAAGGTGTTGTGGAGAAATGCCTACCCTCAACTTCAAGGGGGACGTAACTTGGAAAGGGCCACGAACGAGAACAGAATGGAGCTGCCATATGATCCAGCAGGCCCACTCCTCGACCTATAATCTAAGAAGAGAGAATTGGAAAGACACAGGCAGGCAAATCTGCATGGCACAGTATTACAATAGCCAAGATATGGAAGTAACAAAAAAGTCCAAAAACAGACGGGTGGACACAGAAGAACTCCTCCATGTACAGACGGAATATTCGCTAGTGAAAAAAATGAAACAATGCCATTTGCAGCACCATAGATGAGTCTAGACGTAATCACGCCAGCTGTAGTAAGTGAGAAAGCAAAAGACACATATCCTATCATATCACTTTCAGGAGTTACTTCAAAATGGATACCAGTGAAGATATTTCCACAGAGAAAGGCAATCACAGATTCATTAAAAAACTTATGGTTCACCAAATAGAAAGGGATGAGGATTGGATACACTACCATATTGGGGTTAACAGAGATATACAAACCATGTGAAATATATAATCACCAAAGATGTACGGAAGACCAGGAGAAGACTACTCAACATTGTGTCATAACCTACATGGGAAAAGGATGCGAGGAAGAATAGATACACGTCTATGTGTGAAAGAACCACATCTTGCACACCTAGAACAAACAAGGCATTGCAATCAAATGTGCTGGGATAAAAAATAAAAAGTAAATTACAAATATGAACAAGAAGTAATGAGACATAACCTTAAAGGGCTTTTTCCTGGCACATTCCATTCTAATTTACAACCTAGAACACCACTTCCATTAAGCCTCTGTTTCCCTAGTAACCAAATTTGGTAAAAGAGAAATGCTGCCACCTTGTGGCCGTTTCCTGCAAGAGCAGCTTTAAACTCACAGCTAATGGTCACTTAACACTCAGAAGGACTCAGGGCTGTAAAGGACACCTGCCCTAAAAAAACTGTGCTGAAGTAGGGAATGGACAAAAAAATTCAAAACAGGCAAATGTTTCAAGAGGAGAGTATGAAGAGTGAAGTTTTATTCACACTCTTTTTAAAAAAAAAGGAAAATGGATAAAAGCTCAACCTCAGGGAGTGTTAGACCCATGCAATCTAATCTACAAAAAGTTTCAACTTACACCAGTCGACTGACCATCAGCAAAAAGTCTACAAACAATAAATGCTGAAGGGGTTTTAGAGAACTGTGTACCCTCTACCTGCTGGTGAGACGTAAAGGGCTAACAGCCAATAATGAGAACAGAAAGGAGCTGTGTTTCAAAGTAAAAATGGAGGTACCGTTCAATCCAGCAGGCGCACCATTGGACCTCTCACCTGAGAAGACAAGAATCGAGAAGACACAGGCCGCAAAAGCTGCAGAGCAGCCTTATTCACAATAGCCAAGACAGTAAAGCAATCAAAATGTCCAACAACAGGTGAATGGATAAAGAAGAAGTGGTCCATGTACACAATGGAATATTAGCTATGGAAAACAATGAACCATTGCTCTTTGAGGCACCACAAATGAGTCTGCAGATAATCAGGAAACATGAGGTAGGTCGGAAAGCAAAAGACCTATATTCTATGATATCACTTATAGGCGTTATCTAATAACTGACACAAATGAACATATTTCCACAGAGAAAGACGCTCACAGAGTTAGAAAACAAACTATGCTCATCTAAAAGGAAAGGTGGGGGGAATGTATAAATTAAGATTAGTGTTACTATATGTATACAAACACATATTATATACATATCTCAAAAAGACCGACAATATAGCAAGGGAGGTCTGCGGAACCCTCTGTAACATTTTACAAGGGAAGAGGATCTGTACTTGAATAGACATATGTAATGTACAAATGAACCAGATTGTGTACACCTAGGACAAACAATATGCTAAGCTTTACCCCAATTTAAAAAATTTTTAAAACCAAGAAGAAATAATGAGACATAAACTTATGGGGGTTTCTCCATGCACATTCCAATGTAATTTACAACCTAGGAACACGACTTCCAGAAAGGCTCTGCTGCCCTAGTACCCAGATTTGGGAAAGGAGAAATGCTGCCTGCTTGAGGCCTCTTCCCACAACAGCAGCTTTAAACCCATTGCTAAAGGTCACTAAATATTCACCACACTTGCAGTTCGGTAAATGACACCTGCTCTCTAAAAAAATTCTGGGGTGGAAAATCGACCAGAAATTTCAAAAGAGGGCAACCTTCCAAGAAGACGATTTCAAGAGTTCTACTGTACTCCCAACTGTTTCCTTTTTTGAACAGAAAAGAAAACGGCGGAGAAAAATAATGAGTTTTACGAATTTTCAACGACATGCAAACCCAAATTACAAAATCCTATCAGCTCACAGCAGCCAGAAGGGCCATTAGCATAAATGCTGCAAACAATAAATGCTGAAGCGATTGTGGAGAAATGCGTACCCTCGATTCTAAGGGGGACATGGTAAGTGCCACTAATGAAAATGCAAAGAAGGTGCTTTGAAAAGGGAAACACGGTGCTACCAGTCAGTCAATCACTCCCACAGCTGGGCCTATCACCTGAGAACATGAGAATCAAAAAGTCACAGGCTGGCAATCCTGCACTCCAACAATATTTACCATAGCCAACGCTTGGAAGCAATGAAAATGTCCATCAACCGAGGAATGCACAAAGTAGAAGTGGTCCACGTACACAGTGGAAAATTACTCCAATAAAAAATAAAAATTAAATTTAAAAATCCAACAAAAGAAAGGAGACATCAGATTGTGTGGGTGTGTCCGGGCACACTCCACTCTAATTTATAACCGAGAAACACCACAGGCCGCAAGGGCTTTTCCCTAGGTACCAGGGTGGGGAACATAGAAAGGCTGCCCCCCTCTGGCAGTTACCTGCAAAAGCAGCTTTAAAGCCTGTGCTAATGGTCATTTCATAGGAACAAGTACTGCAGAACTGTAAATGAAACCTGCCCTCAAAATGTCTTGAGGGAGGTAATGGCCAAAACATTTCAAAATGTGACACATACTTTAAGAGAACCCTCTGAAGAACGAAGGGGTAATCACAGCTTGAAAAATAAAAAGGACATGTCTTAAAGCTCAATTTCAACGGATTATGAGGCACGTGTGAATTCAACCACAAAGAGGTATCAGCTCACAATTGTCAGAATAACCATCAGCAAGAAAACTACAAACAATAAATGCTGAAGGTGTTGTGGAGAAATGCCTACCCTCAACTTCAAGGGGGACGTAACTTGGAAAGGGCCACGAACGAGAACAGAATGGAGCTGCCATATGATCCAGCAGGCCCACTCCTCGACCTATAATCTAAGAAGAGAGAATTGGAAAGACACAGGCAGGCAAATCTGCATGGCACAGTATTACAATAGCCAAGATATGGAAGTAACAAAAAAGTCCAAAAACAGACGGGTGGACACAGAAGAACTCCTCCATGTACAGACGGAATATTCGCTAGTGAAAAAAATGAAACAATGCCATTTGCAGCACCATAGATGAGTCTAGACGTAATCACGCCAGCTGTAGTAAGTGAGAAAGCAAAAGACACATATCCTATCATATCACTTTCAGGAGTTACTTCAAAATGGATACCAGTGAAGATATTTCCACAGAGAAAGGCAATCACAGATTCATTAAAAAACTTATGGTTCACCAAATAGAAAGGGATGAGGATTGGATACACTACCATATTGGGGTTAACAGAGATATACAAACCATGTGAAATATATAATCACCAAAGATGTACGGAAGACCAGGAGAAGACTACTCAACATTGTGTCATAACCTACATGGGAAAAGGATGCGAGGAAGAATAGATACACGTCTATGTGTGAAAGAACCACATCTTGCACACCTAGAACAAACAAGGCATTGCAATCAAATGTGCTGGGATAAAAAATAAAAAGTAAATTACAAATATGAACAAGAAGTAATGAGACATAACCTTAAAGGGCTTTTTCCTGGCACATTCCATTCTAATTTACAACCTAGAACACCACTTCCATTAAGCCTCTGTTTCCCTAGTAACCAAATTTGGTAAAAGAGAAATGCTGCCACCTTGTGGCCGTTTCCTGCAAGAGCAGCTTTAAACTCACAGCTAATGGTCACTTAACACTCAGAAGGACTCAGGGCTGTAAAGGACACCTGCCCTAAAAAAACTGTGCTGAAGTAGGGAATGGACAAAAAAATTCAAAACAGGCAAATGTTTCAAGAGGAGAGTATGAAGAGTGAAGTTTTATTCACACTCTTTTTAAAAAAAAGGAAAATGGATAAAAGCTCAACCTCAGGGAGTGTTAGACCCATGCAATCTAATCTACAAAAAGTTTCAACTTACACCAGTCGACTGACCATCAGCAAAAAGTCTACAAACAATAAATGCTGAAGGGGTTTTAGAGAACTGTGTACCCTCTACCTGCTGGTGAGACGTAAAGGGCTAACAGCCAATAATGAGAACAGAAAGGAGCTGTGTTTCAAAGTAAAAATGGAGGTACCGTTCAATCCAGCAGGCGCACCATTGGACCTCTCACCTGAGAAGACAAGAATCGAGAAGACACAGGCCGCAAAAGCTGCAGAGCAGCCTTATTCACAATAGCCAAGACAGTAAAGCAATCAAAATGTCCAACAACAGGTGAATGGATAAAGAAGAAGTGGTCCATGTACACAATGGAATATTAGCTATGGAAAACAATGAACCATTGCTCTTTGAGGCACCACAAATGAGTCTGCAGATAATCAGGAAACATGAGGTAGGTCGGAAAGCAAAAGACCTATATTCTATGATATCACTTATAGGCGTTATCTAATAACTGACACAAATGAACATATTTCCACAGAGAAAGACACTCACAGAGTTAGAAAACAAACTATGCTCATCTAAAAGGAAAGGTGGGGGGAATGTATAAATTAAGATTAGTGTTACTATATGTATACAAACACATATTATATACATATCTCAAAAAGACCGACAATATAGCAAGGGAGGTCTGCGGAACCCTCTGTAACATTTTACAAGGGAAGAGGATCTGTACTTGAATAGACATATGTAATGTACAAATGAACCAGATTGTGTACACCTAGGACAAACAATATGCTAAGCTTTACCCCAATTTAAAAAATTTTTAAAACCAAGAAGAAATAATGAGACATAAACTTATGGGGGTTTCTCCATGCACATTCCAATGTAATTTACAACCTAGGAACACGACTTCCAGAAAGGCTCTGCTGCCCTAGTACCCAGATTTGGGAAAGGAGAAATGCTGCCTGCTTGAGGCCTCTTCCCACAACAGCAGCTTTAAACCCATTGCTAAAGGTCACTAAATATTCACCACACTTGCAGTTCGGTAAATGACACCTGCTCTCTAAAAAAATTCTGGGGTGGAAAATCGACCAGAAATTTCAAAAGAGGGCAACCTTCCAAGAAGACGATTTCAAGAGTTCTACTGTACTCCCAACTGTTTCCTTTTTTGAACAGAAAAGAAAACGGCGGAGAAAAATAATGAGTTTTACGAATTTTCAACGACATGCAAACCCAAATTACAAAATCCTATCAGCTCACAGCAGCCAGAAGGGCCATTAGCATAAATGCTGCAAACAATAAATGCTGAAGCGATTGTGGAGAAATGCGTACCCTCGATTCTAAGGGGGACATGGTAAGTGCCACTAATGAAAATGCAAAGAAGGTGCTTTGAAAAGGGAAACACGGTGCTACCAGCCAGTCAATCACTCCCACAGCTGGGCCTATCACCTGAGAACATGAGAATCAAAAAGTCACAGGCTGGCAATCCTGCACTCCAACAATATTTACCATAGCCAACGCTTGGAAGCAATGAAAATGTCCATCAACCGAGGAATGCACAAAGTAGAAGTGGTCCACGTACACAGTGGAAAATTACTCCAATAAAAAATAAAAATTAAATTTAAAAATCCAACAAAAGAAAGGAGACATCAGATTGTGTGGGTGTGTCCGGGCACACTCCACTCTAATTTATAACCGAGAAACACCACAGGCCGCAAGGGCTTTTCCCTAGGTACCAGGGTGGGGAACATAGAAAGGCTGCCCCCCTCTGGCAGTTACCTGCAAAAGCAGCTTTAAAGCCTGTGCTAATGGTCATTTCATAGGAACAAGTACTGCAGAACTGTAAATGAAACCTGCCCTCAAAATGTCTTGAGGGAGGTAATGGCCAAAACATTTCAAAATGTGACACATACTTTAAGAGAACCCTCTGAAGAACGAAGGGGTAATCACAGCTTGAAAAATAAAAAGGACATGTCTTAAAGCTCAATTTCAACGGATTATGAGGCACGTGTGAATTCAACCACAAAGAGGTATCAGCTCACAATTGTCAGAATAACCATCAGCAAGAAAACTACAAACAATAAATGCTGAAGGTGTTGTGGAGAAATGCCTACCCTCAACTTCAAGGGGGACGTAACTTGGAAAGGGCCACGAACGAGAACAGAATGGAGCTGCCATATGATCCAGCAGGCCCACTCCTCGACCTATAATCTAAGAAGAGAGAATTGGAAAGACACAGGCAGGCAAATCTGCATGGCACAGTATTACAATAGCCAAGATATGGAAGTAACGAAAAAGTCCAAAAACAGACGGGTGGACACAGAAGAACTCCTCCATGTACAGACGGAATATTCGCTAGTGAAAAAAATGAAACAATGCCATTTGCAGCACCATAGATGAGTCTAGACGTAATCACGCCAGCTGTAGTAAGTGAGAAAGCAAAAGACACATATCCTATCATATCACTTTCAGGAGTTACTTCAAAATGGATACCAGTGAAGATATTTCCACAGAGAAAGGCAATCACAGATTCATTAAAAAACTTATGGTTCACCAAATAGAAAGGGATGAGGATTGGATACACTACCATATTGGGGTTAACAGAGATATACAAACCATGTGAAATATATAATCACCAAAGATGTACGGAAGACCAGGAGAAGACTACTCAACATTGTGTCATAACCTACATGGGAAAAGGATGCGAGGAAGAATAGATACACGTCTATGTGTGAAAGAACCACATCTTGCACACCTAGAACAAACAAGGCATTGCAATCAAATGTGCTGGGATAAAAAATAAAAAGTAAATTACAAATATGAACAAGAAGTAATGAGACATAACCTTAAAGGGCTTTTTCCTGGCACATTCCATTCTAATTTACAACCTAGAACACCACTTCCATTAAGCCTCTGTTTCCCTAGTAACCAAATTTGGTAAAAGAGAAATGCTGCCACCTTGTGGCCGTTTCCTGCAAGAGCAGCTTTAAACTCACAGCTAATGGTCACTTAACACTCAGAAGGACTCAGGGCTGTAAAGGACACCTGCCCTAAAAAAACTGTGCTGAAGTAGGGAATGGACAAAAAAATTCAAAACAGGCAAATGTTTCAAGAGGAGAGTATGAAGAGTGAAGTTTTATTCACACTCTTTTTAAAAAAAAAGGAAAATGGATAAAAGCTCAACCTCAGGGAGTGTTAGACCCATGCAATCTAATCTACAAAAAGTTTCAACTTACACCAGTCGACTGACCATCAGCAAAAAGTCTACAAACAATAAATGCTGAAGGGGTTTTAGAGAACTGTGTACCCTCTACCTGCTGGTGAGACGTAAAGGGCTAACAGCCAATAATGAGAACAGAAAGGAGCTGTGTTTCAAAGTAAAAATGGAGGTACCGTTCAATCCAGCAGGCGCACCATTGGACCTCTCACCTGAGAAGACAAGAATCGAGAAGACACAGGCCGCAAAAGCTGCAGAGCAGCCTTATTCACAATAGCCAAGACAGTAAAGCAATCAAAATGTCCAACAACAGGTGAATGGATAAAGAAGAAGTGGTCCATGTACACAATGGAATATTAGCTATGGAAAACAATGAACCATTGCTCTTTGAGGCACCACAAATGAGTCTGGAGATAATCAGGAAACATGAGGTAGGTCGGAAAGCAAAAGACCTATATTCTATGATATCACTTATAGGCGTTATCTAATAACTGACACAAATGAACATATTTCCACAGAGAAAGACGCTCACAGAGTTAGAAAACAAACTATGCTCATCTAAAAGGAAAGGTGGGGGGAATGGATAAATTAAGATTAGTGTTACTATATGGATACAAACACATATTATATACATATCTCAAAAAGACCGACAATATAGCAAGGGAGGTCTGCGGAACCCTCTGTAACATTTTACAAGGGAAGAGGATCTGTACTTGAATAGACATATGTAATGTACAAATGAACCAGATTGTGTACACCTAGGACAAACAATATGCTAAGCTTTACCCCAATTTAAAAAATTTTTAAAACCAAGAAGAAATAATGAGACATAAACTTATGGGGGTTTCTCCATGCACATTCCAATGTAATTTACAACCTAGGAACACGACTTCCAGAAAGGCTCTGCTGCCCTAGTACCCAGATTTGGGAAAGGAGAAATGCTGCCTGCTTGAGGCCTCTTCCCACAACAGCAGCTTTAAACCCATTGCTAAAGGTCACTAAATATTCACCACACTTGCAGTTCGGTAAATGACACCTGCTCTCTAAAAAAATTCTGGGGTGGAAAATCGACCAGAAATTTCAAAAGAGGGCAACCTTCCAAGAAGACGATTTCAAGAGTTCTACTGTACTCCCAACTGTTTCCTTTTTTGAACAGAAAAGAAAACGGCGGAGAAAAATAATGAGTTTTACGAATTTTCAATGACATGCAAACCCAAATTACAAAATCCTATCAGCTCACAGCAGCCAGAAGGGCCATTAGCATAAATGCTGCAAACAATAAATGCTGAAGCGATTGTGGAGAAATGCGTACCCTCGATTCTAAGGGGGACATGGTAAGTGCCACTAATGAAAATGCAAAGAAGGTGCTTTGAAAAGGGAAACACGGTGCTACCAGTCAGTCAATCACTCCCACAGCTGGGCCTATCACCTGAGAACATGAGAATCAAAAAGTCACAGGCTGGCAATCCTGCACTCCAACAATATTTACCATAGCCAACGCTTGGAAGCAATGAAAATGTCCATCAACCGAGGAATGCACAAAGTAGAAGTGGTCCACGTACACAGTGGAAAATTACTCCAATAAGAAATAAAAATTAAATTTAAAAATCCAACAAAAGAAAGGAGACATCAGATTGTGTGGGTGTGTCCGGGCACACTCCACTCTAATTTATAACCGAGAAACACCACAGGCCGCAAGGGCTTTTCCCTAGGTACCAGGGTGGGGAACATAGAAAGGCTGCCCCCCTCTGGCAGTTACCTGCAAAAGCAGCTTTAAAGCCTGTGCTAATGGTCATTTCATAGGAACAAGTACTGCAGAACTGTAAATGAAACCTGCCCTCAAAATGTCTTGAGGGAGGTAATGGCCAAAACATTTCAAAATGTGACACATACTTTAAGAGAACCCTCTGAAGAACGAAGGGGTAATCACAGCTTGAAAAATAAAAAGGACATGTCTTAAAGCTCAATTTCAACGGATTATGAGGCACGTGTGAATTCAACCACAAAGAGGTATCAGCTCACAATTGTCAGAATAACCATCAGCAAGAAAACTACAAACAATAAATGCTGAAGGTGTTGTGGAGAAATGCCTACCCTCAACTTCAAGGGGGACGTAACTTGGAAAGGGCCACGAACGAGAACAGAATGGAGCTGCCATATGATCCAGCAGGCCCACTCCTCGACCTATAATCTAAGAAGAGAGAATTGGAAAGACACAGGCAGGCAAATCTGCATGGCACAGTATTACAATAGCCAAGATATGGAAGTAACGAAAAAGTCCAAAAACAGACGGGTGGACACAGAAGAACTCCTCCATGTACAGACGGAATATTCGCTAGTGAAAAAAATGAAACAATGCCATTTGCAGCACCATAGATGAGTCTAGACGTAATCACGCCAGCTGTAGTAAGTGAGAAAGCAAAAGACACATATCCTATCATATCACTTTCAGGAGTTACTTCAAAATGGATACCAGTGAAGATATTTCCACAGAGAAAGGCAATCACAGATTCATTAAAAAACTTATGGTTCACCAAATAGAAAGGGATGAGGATTGGATACACTACCATATTGGGGTTAACAGAGATATACAAACCATGTGAAATATATAATCACCAAAGATGTACGGAAGACCAGGAGAAGACTACTCAACATTGTGTCATAACCTACATGGGAAAAGGATGCGAGGAAGAATAGATACACGTCTATGTGTGAAAGAACCACATCTTGCACACCTAGAACAAACAAGGCATTGCAATCAAATGTGCTGGGATAAAAAATAAAAAGTAAATTACAAATATGAACAAGAAGTAATGAGACATAACCTTAAAGGGCTTTTTCCTGGCACATTCCATTCTAATTTACAACCTAGAACACCACTTCCATTAAGCCTCTGTTTCCCTAGTAACCAAATTTGGTAAAAGAGAAATGCTGCCACCTTGTGGCCGTTTCCTGCAAGAGCAGCTTTAAACTCACAGCTAATGGTCACTTAACACTCAGAAGGACTCAGGGCTGTAAAGGACACCTGCCCTAAAAAAACTGTGCTGAAGTAGGGAATGGACAAAAAAATTCAAAACAGGCAAATGTTTCAAGAGGAGAGTATGAAGAGTGAAGTTTTATTCACACTCTTTTTAAAAAAAAAGGAAAATGGATAAAAGCTCAACCTCAGGGAGTGTTAGACCCATGCAATCTAATCTACAAAAAGTTTCAACTTACACCAGTCGACTGACCATCAGCAAAAAGTCTACAAACAATAAATGCTGAAGGGGTTTTAGAGAACTGTGTACCCTCTACCTGCTGGTGAGACGTAAAGGGCTAACAGCCAATAATGAGAACAGAAAGGAGCTGTGTTTCAAAGTAAAAATGGAGGTACCGTTCAATCCAGCAGGCGCACCATTGGACCTCTCACCTGAGAAGACAAGAATCGAGAAGACACAGGCCGCAAAAGCTGCAGAGCAGCCTTATTCACAATAGCCAAGACAGTAAAGCAATCAAAATGTCCAACAACAGGTGAATGGATAAAGAAGAAGTGGTCCATGTACACAATGGAATATTAGCTATGGAAAACAATGAACCATTGCTCTTTGAGGCACCACAAATGAGTCTGCAGATAATCAGGAAACATGAGGTAGGTCGGAAAGCAAAAGACCTATATTCTATGATATCACTTATAGGCGTTATCTAATAACTGACACAAATGAACATATTTCCACAGAGAAAGACACTCACAGAGTTAGAAAACAAACTATGCTCATCTAAAAGGAAAGGTGGGGGGAATGTATAAATTAAGATTAGTGTTACTATATGTATACAAACACATATTATATACATATCTCAAAAAGACCGACAATATAGCAAGGGAGGTCTGCGGAACCCTCTGTAACATTTTACAAGGGAAGAGGATCTGTACTTGAATAGACATATGTAATGTACAAATGAACCAGATTGTGTACACCTAGGACAAACAATATGCTAAGCTTTACCCCAATTTAAAAAATTTTTAAAACCAAGAAGAAATAATGAGACATAAACTTATGGGGGTTTCTCCATGCACATTCCAATGTAATTTACAACCTAGGAACACGACTTCCAGAAAGGCTCTGCTGCCCTAGTACCCAGATTTGGGAAAGGAGAAATGCTGCCTGCTTGAGGCCTCTTCCCACAACAGCAGCTTTAAACCCATTGCTAAAGGTCACTAAATATTCACCACACTTGCAGTTCGGTAAATGACACCTGCTCTCTAAAAAAATTCTGGGGTGGAAAATCGACCAGAAATTTCAAAAGAGGGCAACCTTCCAAGAAGACGATTTCAAGAGTTCTACTGTACTCCCAACTGTTTCCTTTTTTGAACAGAAAAGAAAACGGCGGAGAAAAATAATGAGTTTTACGAATTTTCAACGACATGCAAACCCAAATTACAAAATCCTATCAGCTCACAGCAGCCAGAAGGGCCATTAGCATAAATGCTGCAAACAATAAATGCTGAAGCGATTGTGGAGAAATGCGTACCCTCGATTCTAAGGGGGACATGGTAAGTGCCACTAATGAAAATGCAAAGAAGGTGCTTTGAAAAGGGAAACACGGTGCTACCAGTCAGTCAATCACTCCCACAGCTGGGCCTATCACCTGAGAACATGAGAATCAAAAAGTCACAGGCTGGCAATCCTGCACTCCAACAATATTTACCATAGCCAACGCTTGGAAGCAATGAAAATGTCCATCAACCGAGGAATGCACAAAGTAGAAGTGGTCCACGTACACAGTGGAAAATTACTCCAATAAAAAATAAAAATTAAATTTAAAAATCCAACAAAAGAAAGGAGACATCAGATTGTGTGGGTGTGTCCGGGCACACTCCACTCTAATTTATAACCGAGAAACACCACAGGCCGCAAGGGCTTTTCCCTAGGTACCAGGGTGGGGAACATAGAAAGGCTGCCCCCCTCTGGCAGTTACCTGCAAAAGCAGCTTTAAAGCCTGTGCTAATGGTCATTTCATAGGAACAAGTACTGCAGAACTGTAAATGAAACCTGCCCTCAAAATGTCTTGAGGGAGGTAATGGCCAAAACATTTCAAAATGTGACACATACTTTAAGAGAACCCTCTGAAGAACGAAGGGGTAATCACAGCTTGAAAAATAAAAAGGACATGTCTTAAAGCTCAATTTCAACGGATTATGAGGCACGTGTGAATTCAACCACAAAGAGGTATCAGCTCACAATTGTCAGAATAACCATCAGCAAGAAAACTACAAACAATAAATGCTGAAGGTGTTGTGGAGAAATGCCTACCCTCAACTTCAAGGGGGACGTAACTTGGAAAGGGCCACGAACGAGAACAGAATGGAGCTGCCATATGATCCAGCAGGCCCACTCCTCGACCTATAATCTAAGAAGAGAGAATTGGAAAGACACAGGCAGGCAAATCTGCATGGCACAGTATTACAATAGCCAAGATATGGAAGTAACGAAAAAGTCCAAAAACAGACGGGTGGACACAGAAGAACTCCTCCATGTACAGACGGAATATTCGCTAGTGAAAAAAATGAAACAATGCCATTTGCAGCACCATAGATGAGTCTAGACGTAATCACGCCAGCTGTAGTAAGTGAGAAAGCAAAAGACACATATCCTATCATATCACTTTCAGGAGTTACTTCAAAATGGATACCAGTGAAGATATTTCCACAGAGAAAGGCAATCACAGATTCATTAAAAAACTTATGGTTCACCAAATAGAAAGGGATGAGGATTGGATACACTACCATATTGGGGTTAACAGAGATATACAAACCATGTGAAATATATAATCACCAAAGATGTACGGAAGACCAGGAGAAGACTACTCAACATTGTGTCATAACCTACATGGGAAAAGGATGCGAGGAAGAATAGATACACGTCTATGTGTGAAAGAACCACATCTTGCACACCTAGAACAAACAAGGCATTGCAATCAAATGTGCTGGGATAAAAAATAAAAAGTAAATTACAAATATGAACAAGAAGTAATGAGACATAACCTTAAAGGGCTTTTTCCTGGCACATTCCATTCTAATTTATAACCTAGAACACCACTTCCATTAAGCCTCTGTTTCCCTAGTAACCAAATTTGGTAAAAGAGAAATGCTGCCACCTTGTGGCCGTTTCCTGCAAGAGCAGCTTTAAACTCACAGCTAATGGTCACTTAACACTCAGAAGGACTCAGGGCTGTAAAGGACACCTGCCCTAAAAAAACTGTGCTGAAGTAGGGAATGGACAAAAAAATTCAAAACAGGCAAATGTTTCAAGAGGAGAGTATGAAGAGTGAAGTTTTATTCACACTCTTTTTAAAAAAAAAGGAAAATGGATAAAAGCTCAACCTCAGGGAGTGTTAGACCCATGCAATCTAATCTACAAAAAGTTTCAACTTACACCAGTCGACTGACCATCAGCAAAAAGTCTACAAACAATAAATGCTGAATGGGTTTTAGAGAACTGTGTACCCTCTACCTGCTGGTGAGACGTAAAGGGCTAACAGCCAATAATGAGAACAGAAAGGAGCTGTGTTTCAAAGTAAAAATGGAGGTACCGTTCAATCCAGCAGGCGCACCATTGGACCTCTCACCTGAGAAGACAAGAATCGAGAAGACACAGGCCGCAAAAGCTGCAGAGCAGCCTTATTCACAATAGCCAAGACAGTAAAGCAATCAAAATGTCCAACAACAGGTGAATGGATAAAGAAGAAGTGGTCCATGTACACAATGGAATATTAGCTATGGAAAACAATGAACCATTGCTCTTTGAGGCACCACAAATGAGTCTGCAGATAATCAGGAAACATGAGGTAGGTCGGAAAGCAAAAGACCTATATTCTATGATATCACTTATAGGCGTTATCTAATAACTGACACAAATGAACATATTTCCACAGAGAAAGACACTCACAGAGTTAGAAAACAAACTATGCTCATCTAAAAGGAAAGGTGGGGGGAATGTATAAATTAAGATTAGTGTTACTATATGTATACAAACACATATTATATACATATCTCAAAAAGACCGACAATATAGCAAGGGAGGTCTGCGGAACCCTCTGTAACATTTTACAAGGGAAGAGGATCTGTACTTGAATAGACATATGTAATGTACAAATGAACCAGATTGTGTACACCTAGGACAAACAATATGCTAAGCTTTACCCCAATTTAAAAAAATTTTAAAACCAAGAAGAAATAATGAGACATAAACTTATGGGGGTTTCTCCATGCACATTCCAATGTAATTTACAACCTAGGAACACGACTTCCAGAAAGGCTCTGCTGCCCTAGTACCCAGATTTGGGAAAGGAGAAATGCTGCCTGCTTGAGGCCTCTTCCCACAACAGCAGCTTTAAACCCATTGCTAAAGGTCACTAAATATTCACCACACTTGCAGTTCGGTAAATGACACCTGCTCTCTAAAAAAATTCTGGGGTGGAAAATCGACCAGAAATTTCAAAAGAGGGCAACCTTCCAAGAAGACGATTTCAAGAGTTCTACTGTACTCCCAACTGTTTCCTTTTTTGAACAGAAAAGAAAACGGCGGAGAAAAATAATGAGTTTTACGAATTTTCAACGACATGCAAACCCAAATTACAAAATCCTATCAGCTCACAGCAGCCAGAAGGGCCATTAGCATAAATGCTGCAAACAATAAATGCTGAAGCGATTGTGGAGAAATGCGTACCCTCGATTCTAAGGGGGACATGGTAAGTGCCACTAATGAAAATGCAAAGAAGGTGCTTTGAAAAGGGAAACACGGTGCTACCAGTCAGTCAATCACTCCCACAGCTGGGCCTATCACCTGAGAACATGAGAATCAAAAAGTCACAGGCTGGCAATCCTGCACTCCAACAATATTTACCATAGCCAACGCTTGGAAGCAATGAAAATGTCCATCAACCGAGGAATGCACAAAGTAGAAGTGGTCCACGTACACAGTGGAAAATTACTCCAATAAAAAATAAAAATTAAATTTAAAAATCCAACAAAAGAAAGGAGACATCAGATTGTGTGGGTGTGTCCGGGCACACTCCACTCTAATTTATAACCGAGAAACACCACAGGCCGCAAGGGCTTTTCCCTAGGTACCAGGGTGGGGAACATAGAAAGGCTGCCCCCCTCTGGCAGTTACCTGCACAAGCAGCTTTAAAGCCTGTGCTAATGGTCATTTCATAGGAACAAGTACTGCAGAACTGTAAATGAAACCTGCCCTCAAAATGTCTTGAGGGAGGTAATGGCCAAAACATTTCAAAATGTGACACATACTTTAAGAGAACCCTCTGAAGAACGAAGGGGTAATCACAGCTTGAAAAATAAAAAGGACATGTCTTAAAGCTCAATTTCAACGGATTATGAGGCACGTGTGAATTCAACCACAAAGAGGTATCAGCTCACAATTGTCAGAATAACCATCAGCAAGAAAACTACAAACAATAAATGCTGAAGGTGTTGTGGAGAAATGCCTACCCTCAACTTCAAGGGGGACGTAACTTGGAAAGGGCCACGAACGAGAACAGAATGGAGCTGCCATATGATCCAGCAGGCCCACTCCTCGACCTATAATCTAAGAAGAGAGAATTGGAAAGACACAGGCAGGCAAATCTGCATGGCACAGTATTACAATAGCCAAGATATGGAAGTAACGAAAAAGTCCAAAAACAGACGGGTGGACACAGAAGAACTCCTCCATGTACAGACGGAATATTCGCTAGTGAAAAAAATGAAACAATGCCATTTGCAGCACCATAGATGAGTCTAGACGTAATCACGCCAGCTGTAGTAAGTGAGAAAGCAAAAGACACATATCCTATCATATCACTTTCAGGAGTTACTTCAAAATGGATACCAGTGAAGATATTTCCACAGAGAAAGGCAATCACAGATTCATTAAAAAACTTATGGTTCACCAAATAGAAAGGGATGAGGATTGGATACACTACCATATTGGGGTTAACAGAGATATACAAACCATGTGAAATATATAATCACCAAAGATGTACGGAAGACCAGGAGAAGACTACTCAACATTGTGTCATAACCTACATGGGAAAAGGATGCGAGGAAGAATAGATACACGTCTATGTGTGAAAGAACCACATCTTGCACACCTAGAACAAACAAGGCATTGCAATCAAATGTGCTGGGATAAAAAATAAAAAGTAAATTACAAATATGAACAAGAAGTAATGAGACATAACCTTAAAGGGCTTTTTCCTGGCACATTCCATTCTAATTTACAACCTAGAACACCACTTCCATTAAGCCTCTGTTTCCCTAGTAACCAAATTTGGTAAAAGAGAAATGCTGCCACCTTGTGGCCGTTTCCTGCAAGAGCAGCTTTAAACTCACAGCTAATGGTCACTTAACACTCAGAAGGACTCAGGGCTGTAAAGGACACCTGCCCTAAAAAAACTGTGCTGAAGTAGGGAATGGACAAAAAAATTCAAAACAGGCAAATGTTTCAAGAGGAGAGTATGAAGAGTGAAGTTTTATTCACACTCTTTTTAAAAAAAAGGAAAATGGATAAAAGCTCAACCTCAGGGAGTGTTAGACCCATGCAATCTAATCTACAAAAAGTTTCAACTTACACCAGTCGACTGACCATCAGCAAAAAGTCTACAAACAATAAATGCTGAAGGGGTTTTAGAGAACTGTGTACCCTCTACCTGCTGGTGAGACGTAAAGGGCTAACAGCCAATAATGAGAACAGAAAGGAGCTGTGTTTCAAAGTAAAAATGGAGGTACCGTTCAATCCAGCAGGCGCACCATTGGACCTCTCACCTGAGAAGACAAGAATCGAGAAGACACAGGCCGCAAAAGCTGCAGAGCAGCCTTATTCACAATAGCCAAGACAGTAAAGCAATCAAAATGTCCAACAACAGGTGAATGGATAAAGAAGAAGTGGTCCATGTACACAATGGAATATTAGCTATGGAAAACAATGAACCATTGCTCTTTGAGGCACCACAAATGAGTCTGCAGATAATCAGGAAACATGAGGTAGGTCGGAAAGCAAAAGACCTATATTCTATGATATCACTTATAGGCGTTATCTAATAACTGACACAAATGAACATATTTCCACAGAGAAAGACACTCACAGAGTTAGAAAACAAACTATGCTCATCTAAAAGGAAAGGTGGGGGGAATGTATAAATTAAGATTAGTGTTACTATATGTATACAAACACATATTATATACATATCTCAAAAAGACCGACAATATAGCAAGGGAGGTCTGCGGAACCCTCTGTAACATTTTACAAGGGAAGAGGATCTGTACTTGAATAGACATATGTAATGTACAAATGAACCAGATTGTGTACACCTAGGACAAACAATATGCTAAGCTTTACCCCAATTTAAAAAATTTTTAAAACCAAGAAGAAATAATGAGACATAAACTTATGGGGGTTTCTCCATGCACATTCCAATGTAATTTACAACCTAGGAACACGACTTCCAGAAAGGCTCTGCTGCCCTAGTACCCAGATTTGGGAAAGGAGAAATGCTGCCTGCTTGAGGCCTCTTCCCACAACAGCAGCTTTAAACCCATTGCTAAAGGTCACTAAATATTCACCACACTTGCAGTTCGGTAAATGACACCTGCTCTCTAAAAAAATTCTGGGGTGGAAAATCGACCAGAAATTTCAAAAGAGGGCAACCTTCCAAGAAGACGATTTCAAGAGTTCTACTGTACTCCCAACTGTTTCCTTTTTTGAACAGAAAAGAAAACGGCGGAGAAAAATAATGAGTTTTACGAATTTTCAACGACATGCAAACCCAAATTACAAAATCCTATCAGCTCACAGCAGCCAGAAGGGCCATTAGCATAAATGCTGCAAACAATAAATGCTGAAGCGATTGTGGAGAAATGCGTACCCTCGATTCTAAGGGGGACATGGTAAGTGCCACTAATGAAAATGCAAAGAAGGTGCTTTGAAAAGGGAAACACGGTGCTACCAGTCAGTCAATCACTCCCACAGCTGGGCCTATCACCTGAGAACATGAGAATCAAAAAGTCACAGGCTGGCAATCCTGCACTCCAACAATATTTACCATAGCCAACGCTTGGAAGCAATGAAAATGTCCATCAACCGAGGAATGCACAAAGTAGAAGTGGTCCACGTACACAGTGGAAAATTACTCCAATAAAAAATAAAAATTAAATTTAAAAATCCAACAAAAGAAAGGAGACATCAGATTGTGTGGGTGTGTCCGGGCACACTCCACTCTAATTTATAACCAAGAAACACCACAGGCCGCAAGGGCTTTTCCCTAGGTACCAGGGTGGGGAACATAGAAAGGCTGCCCCCCTCTGGCAGTTACCTGCACAAGCAGCTTTAAAGCCTGTGCTAATGGTCATTTCATAGGAACAAGTACTGCAGAACTGTAAATGAAACCTGCCCTCAAAATGTCTTGAGGGAGGTAATGGCCAAAACATTTCAAAATGTGACACATACTTTAAGAGAACCCTCTGAAGAACGAAGGGGTAATCACAGCTTGAAAAATAAAAAGGACATGTCTTAAAGCTCAATTTCAACGGATTATGAGGCACGTGTGAATTCAACCACAAAGAGGTATCAGCTCACAATTGTCAGAATAACCATCAGCAAGAAAACTACAAACAATAAATGCTGAAGGTGTTGTGGAGAAATGCCTACCCTCAACTTCAAGGGGGACGTAACTTGGAAAGGGCCACGAACGAGAACAGAATGGAGCTGCCATATGATCCAGCAGGCCCACTCCTCGACCTATAATCTAAGAAGAGAGAATTGGAAAGACACAGGCAGGCAAATCTGCATGGCACAGTATTACAATAGCCAAGATATGGAAGTAACGAAAAAGTCCAAAAACAGACGGGTGGACACAGAAGAACTCCTCCATGTACAGACGGAATATTCGCTAGTGAAAAAAATGAAACAATGCCATTTGCAGCACCATAGATGAGTCTAGACGTAATCACGCCAGCTGTAGTAAGTGAGAAAGCAAAAGACACATATCCTATCATATCACTTTCAGGAGTTACTTCAAAATGGATACCAGTGAAGATATTTCCACAGAGAAAGGCAATCACAGATTCATTAAAAAACTTATGGTTCACCAAATAGAAAGGGATGAGGATTGGATACACTACCATATTGGGGTTAACAGAGATATACAAACCATGTGAAATATATAATCACCAAAGATGTACGGAAGACCAGGAGAAGACTACTCAACATTGTGTCATAACCTACATGGGAAAAGGATGCGAGGAAGAATAGATACACGTCTATGTGTGAAAGAACCACATCTTGCACACCTAGAACAAACAAGGCATTGCAATCAAATGTGCTGGGATAAAAAATAAAAAGTAAATTACAAATATGAACAAGAAGTAATGAGACATAACCTTAAAGGGCTTTTTCCTGGCACATTCCATTCTAATTTACAACCTAGAACACCACTTCCATTAAGCCTCTGTTTCCCTAGTAACCAAATTTGGTAAAAGAGAAATGCTGCCACCTTGTGGCCGTTTCCTGCAAGAGCAGCTTTAAACTCACAGCTAATGGTCACTTAACACTCAGAAGGACTCAGGGCTGTAAAGGACACCTGCCCTAAAAAAACTGTGCTGAAGTAGGGAATGGACAAAAAAATTCAAAACAGGCAAATGTTTCAAGAGGAGAGTATGAAGAGTGAAGTTTTATTCACACTCTTTTTAAAAAAAAAGGAAAATGGATAAAAGCTCAACCTCAGGGAGTGTTAGACCCATGCAATCTAATCTACAAAAAGTTTCAACTTACACCAGTCGACTGACCATCAGCAAAAAGTCTACAAACAATAAATGCTGAAGGGGTTTTAGAGAACTGTGTACCCTCTACCTGCTGGTGAGACGTAAAGGGCTAACAGCCAATAATGAGAACAGAAAGGAGCTGTGTTTCAAAGTAAAAATGGAGGTACCGTTCAATCCAGCAGGCGCACCATTGGACCTCTCACCTGAGAAGACAAGAATCGAGAAGACACAGGCCGCAAAAGCTGCAGAGCAGCCTTATTCACAATAGCCAAGACAGTAAAGCAATCAAAATGTCCAACAACAGGTGAATGGATAAAGAAGAAGTGGTCCATGTACACAATGGAATATTAGCTATGGAAAACAATGAACCATTGCTCTTTGAGGCACCACAAATGAGTCTGCAGATAATCAGGAAACATGAGGTAGGTCGGAAAGCAAAAGACCTATATTCTATGATATCACTTATAGGCGTTATCTAATAACTGACACAAATGAACATATTTCCACAGAGAAAGACACTCACAGAGTTAGAAAACAAACTATGCTCATCTAAAAGGAAAGGTGGGGGGAATGTATAAATTAAGATTAGTGTTACTATATGTATACAAACACATATTATATACATATCTCAAAAAGACCGACAATATAGCAAGGGAGGTCTGCGGAACCCTCTGTAACATTTTACAAGGGAAGAGGATCTGTACTTGAATAGACATATGTAATGTACAAATGAACCAGATTGTGTACACCTAGGACAAACAATATGCTAAGCTTTACCCCAATTTAAAAAAATTTTAAAACCAAGAAGAAATAATGAGACATAAACTTATGGGGGTTTCTCCATGCACATTCCAATGTAATTTACAACCTAGGAACACGACTTCCAGAAAGGCTCTGCTGCCCTAGTACCCAGATTTGGGAATGGAGAAATGCTGCCTGCTTGAGGCCTCTTCCCACAACAGCAGCTTTAAACCCATTGCTAAAGTTCACTAAATATTCACCACACTTGCAGTTCGGTAAATGACACCTGCTCTCTAAAAAAATTCTGGGGTGGAAAATCGACCAGAAATTTCAAAAGAGGGCAACCTTCCAAGAAGACGATTTCAAGAGTTATACTGTACTCCCAATTGTTTCCTTTTTTGAACAGAAAATTAAACGGCAGAGAAAAATAATGAGTTTTACGAATTTTCAACGACATGCAAACCCAAATTACAAAATCCTATCAGCTCACAGCAGCCAGAAGGGCCATTAGCATAAATGCTGCAAACAATAAATGCTGAAGCGATTGTGGAGAAATGCGTACCCTCGATTCTAAGGGGGACGTGGTAAGTGCCACTAATGAAAACGCAAAGAAGGTGCTTTGAAAAGGGAAACACGGTGCTACCAGTCAGTCAATCACACCCACTGCTGGGCCTATCACCTGAGAACATGAGAATCAAAAAGTCACAGGCTGGCAATCCTGCACTCCAACAATATTTAACATAGCCAACACTTGGAAGCAATGAAAATGTCCATCAACCGAGGAATGCACAAAGTAGAAGCGGTCCACGTACACAGTGGAAAATTACTCCAATAAGAAATAAAAATTAAGTTTAAAAATCCAACAAAAGTAAGGAGACATCAGATTGTGTGGGTGTCTCCGGGCACACTCCACTCTAATTTATAACCGAGAAACACCACAGGCCGCAAGGGCTTTTCCCTAGGTACCAGGGTGGGGAACATAGAAAGGCTGCCACCCTCTGGCAGTTACCTGCACAAGCAGCTTTAAAGCCTGTGCTAATGGTCATTGCATAGGAACAAGTACTGCAGAACTGTAAATGAAACCTGCCCTCAAAATGTCTTGAGGGAGGTAATGGCCAAAACATTTCAAAATGTGACACATACTTTAAGAGAACCCTCTGAAGAACGAAGGGGTAATCACAGCTTGAAAAATAAAAAGGACATGTCTTAAAGCTCAATTTCAACGGATTATGAGGCACGTGTGAATTCAACCACAAAGAGGTATCAGCTCACAATTGTCAGAATAACCATCAGCAAGAAAACTACAAACAATAAATGCTGAAGGTGTTGTGGAGAAATGCCTACCCTCAACATCAAGGGGGACGTAACTTGGAAAGGGCCACGGACGAGAACAGAATGGAGGTGCCTTAAAAAGGTAAACATTGAGCTACCATATGATCCAGCAGGCCCACTCCTCGACCTATAATCTAAGAAGAGAGAATTGGAAAGACACAGGCAGGCAAATCTGCATGGCACAGTATTACAATAGCCAAGATATGGAAGTAACCAAAAAGTCCACCAACAGACGGGTGGACACAGAAGAACTCCTCCATGTACAGATGGAATATTCGCTAGTGAAAAAAATGAAACAATGCCATTTGCAGCACCATAGATGAGTCTAGACGTAATCACGCCACCTGTAGTAAGTGAGAAAGCAAAAGACACATATCCTATCATATCACTTTCAGGAGTTACTTCAAAATTGATACCAGTGATGATATTGCCACAGAGAAAGGCAATCACAGATTCATTAAAAAACTTATGGTTCACCAAATAGAAAGGGATGAGGATTGGATACACTACCATTTTGGGGTTAACAGAGATATACAAACCATGTGAAATATATAATCACCAAAGATGTACGGAAGACCAGGAGAAGACTACTCAACATTGTGTCATAACCTACATGGGAAAAGGATGCGAGGAAGAATAGATACATGTATATGTGTGAAAGAACCACATCTTGCACACCTAGAACAAACAAGGCATTGTAATCAAATTTGCTGGGATAAAAAATAAAAAGTAAATTACAAATATGAACAAGAAGTAATGAGTCATAAACTTAAAGGGCTTTTTCCTGGCACATTCCATTCTAATTTACAACCTAGAACAACACTTCCAGTAAGCCTCTGTTTCCCTAGTAACCAAATTTGGTAAAGGAGAAATGCTGCCACCTTGTGGCCGTTTCCTGCAAGAGCAGCTTTAAACTCACAGCTAATGGTCACTTAACACTCAGAAGGACTCAGGGCTGTAAAGGACACCTGCCCTAAAAAACTGTGCTGAAGTAGGGAGTGGACAAAAAAATTCAAAACAGGCAAATGTTTCAAGAGGAGAGTATGAAGAGTTAAGTTTTATTCACACTCTTTTTAAAAAGAAGGAAAATGGATAAAAGCTCAACCTCAGGGAGTGTTAGACCCATGCAATCTAATCTACAAAAAGTTTCAACTTACACCAGTCGACTGACCATCAGCAAAAAGTCTACAAACAGTAAATGCTGAAGGGATTTTAGAGAACTGTGTACCCTCTACCTGCTGGTGAGACGTAAAGGGGCCACAGCCAATAATGAGAACAGAAAGAAGCTGTGTTTCAAAGTAAAAATGGAGGTACCGTTCAATCCAGCAGGCGCACCATTGGACCTCTCACCTGAGAAGACAAGAATCGAGAAGACACAGGCCGCAAAAGCTGCAGAGCAGCCTTATTCACAATAGCCAAGAGAGTAAAGCAATCAAAATGTCCAACAACAGGTGAATGGATAAAGAAGAAGTGGTCCATGTACACAATGGAATATTAGCTATGGAAAACAATGAACCATTGCTCTCTGAGGCACCACAAATGAGTCTGGAGATAATCATGAAACATGAGGTAGGTCGGAAAGCAAAAGACCTATACACTATGATATCACTTATAGGCGTTACCTAATAACTGACACAAATGAACATATTTCCACAGAGAAAGACGCTCACAGAGTTAGAAAACAAACTATGCTCATCTAAAAGGAAAGGTGGGGGGAATGGATAAATTAAGATTAGTGTTACTATATGTATACAAACACATATTATATACATATCTCAAAAAGACCGACAATATAGCAAGGGAGGTCTGCGGAACCCTCTGTAACATTTTACAAGGGAAGAGGATCTGTAGTTGAATAGACATATGTAATGTACAAATGAACCAGATTGTGTACACCTAGGACAAACAATATTCTAAGCTTTACCCCAATTAAAAAAAAATTTTAAAACCAAGAAGAAATAATGAGACATAAACTTATGGGGGTTTCTCCATGCACATTCCAATGTAATTTACAACCTAGGAACACGACTTCCAGAAAGGCTCTGCTGCCCTAGTACCCAGATTTGGGAATGGAGAAATGCTGCCTGCTTGAGGCCTCTTCCCACAACAGCAGCTTTAAACCCATTGCTAAAGGTCACTAAATATTCACCACACTTGCAGTTCGGTAAATGACACCTGCTCTCTAAAAAAATTCTGGGGTGGAAAATCGACCAAAAATTTCAAAAGAGGACAACCTTCCAAGAGGACAATTTCAAGAGTTATACTGTACTCCCAATTGTTTCCTTTTTTGAACAGAAAAGAAAACGGCAGAGAAAAATAATGAGTTTTACGAATTTTCAACGACATGCAAACCCAAATTACAAAATCCTATCAGCTCACAGCAGCCAGAAGGGCCATTAGCATAAATGCTGCAAACAATAAATGCTGAAGCGATTGTGGAGAAATGCGTACCCTCGATTCTAAGGGGGACGTGGTAAGTGCCACTAATGAAAACGCAAAGAAGGTGCTTTGAAAAGGGAAACACGGTGCTACCAGTCAGTCAATCACACCCACTGCTGGGCCTATCACCTGAGAACATGAGAATCAAAAAGTCACAGGCTGGCAATCCTGCACTCCAACAATATTTAACATAGCCAACACTTGGAAGCAATGAAAATGTCCATCAACCGAGGAATGCACAAAGTAGAAGCGGTCCACGTACACAGTGGAAAATTACTCCAATAAGAAATAAAAATTAAGTTTAAAAATCCAACAAAAGTAAGGAGACATCAGATTGTGTGGGTGTCTCCGGGCACACTCCACTCTAATTTATAACCGAGAAACACCACAGGCCGCAAGGGCTTTTCCCTAGGTACCAGGGTGGGGAACATAGAAAGGCTGCCACCCTCTGGCAGTTACCTGCACAAGCAGCTTTAAAGCCTGTGCTAATGGTCATTGCATAGGAACAAGTACTGCAGAACTGTAAATGAAACCTGCCCTCAAAATGTCTTGAGGGAGGTAATGGCCAAAACATTTCAAAATGTGACACATACTTTAAGAGAACCCTCTGAAGAACGAAGGGGTAATCACAGCTTGAAAAATAAAAAGGACATGTCTTAAAGCTCAATTTCAACGGATTATGAGGCACGTGTGAATTCAACCACAAAGAGGTATCAGCTCACAATTGTCAGAATAACCATCAGCAAGAAAACTACAAACAATAAATGCTGAAGGTGTTGTGGAGAAATGCCTACCCTCAACTTCAAGGGGGACGTAACTTGGAAAGGGCCACGGACGAGAACAGAATGGAGGTGCCTTAAAAAGGTAAACATTGAGCTACCATATGATCCAGCAGGCCCACTCCTCGACCTATAATCTAAGAAGAGAGAATTGGAAAGACACAGGCAGGCAAATCTGCATGGCACAGTATTACAATAGCCAAGATATGGAAGTAACCAAAAAGTCCACCAACAGACGGGTGGACACAGAAGAACTCCTCCATGTACAGATGGAATATTCGCTAGTGAAAAAAATGAAACAATGCCATTTGCAGCACCATAGATGAGTCTAGACGTAATCACGCCACCTGTAGTAAGTGAGAAAGCAAAAGACACATATCCTATCATATCACTTTCAGGAGTTACTTCAAAATTGATACCAGTGATGATATTGCCACAGAGAAAGGCAATCACAGATTCATTAAAAAACTTATGGTTCACCAAATAGAAAGGGATGAGGATTGGATACACTACCATTTTGGGGTTAACAGAGATATACAAACCATGTGAAATATATAATCACCAAAGATGTACGGAAGACCAGGAGAAGACTACTCAACATTGTGTCATAACCTACATGGGAAAAGGATGCGAGGAAGAATAGATACATGTATATGTGTGAAAGAACCACATCTTGCACACCTAGAACAAACAAGGCATTGTAATCAAATTTGCTGGGATAAAAAATAAAAAGTAAATTACAAATATGAACAAGAAGTAATGAGTCATAAACTTAAAGGGCTTTTTCCTGGCACATTCCATTCTAATTTACAACCTAGAACAACACTTCCAGTAAGCCTCTGTTTCCCTAGTAACCAAATTTGGTAAAGGAGAAATGCTGCCACCTTGTGGCCGTTTCCTGCAAGAGCAGCTTTAAACTCACAGCTAATGGTCACTTAACACTCAGAAGGACTCAGGGCTGTAAAGGACACCTGCCCTAAAAAACTGTGCTGAAGTAGGGAGTGGACAAAAAAATTCAAAACAGGCAAATGTTTCAAGAGGAGAGTATGAAGAGTTAAGTTTTATTCACACTCTTTTTAAAAAGAAGGAAAATGGATAAAAGCTCAACCTCAGGGAGTGTTAGACCCATGCAATCTAATCTACAAAAAGTTTCAACTTACACCAGTCGACTGACCATCAGCAAAAAGTCTACAAACAGTAAATGCTGAAGGGATTTTAGAGAACTGTGTACCCTCTACCTGCTGGTGAGACGTAAAGGGGCCACAGCCAATAATGAGAACAGAAAGAAGCTGTGTTTCAAAGTAAAAATGGAGGTACCGTTCAATCCAGCAGGCGCACCATTGGACCTCTCACCTGAGAAGACAAGAATCGAGAAGACACAGGCCGCAAAAGCTGCAGAGCAGCCTTATTCACAATAGCCAAGAGAGTAAAGCAATCAAAATGTCCAACAACAGGTGAATGGATAAAGAAGAAGTGGTCCATGTACACAATGGAATATTAGCTATGGAAAACAATGAACCATTGCTCTCTGAGGCACCACAAATGAGTCTGGAGATAATCATGAAACATGAGGTAGGTCGGAAAGCAAAAGACCTATACACTATGATATCACTTATAGGCGTTACCTAATAACTGACACAAATGAACATATTTCCACAGAGAAAGACGCTCACAGAGTTAGAAAACAAACTATGCTCATCTAAAAGGAAAGGTGGGGGGAATGGATAAATTAAGATTAGTGTTACTATATGTATACAAACACATATTATATACATATCTCAAAAAGACCGACAATATAGCAAGGGAGGTCTGCGGAACCCTCTGTAACATTTTACAAGGGAAGAGGATCTGTAGTTGAATAGACATATGTAATGTACAAATGAACCAGATTGTGTACACCTAGGACAAACAATATTCTAAGCTTTACCCCAATTAAAAAAAAATTTTAAAACCAAGAAGAAATAATGAGACATAAACTTATGGGGGTTTCTCCATGCACATTCCAATGTAATTTACAACCTAGGAACACGACTTCCAGAAAGGCTCTGCTGCCCTAGTACCCAGATTTGGGAATGGAGAAATGCTGCCTGCTTGAGGCCTCTTCCCACAACAGCAGCTTTAAACCCATTGCTAAAGGTCACTAAATATTCACCACACTTGCAGTTCGGTAAATGACACCTGCTCTCTAAAAAAATTCTGGGGTGGAAAATCGACCAAAAATTTCAAAAGAGGACAACCTTCCAAGAGGACAATTTCAAGAGTTATACTGTACTCCCAATTGTTTCCTTTTTTGAACAGAAAAGAAAACGGCAGAGAAAAATAATGAGTTTTACGAATTTTCAACGACATGCAAACCCAAATTACAAAATCCTATCAGCTCACAGCAGCCAGAAGGGCCATTAGCATAAATGCTGCAAACAATAAATGCTGAAGCGATTGTGGAGAAATGCGTACCCTCGATTCTAAGGGGGACGTGGTAAGTGCCACTAATGAAAACGCAAAGAAGGTGCTTTGAAAAGGGAAACACGGTGCTACCAGTCAGTCAATCACACCCACTGCTGGGCCTATCACCTGAGAACATGAGAATCAAAAAGTCACAGGCTGGCAATCCTGCACTCCAACAATATTTAACATAGCCAACACTTGGAAGCAATGAAAATGTCCATCAACCGAGGAATGCACAAAGTAGAAGCGGTCCACGTACACAGTGGAAAATTACTCCAATAAGAAATAAAAATTAAGTTTAAAAATCCAACAAAAGTAAGGAGACATCAGATTGTGTGGGTGTCTCCGGGCACACTCCACTCTAATTTATAACCGAGAAACACCACAGGCCGCAAGGGCTTTTCCCTAGGTACCAGGGTGGGGAACATAGAAAGGCTGCCACCCTCTGGCAGTTACCTGCACAAGCAGCTTTAAAGCCTGTGCTAATGGTCATTGCATAGGAACAAGTACTGCAGAACTGTAAATGAAACCTGCCCTCAAAATGTCTTGAGGGAGGTAATGGCCAAAACATTTCAAAATGTGACACATACTTTAAGAGAACCCTCTGAAGAACGAAGGGGTAATCACAGCTTGAAAAATAAAAAGGACATGTCTTAAAGCTCAATTTCAACGGATTATGAGGCACGTGTGAATTCAACCACAAAGAGGTATCAGCTCACAATTGTCAGAATAACCATCAGCAAGAAAACTACAAACAATAAATACTGAAGGTGTTGTGGAGAAATGCCTACCCTCAACATCAAGGGGGACGTAACTTGGAAAGGGCCACGGACGAGAACAGAATGGAGGTGCCTTAAAAAGGTAAACATTGAGCTACCATATGATCCAGCAGGCCCAATCCTCGACCTATAATCTAAGAAGAGAGAATTGGAAAGACACAGGCAGGCAAATCTGCATGGCACAGTATTACAATAGCCAAGATATGGAAGTAACCAAAAAGTCCACCAACAGACGGGTGGACACAGAAGAACTCCTCCATGTACAGATGGAATATTCGCTAGTGAAAAAAATGAAACAATGCCATTTGCAGCACCATAGATGAGTCTAGACGTAATCACGCCACCTGTAGTAAGTGAGAAAGCAAAAGACACATATCCTATCATATCACTTTCAGGAGTTACTTCAAAATTGATACCAGTGAAGATATTGCCACAGAGAAAGGCAATCACAGATTCATTAAAAAACTTATGGTTCACCAAATAGAAAGGGATGAGGATTGGATACACTACCATTTTGGGGTTAACAGAGATATACAAACCATGTGAAATATATAATCACCAAAGATGTACGGAAGACCAGGAGAAGACTACTCAACATTGTGTCATAACCTACATGGGAAAAGGATGCGAGGAAGAATAGATACACGTCTATGTGTGAAAGAACCACATCTTGCACACCTAGAACAAACAAGGCATTGCAATCAAATGTGCTGGGATAAAAAATAAAAAGTAAATTACAAATATGAACAAGAAGTAATGAGACATAACCTTAAAGGGCTTTTTCCTGGCACATTCCATTCTAATTTACAACCTAGAACACCACTTCCATTAAGCCTCTGTTTCCCTAGTAACCAAATTTGGTAAAAGAGAAATGCTGCCACCTTGTGGCCGTTTCCTGCAAGAGCAGCTTTAAACTCACAGCTAATGGTCACTTAACACTCAGAAGGACTCAGGGCTGTAAAGGACACCTGCCCTAAAAAAACTGTGCTGAAGTAGGGAATGGACAAAAAAATTCAAAACAGGCAAATGTTTCAAGAGGAGAGTATGAAGAGTGAAGTTTTATTCACACTCTTTTTAAAAAAAAAGGAAAATGGATAAAAGCTCAACCTCAGGGAGTGTTAGACCCATGCAATCTAATCTACAAAAAGTTTCAACTTACACCAGTCGACTGACCATCAGCAAAAAGTCTACAAACAATAAATGCTGAAGGGGTTTTAGAGAACTGTGTACCCTCTACCTGCTGGTGAGACGTAAAGGGCTAACAGCCAATAATGAGAACAGAAAGGAGCTGTGTTTCAAAGTAAAAATGGAGGTACCGTTCAATCCAGCAGGCGCACCATTGGACCTCTCACCTGAGAAGACAAGAATCGAGAAGACACAGGCCGCAAAAGCTGCAGAGCAGCCGTATTCACAATAGCCAAGACAGTAAAGCAATCAAAATGTCCAACAACAGGTGAATGGATAAAGAAGAAGTGGTCCATGTACACAATGGAATATTAGCTATGGAAAACAATGAACCATTGCTCTTTGAGGCACCACAAATGAGTCTGCAGATAATCAGGAAACATGAGGTAGGTCGGAAAGCAAAAGACCTATATTCTATGATATCACTTATAGGCGTTATCTAATAACTGACACAAATGAACATATTTCCACAGAGAAAGACACTCACAGAGTTAGAAAACAAACTATGCTCATCTAAAAGGAAAGGTGGGGGGAATGTATAAATTAAGATTAGTGTTACTATATGTATACAAACACATATTATATACATATCTCAAAAAGACCGACAATATAGCAAGGGAGGTCTGCGGAACCCTCTGTAACATTTTACAAGGGAAGAGGATCTGTACTTTAATAGACATATGTAATGTACAAATGAACCAGATTGTGTACACCTAGGACAAACAATATGCTAAGCTTTACCCCAATTTAAAAAAAATTTAAAACCAAGAAGAAATAATGAGACATAAACTTATGGGGGTTTCTCCATGCACATTCCAATGTAATTTACAACCTAGGAACACGACTTCCAGAAAGGCTCTGCTGCCCTAGTACCCAGATTTGGGAATGGAGAAATGCTGCCTGCTTGAGGCCTCTTCCCACAACAGCAGCTTTAAACCCATTGCTAAAGGTCACTAAATATTCACCACACTTGCAGTTCGGTAAATGACACCTGCTCTCTAAAAAAATTCTGGGGTGGAAAATCGACCAGAAATTTCAAAAGAGGGCAACCTTCCAAGAAGACGATTTCAAGAGTTCTACTGTACTCCCAACTGTTTCCTTTTTTGAACAGAAAAGAAAACGGCGGAGAAAAATAATGAGTTTTACGAATTTTCAACGACATGCAAACCCAAATTACAAAATCCTATCAGCTCACAGCAGCCAGAAGGGCCATTAGCATAAATGCTGCAAACAATAAATGCTGAAGCGATTGTGGAGAAATGCGTACCCTCGATTCTAAGGGGGACATGGTAAGTGCCACTAATGAAAATGCAAAGAAGGTGCTTTGAAAAGGGAAACACGGTGCTACCAGTCAGTCAATCACACCCACAGCTGGGCCTATCACCTGAGAACATGAGAATCAAAAAGTCACAGGCTGGCAATCCTGCACTCCAACCATATTTACCATAGCCAACGCTTGGAAGCAATGAAAATGTCCATCAACCGAGGAATGCACAAAGTAGAAGTGGTCCACGTACACAGTGGAAAATTACTCCAATAAAAAATAAAAATTAAATTTAAAAATCCAACAAAAGAAAGGAGACATCAGATTGTGTGGGTGTGTCCGGGCACACTCCACTCTAATTTATAACCGAGAAACACCACAGGCCGCAAGGGCTTTTCCCTAGGTACCAGGGTGGGGAACATAGAAAGGCTGCCCCCCTCTGGCAGTTACCTGCAAAAGCAGATTTAAAGCCTGTGCTAATGGTCATTTCATAGGAACAAGTACTGCAGAACTGTAAATGAAACCTGCCCTCAAAATGTCTTGAGGGAGGTAATGGCCAAAACATTTCAAAATGTGACACATACTTTAAGAGAACCCTCTGAAGAACGAAGGGGTAATCACAGCTTGAAAAATAAAAAGGACATGTCTTAAAGCTCAATTTCAACGGATTATGAGGCACGTGTGAATTCAACCACAAAGAGGTATCAGCTCACAATTGTCAGAATAACCATCAGCAAGAAAACTACAAACAATAAATGCTGAAGGTGTTGTGGAGAAATGCCTACCCTCAACTTCAAGGGGGAC